>NC_140567.1:13297500-13537500 GCF_057381845.1 Rhamphochromis longiceps
AAATGCTTTAGCGGCTACCTTTTGTGTAAGTTTGTAATATTTGCCTTTATTTTGCCTAAACTGAAGCCTCATTTTAAGTACATCTACCCTGTTGAACTTATTATGGGAAATAAATATTTAAATCAAAACAAGCTGCTGATTATTTCACATTTTACTTGTGAGCAACAGCACATTTAAATCTTACATATATAGTTATTTGGCTTATATCGTGATATATATCGTTATCGCCTGAAATGAAAAAAACATATCGTGATATGAAAAAATCTTATATCGCCCAGCTCTAAACCACAGAGTAGAATTGTGTTGTTACCTGGAGGTTACGGATCATAAAGAAGTTTATTAGCCAGTGTCTTTATTTGCCCAGATTTTTCAGGGTGCACAAAAGTGACTGATTTGGAGTTAAATTGCCTGGAACTCAACCACAGTAATTACAAACTATTTAGCATTAGGCCAATTAAAATCCACCACGTCGATGATAAATTATTAATTAAGACGAGCAACCCGCTCACTAAAAGTTTGTGGTGTTTAGAAACATTAATTGGACTCTGGGCAATCTAATAGATGATTTAAGATACCCCAGCTGCTCTTGAGTGCCACTTGGTTGATGTGACAGTCGGAAGATAAAGCAATTATTTGGTTTCGGAACTATCTTCCACTTCGATTTCCCCCAGATTCTGTTTTATCTTGGCATTTCAGCAGCACATCAAAGGTGCTTTGATAATAGCCAATTATTCTCTTTGTGTGTGTGTAGGTGGGTGCATGAGCATCTTGGGAGATGTTAGCAAAATATATTAGCAATATACATTAATCAGGCAGGACGATTTCCCACTCAGTGCATTGGTCTGTTTTGATGCTCTGGTAATAGCCATTCTCATTCTGTCTCATTATGCCTTTATTTGTTCTGTTTACCTCCCCCTCCTCCATGTTGAAGTGGCTGGTGTGAGCGAAGCTTATGAGGATGCAGCCAACTGCTTATGGTTGCTCAGTAACTCCAAACCCTGCGCCAACTGTAAGTCTCCTATACAGAAAAACGAGGGCTGCAATCACATGCAGTGCGCCAAGGTAGGCAGTCAGGCCTCTCATATTTTTCTTACCTAGACAGTAATCAGGTGATCAGTTTATCTGGTTGTTCTAGAAAGATATATGAATCAGTCGTTTTCTGTTGGAGAAAACAAACCTAAGAAGTTTAAATGAGCAACATGTGTGCAATGAACACGGTATACTTCTGTTTATGTTTTAAATGGACTTCAGAATCATCTTCTTTGACATACTGCACATAAAAATTAAAAAAAAAATAGTGCAAAATGCAGATTTTGGCATCTCATAGAAATAATTAGAATTAATTATGTGTAACTACCTTATTTATCAAATTTCAGTAAAGTTATCTAGAGCAAGTGTGGGTTTTGGAGGTCCATAAAGTGGTACAGCAAAGCTCCATTTAGCATTTTTTTTTTTTTGATCAGTTAATTATATTTTATGTAGCCAACAGTTATTCATTGGCATATTCTTTCATATATTTTTTTTTTACCAAGAAGCATTTACAAATTGACACAGTATTTTATCATACAGTGCAATGATATAATAACTCAAGGCTTTTATGCAAAGTACTGTTCTCAGTGCAAACAAACTGTCAGGTGGGAGATAAAGTTTATTTGCACACAGTATGTGTATAAATGTCAAAATCTCATTTTTAGTTGTACAGATGGCTCTTTAAACACTAGAATGAGCCATTTTTACTCCTGATTCTCCACAAGCCTTTCTCTTTCTTACACCACGCTCAAGACAAGCTGTAGTATTTATACACAATGGTATTACATGATCTGTCTAGCAGATGACTACAACTTTCTGAGTTCTGTCAGATCAGACTATTAGAATAGCTCTGTTTTATACTGTTCTGTTCTTACTTAACACCTTTTTAAAGGAAATGCAGTGTGCATAGCAAAGGGACAACTAAGGTACCTGTTGATGTTGTGAAATGTATGTGTAATTACAGTATGAATGCATGCTGTCATGTTTACATGTTAGCAGATAGCTTCTGTATTGGTCCACCGGTGTAAATAATACAGGGTTAAATTGGGTGAAATTACAAAAAAAGGTTTGCATAGCTGTAGGAAGTAAAAGAGAATTATATTATAGATTTAAGTGATGAAAATCAGCTTCCTCCAAGGGTCATCTGGGCTTTCTTTTAAAGATAATTTGAAGAGCTTGGTCAATCGGGAAAATATCAAAGTAGAGCTGCTACTTCTCCACATTAAAAGGAAGCCATTTGAGGTGGGCATCTAACTAGAATGCCTCCCGGACATCTCCTGAGGTGTTTCAGGCATGTGCAACTGGGAGGAAGCCCCAGGGTAAAACCAGGGTCTGAAAGAGAGATTATGTCTCTCGGCTCAGCTGGCTTGGGAATGTCTTGGTATCCTACCAGATGAGCTGGAGGTATCTGGGGAGATGGAGGTCTGGGCATCTCTGCTTAGACTGCTGTCCCTGTGACCTGGACCTGGATAAGTGGAAGAGGATGGATGGATGGTCAAGGGAGAGAGTGAGACCAGCAATCAGACATAGTCATGTTGCTTGACTTTGTCTCTGTTACTACCACTGTTGCTGTAGGGGAGGCAGTGCAGTCATACAGCAAAGATCTTTTTGTCTCTCTGACACCCCTGTCACTGTTTGCACTGGTTAAATAGGCTGACTAGAGATGGACATTAGTTTTGGGTGAATGGACTGGCTTTCACAAGCTGAGAGGCCACAGAGGGCTCAGCCTCTTGACCTGTTATTACCTGGTAAGAAACGTCTTTACCCCTGTTGCCTGGAAACACGGGACTCAGTGTTGCTAAGGAACCTTTTGTCTTTTTGCTGCCATTTCCTTCTCTCTGGTGTGGCTTCACACTTTTTTCTTGTCTCAGGATTCTCTTTCACATGTCTTTTTGTGTCTCTCCATCCACCCATTCATGTCCCCTCACTCTCCTTGATTTTGTATTGATTTTTCTGATGTGTCATATAAGCAGAGAGTTTCCAGGACAACTGATGCCTCAGCCTTAAGGTTTTGTGATACTCCAGCTAACCTGTCACCCACAGAAGTGCTTGTAGCATGGAGAAATCACTTATACCCAAATAGGCTCCAGATTGGAGAGGCTGTAGTGTTTTGCTGTGTTTTGTTGTTCTTTCTCCATCGGGACTTGCTGCTCTCAAATGCAGTCTGAGTGCCTTCTAGTGGCAGCAGGCTACAAGGATTCACGACTCTGTTCAAACACCTGCTACTTGTACACTGTAGAAAAAGAAATGGATGAGAAGACAAAAGAGATAAAATGGATACAGGTGATTACATTAGTTTAATGAGCCTTAGAAGTCCTTGACCCTTAATTATAATTCAGTTATGATTTTTACAAAGATGTGTTTTTGAAAAAAAAAGTGCCTTTCTGTCCTGGTAGATCTGTGCTTGATAACTCAAAGAGGTTACAGCACATCAACTGAGCTCTGATGTTGGGTCAGTCTGATATTCTCACCTTTGGATGGGTATATTAATGAAAACATGTCTGTAGATGGGGAAAGGTATCGTTTTGGCTGTCATTTCATATACCAGGATAATTGTTTTTCTCTGACAGCAATTATAAAAAATGTGTCTTTTTCATTTTGTCATTAAATGTAAATTACCCCAGTAAAGCAGGAGTAGCATTAGTAATTGGCTTTCCATTTTTTGATGTGACAGCTGACCAGAGCTGTTCTCTCTCCCTGTAGTGTAAGTACGATTTCTGCTGGATCTGTCTGGAGGAATGGAAAAAGCATAGCTCATCTACAGGGGGCTACTATCGCTGCACTCGCTATGAGGTCATCCAGCAGGTGGAGGAGCAGTCAAAGGAGATGACTGAAGAGGTACATGCATACACTCTAGATGTTAACACGATATTATTACATTCTCTGTGTTTTCATATTTTAAACGCTTTCGGCCCAGTTAACCGAACACTTTGTAAAATATGACTCAACAGTGGTATAATGTAACAACAGGGGACCAGAGCTGAGTGATGGCAGTTGTTACTGGGGGAGCCCTCTGTTATGATGATGTAGAGTGAATGTCCTAAAGGAGCGGGGCTGGGGTTGTTTCATATTGTATTTTATTCCTAAACGTCATGACTCTTTTAGCAACTTGTCATCGTACTCCTACACCATTATCAGACTCACAACAAAAAAGCAGAAAGCTTGGTGCATTATAAACTCGTGTCTGTTTTAAGTTCACTAATTCTTCCTCTGATTCAAGCCATGCATACATTAACCAGAATGTGCTTCCACTTGTCCTAGTAGCCAGTAATATAGCCTTCAGGCTCCTCAGCTAAATTTAAAACGAGCAACCGTCTACAGAGCTGTAGTAAGCTTGCTTTCTGGTTCTGTTTTCTCAAACTCAGACATTGACCTAAGTGACATTACTTATAGCAATTTATCAGATTTTGTGCAAGTCCCTGTGGAACCAGAGAAGAAATGATATAACTGTTTACTCATCTGCAGTAGTACTCTCCAAGGCCTGGAGAATGGCAATACATAAAATTGGTGGAATTTTCCTTGAATCGCATGATGGAATAGTTAATTATTTACAGATTTTCTGTGCAGAGTTGATAAATATATTTTGCTGCACAACCCAGTCTTACTGTAATACACCAAGTCTCTGTCTGTCTGCAAACTCCTACACGATCAGGAGTTGAGCAGCTGAAGTATATAACACACAGGTATATAGTAATGTAGGCCTTGACACCAGTTGGAAACTACCTGGCAACTGCTGGTTGCTAGGGAAAAATATTTCCTGCTTGTTGCCAATGGTTGCTCGAGGTTAATAGCAGTTACTGTGAAATCATTTGCTAAAACCACAGTCATGTACGTCAAGAGTCACTGACCTCCTGGTAACCAGTCGTTACTATTGAAAGATGTATATTCTCTGACTGGCTGGCAACTCGTTGGAAGGGTTTGCTTGCTGGTACTAAGTGAAACTGCTTGCAAAGAGGTAAACAATGTTGCACTTGTTTGCATTTGGTTGCCAGAGGGTTACTGACCAGTCTCTCGTGTACTCTCTAGTCACACATAAATAGTATCATTTGGTGGACTTACTTTTGCTCCTTACAGTTAAAGTATTTCGGCTTTCTCTGTGAGAAGAAACACCATGCTCAGGAGATTGACTGTGGCTGGTGTCTCATCACTGTTTTGCAGGCTGAGAAAAAACACAAGAGCTTTCAGGAACTCGACCGCTTTATGCACTACTACACACGCTTCAAGAACCACGAGCACAGCTATCAGGTAAACAGACCAGACTTTGTCTTCCAGTGATGTTGCATTTGCAGCTGTTATGCAATGAATGCAGACAGTGAGCATTTGTGTAAAACTGGTGCATGACCCATAGTTTGGATACTCTCCAGTGCTCTAACTTTAACATAACTAACATACGGTATATTTGCATTCTGTTCATCACAAATAAATCTGTTGTTAATTTATTTGGTCTCACGTGGCATTCTCTCTATTGCTTGGTTTAGCAGGAACCTCAAGATCATTTTTGTTATTGAGTAAAATTTCTGTTTTTCTCCCATTAGCTAGAGCAGCGTCTATTAAAAACAGCCAAAGAGAAGATGGAGCAGCTTAGTCGAGCACTAAGTGGAAGTGAGTATGCAGTCTGCCGTAACGGCGTCAACCTTTATTATCCCAATCCTAATTCAGTTCTTTAATATTGAGCTTTTGGAAGTAGAGGAGAAGGGATAGAAAACTGAGGTGTTTTAATATTATTTTAACAACAGCATTCAGTTTAAGCATTCAGTAGTGTGAGGTTACAAGAAAGATAACATTTTAACTTGACTTTTTCAAAACCATGTCAGTAAAGGGAGTTTCTGCCTGACTAGTTAGCTGAGTGATGCTGATGTACATCAGGTAAAGCAGTAGATTCTGATTGCAGTGGAGTTAGCTCACATAGTGGCGGTGGCTGTCAGCTGGCAGAAATGGAAAAGGTTCCAAGTCGGTCTTCATGAGTTTGGCTTAACTGAAAGTTTGCACAGTTTATCCTACATAATACGACTGCCGACAGCTTTGAGTCTCCAATAATCAGTTTTGGCCATCACTATTGTGTTTTCTGACGCCGTTCAGAATCTGAGATGCAGATAAAAATTCTATTTCAGATATAAATTTGTCTTCTATTCAGCATGTCTGGATTGCTAATTTACACATTTAGTGAAAAGATTTATTCAAATGAGAAGAAAATGATTTTCCCTTAGGTTCCAATTTTTTTTTTTTTTAAATCTCAGTAGCTGTTAAAAAGTGAATTATAAGTCACTATTCATCAAAGGCCAGCAGTGTTCTTGGCCCAGACTTCCCATCATACTAGACACCTCAGTTATAACTTAAAAGTGCAGTCTCTTCATGTGCTTTAGTACAGTCAAGGAGTTCTTTCATATGCTTTGTTTCAGGATTTCTTGTCATGTAATACTAATCGGCTCAAAAGCAAAGTGAAGTAATTGAGGCAGAGTAATGAGTGTCCTGTACAAAAGCATATCCCATATTCATGTTTGTTATCTGACTCTCCCGCCTTCTCTTTCCCAGGGGAAGGAGGCCCACCTGACACTACATTCATTGAAGATGCAGTCCTAGAACTACTAAAGACTCGCCGCATCCTCAAGTGCTCTTATCCTTATGGGTTCTTTCTGGAGCCCAAAAGCACAAAGAAAGAGATCTACGAGCTTATGCAGGTTTCAGGCTTACTTAGTGAGAGGAAAGACAAATGTTCACAGTGGTCTAGGCCCATTAGATATGTGAGACTAAAGCTTTCTACTGCATGATTCTCACAATCTTCCCCAGTTATATCTGCACATCTCAGCTTTTAGTTAAACATCTAGTGCTGTATAATTTATGATCACCCATATAGATACAGGATGTACTTTCCTGCTAGTTTTTATAATGTGGCCTTTCAGATGCTGGAGAATGAATCGGCACGGCTCCCATAGGTCTTACAATTCCTTAAACACCTGTAAAAGTAATAGTTTTTTTTTTAAGTAGATACATAAACAGCTGCCCCACAAGTACATTTGTTAAATTGAAACTTCAAATCCTGCATTTGTACACTGTGATTGCTAAGTCACCTGTCTTTCTGCCCCCAGACGGACTTGGAGATGGTGACTGAGGACTTGGCACAAAAGGTTAACAGGCCTTATCTACGAACACCACGCCACAAGATCATCCGTGCGGCTTGTCTGGTACAACAGAAGAGGCAAGAGTTTTTGGCCTCAGTAGCCAGGGGAGTGGCCCCTAATGACTCACCTGAAGCCCCAAGGCGAAGGTAGCATACAGACCAGTACCTAACTTTGTTAAAATAACACATTTTACTTCTTTTTTTATTTTATTTTGAGAGCCAATTCCTGTGTGATTTCAGCTATCACAAGTTTGCCATTAATTTCTGTCTTTGGCAGTTTTGCTGGTGGAACGTGGGACTGGGAGTATTTAGGCTTTGCATCACCTGAGGTAAAAGCTGATTGGTTGGACTGTAAACTTGAACAAAATGCATTTGTCTTTTTGTGTACTGAGTGGTTTAGCCAATGATGGGTTTTTCCTTGTCAGATGATTGGGTTATTTAAACAGATTAGAGGTACATAGTAAGAGTTGGTGATTCCCATTTGTTTTAGCGAAAATTAATTCACTTAAAGCTAACAAATGTAGCCAGATAATTGTATTGGTCCAGGTTTACTTGCAGCTGCCCTTTACACTCACACCCACATGTCATAATTGGTGCCACTGTTTCTAAACAAAACCGGCTTCTGGCTTGTTCAGGTTGTTGCTGTGTGCTCTGAAGTGCTTTGAAACCACATTTGGACTCATTATTAAACTTACTGGTACAAATTAGGAAGAAAAAGACATGTTAATCCTAAAATGTTAATTTTTCTCAAAGGCACAGACTTCCTCTCTTGGTCACAAATTATTTTTGGATAACAAAGGTTTGTTTGTTTTTTGTTTTCTCCCTGTCGTTACTGTTCTTGAATGTAATAGTGGAGCCACTCCCAGATTTCAGCATGCCATTGGAAGTTTAATTTTGTTAATGTGGAATTTTTAATATCATGAACTGTCAGTGTTATTGATGCCGTGATGTTTGCCCTATACAGTATAGTACAGTATTACATATTTGTAAAACATATATTATACATAATATTAATTTAATCAGTGCCCTTTCAGCAAGTGCCTGTTATTTGTAATGACACTTATTTCTGCTAATAGAGAGTACTTATTGTTTCAAGAAATTACTTTATTTATTGCAGAAATATAAATCATAATTAGATATAATTATGTTGTGTAATTAATTATACAGTGTCATATGACATCTTTTAATAAAGTCAGTATGTATATTTAAATCATTTTAACGTTTCTGGTGACCCAGAGATCGGCATGTTATTTAACACACTGGAGCAAGCCAGATGGTTCAGTGTTCCCTGTGCAACCGTCAGGAATGATTAAAAGCACAGTATGCTGGCGAACACCTAAGTAGGTTGCGCCTGATCATTACACATTAGTAACAGGTGTTTGTAGTTAACACTTAGAGTCATAAAAGTGTCGACCACATAATGGTTTGATTACTGACCTGTCTTCTTTTTCTGCCCAGCGTGATGTATGCACTTGGTAATGGTGCATATGTCAGTACATTGCAGATACTACTACAGGTCTGTTATTGATTTTTCTAGACTGTGGCAGTTCTTAAACATACAGTTCTTTTTTCAGAAGAATTTGCTCAGCTTAAGAGCGCCATCACTCTTTTGGCTTAGGCTCGTGTAGCTTCTATCTGAAAATTCAAATCTCACACCAAAATAAGCCTCTGGGGTTTCTGTGCAAATCCTATAACATTTCAAAGCTGGCAATGGCCAATAGACATTTTAAGGGGGGATGTTTTGACTTGTATCAGTAAATAAAGCACAAAATGAATTAAAGATGACTCAGTTACATTAAATATACCAGTACGCCCTGTAAGTCACTTAGCGGCATGCAGTACAGTAGGACCCTTCGTAAATGGAATGTAAACACATTTATACATTTGCACTTCATTTACAATGACTAGTCAAAATATGTGTGCTAAAAAAGATCTGTTGTCAGGAAAGCACCACAGAAAATATTATTATTATTCAAATCAGCCAAGAAACTAAGCCAACAGATCTAAAACAGTAACTTGTCTTCTGACATGATAACAAAACTACGTACAGCGGCTCTTGTTTTTCTATTTAGCATTTTGCTTCTTCTAAAATGTGCCATTATTTTGTAGGAAGTCAGGTGCCACATGCCGTGATACTTATCTTGTCTCTCATTGGTTGACATTCTTAACAAGCTGGAGATCCCTGCATGCATTGATTTTGCTAACTACTAATTATCTCTATCTTTAATATGCATCGATACTGTGCAATAACATTAATGATTATAATACATAGGCCAGCTGATGCAAGTATTTATGTTGCAAAAACGATTAAATTTAGCTTGGAACATACTAATATAGACATACAGTAGATACTGATGGCAGATGCTGAACACCAAGCTTTTATTTGTTATTGTTTTTTGCCTGCTGGTTAAAAGCTTCTTTCTCAGTCACTGTCAGTAGTTGGTAACCCCATAGTAACAAAGCCAGATGACACTGCCTCACACACTTCCATATGTCTCCTCCATGCTTCTTATAAAACCTGCATCACTTCATAGTGGGTTATATTTAGCACGGTGGAAGCATGAAAGAGCTTTTGCTTTTGATGATATTTGCATGTTACTCAGTGAGTTTGGCAGTTGAGATGATTGAATAAAGAGTGCAGAGGTACCGATATGTTGATTTGGTGTATGTAGCCTTTTTCATGAAGAGCGGTCATGCATTTATCAGTACTTTAAGAGGGATAACAGCACTGGAGTTTTCATTCGTTTGGCACTTGACTACGGATGAGTGCCATCTCACAGTTTTAAATCTATGACTTTGACTTTACAGGAATTCCATTTCAAAAATGTTAGCTTGAGTTGATTTAGATAACAGACAAATTCACTGCTTTTCCCTTTGAAGAGCTACACACCAATGAGCCAAACTGTTAAGACCACCCATCTTTCTGTGCAGTCAAAGTAGCTGCCAACCAGAAAAGCATAAACTCCATATGACCTCAAAATAAGACCTGTGTGCTGGGATAAACAGGAACTATTTTCCTTTGCCACGTTTTTTTCCATGCTAATCTGACCAAAGTTTCAAGTAGTGAGGTCAGCTGATGTGCAAATAATCCCTCTTAACCAAAGGTTCAGGCATCAGACTGCTCTACACCCTGCTTATCAGATATTTTCTCATGAGTGTAGAGGCACACCCACATAATGTTCGTCTTGTGTTTGTAAGACATAGCTAATCAAGAAGGTCGGTTTAAAGGGAAGGTAAGTGGTTTCAGTTAGTGAATGAATCAAAGACCTGCATATAGTCCCCTCAACCCCCCCCCCCCCCCCCCCCCCCCCCCCCCACACACACACACACACACACACACACACACACACACAGAGTTATTAACTCAAACCTGCTAGAATCAGTTTCCTTGTAAAAATCTCCTTCATTGCATTTTTATAGTAATGATTGTTCTTATATTTTAAGGAGTACGCAGAGTTCCAGTACAGACGGCGGCATAGGCAGAGGCGGCGAGGCGACATGTCCAGTCTCCGTAGCAACACACCTGACCCTGACGACCTCAGCGACAGCACTTTAGGTACTTTACTTTATACAGGGTTTCTCCTGTGATGGCTATTTCACATCGTGATATTCAGTTTTTCTCCCTTGTCACAGCTTGTTATTTGCATACCACATGAATTTATCGTGTGATCCATCTGAATGCAAAATCTCTGGGTTCTAGTTGGCCTGATTTTTAGATTGGGTCCAAACGCCTGAGACTATAACAACTATCTGGTGCACAGACAGTGCGCAGATTTAGACACCTCAAGGTTTGCAATGTTTACAAAAGATTTTGATTGTTTGTGTATAAAAGATAAAAGAAGTTTTCTTGTAAAGTTTAGAAAGTTCCCTTGAGTTGTATTTCTTTCATTAAAGCAGGGTTCGATGGCCCTCAGGTAGATTTGATCGACTGTTCAGCTAAATTAACTTAAATTGGTCATCTCTTATAATCACAGCTGCTTCAGGCGCTCAGCAAAAAAATTGCTTAGAGAATAATAGATCAGAATAATAGATCAAAACTGCATCTTAATTAAAAAAGAACGTCAAAATTCTATTCTATATTCTTGGGAAAAAATGAGACCTTCTCTGTTTCTAATCATGGATACATTTTTCTAATAGTGCAGTGTGACTGTGAAACACTTAGTGAAAAGAATATTTTTATATTCATTAAAAGTGTGATTAATTAAGATCAGGCCTACATTTGTTATCAGTCCAATTGGTATACATCCTGGAATGGCACACTGACTGCAGCATGGAAAAAACAAAAACCCAGCAGATGGATGGAATGGGTCAAAGTGCAATTTGTAATGGCTGATACAAAGCATTTAAGGTGGAATGATCTTTTGAGTAGAAAACTATTTAAAGATAGATATAGGGAAGTACTGTGTACATGTGATAGGAAGTTTTATAGAAGTCAGTTCTAGAAATGAGAGTTATAAGAATTATTCTAATCTGAAACTGTTCTGGTAGGACATTAATAAACTGAGAACTAGAGACTGCAGAAAAGACCTATTGAAGTTCATTTTAGTGATGGTGTGGTTTGAAAGTATAGAATGAGATTAAATGAGAGCTAGATTTTCTTGATTTGTTCTCAGGAAATCACATTGTGATGAACTTTGATTTTTGTTTCTTTTATTAGTGACGCATGTAATTCACAGGATGAGTTGAATAGAAGCATGACTCATGATGTTTGTTTCCATGTTTGAATTGTGATGTTACAAAGAAGTGAAAAACGCTGTAGACAAGTTACAGTTAAATTACTTGGGTGTAGAAAAAATGCCAAAGAAAGTATTAAAGTCTCTGTTACTATTAAACACACATTTCTGTTGCTTTATAATTTGTTTTAAAGGCACAGTCTTATTAACTTTGAATGAATCCATCAGAATTGCATAAGTGCAGGTGCAGGTTTGCGAAGCCCCACCATCTTGAATACAGTGGCTGATGTTTTCGTTATCTCTTTCTCGTCCTTCACTACTGCTTTCTCTCCCCTGTCATTTGCACCTTATCATCATCCTCCTTACCTCAAGCCTCATTTTCTTGCACTCAAGTTAAGGCTCTAGCTCTGTGTGGATTAAGAATGTCTAACTTTAAAGAACTGTCTGTTTAAACAGACAATTAAATGGTAACGTTTCAAAGCTCTTCGGTGAATTCAGGCCTTACAATCTGTTCCAGATCAGTTTATTTTTTCATGTTGTTGGAGTCATGGTTAATGCGCCAAAAATATTAAGATCCAGTCAGATGCTTCCCTGGCAGTATTGTGTCAAGTGGAGAAGAGTCTTAGTATCCACCGGTACCTAAACAAGCACAGGTGCACTGCAATGATTCAGTTACATTATTTGTTTAGAAATATTGATTTTTACTAATTAGTTTTTCCAAAATAGAGCTTCTGGAAAAATGACACTTGCTTGAATTCAGTAAGCATTTCTAATCTTTTGTGTTTCTCCATCATCGTGGTACTTTTATCTAGGCTGTATGGACTGAAAACAATAGATAAAACTGGAGGGTAGCTAATAGGTTTTGTTTTGTGAGCAAAGAGGAATTGCTCACAGATACAGATACAGTTAGTGCAGTTCCTGGGGTTGTGACGGGTTGCTGGTCCTTCATCAGTGTGTTGACTAAACTCAAGATGATGTCACTAAATTGAATACTTAGCAGTAGATTAAACTGAGTAAATTGATTTATCCTGCATTGATTTAGTTCAATAACCAGGTTTGACTTTTTCTTTGTTCCTTTTTTTCCTATAAAGACACACAGGATGCTGGAAGTGGACGCAGACAAGGTCCTATGATGGTGAGTAAACATTTATCTCGAGCTCAAACGGTAATGTAGTTGAAATTATTCCTGAAGGCATTTTTGTCTTAGTACTGTGAATTATTAATGTCGTCTTGATTCTTAGCGGTTTCATATTCGCTAGTTCACCAAATGTTCAGTTAATAAAAGAGTAATATTTGAAACTGAAACCTACGGGGTTTTCTTTTTCTTTTTTTTTTGGACTGGGGTTGGGGCATGAATGACTTGAAACATACTGAGTGATGCAGCGATGTTGTGTGCTGGGACTTTATATATAAACACAGAGTGAGTGGTAATGATAGTTTTGAAAATGTAAAACCTTAAAACCCACTGTGAGCTGACTGCAACAAAGCAGCTATAAAGAAAAACTGTCTTTGCTTTCAGGTTTGTGTGTCAAAGTGTCAAAACTGCAGCAGCTGCTATTTTCCTTGCCTTGTCACTATCTCCATCTGCTGCTACTGTTAACTTTTTTAACAATAGGTGCTGCAGGTTATACTTAAAGTTAAGTTTGAAAACTGCTGATGCTCTACGACACTGGATCCTTTTATTCTTGCAGGGTCTGGGTTCGCTGGATGACGATGACCCCAACATTCTTCTGGCTATTCAGCTGTCACTCCAGGACTCAGGGATGGTCGGGAGTGTGTCCAGTCATGAAGTACTTGCCAACGAAGCCTCACTCGGCGCTATTGGCACCTCCCTGCCTTCGAGGCTTGAGCAAAGTGCTCCAGGCATCGAGGTCCCCCCCAGAGCTTCTCTAAGCAGCTCAGAACTGCTGGAGTTGGGAGATAACTTGGTGAAACTTGGCAACATCAGCAGCCAGTACTCTGCTGCCACCGGTGTTGCTATCCCTGTACAGCACGGTGACAGTCATCATCGGGCATACGGTGCTTCTGTGCCCATACCAGTGGCTCCTGGTTGCAGCAGCTCTTCAACAGGCCTCTTCTCTTCCACCGACACAACAGACTCAACCACATGTGGCAGCCACGACCCATCCTCATCCTCTGCATTAGCAGCAAACGCTAACCTGCTGGGCAATATCATGGCTTGGTTTCATGACATGAATCCTCAAGGTATCACTCTGGTACCCCCAACCTCCTGTGACAGCGACTCAGTCCCGGGTTCACTCCATAGGGGCGAAGGAGAAGACGATGACAATGTCGGGGTGGTCGTCTTCCCTGAAAACAGGAAGCCTCAGGAGGTGATGGCAGATGTGGGGTTCTGCTCTCAGAGGCTGAGTGAGATGGAGGAAAAGGAGTGCACTGTCGCTGAGAGACCGACCCAGTTAGATCTAGTGGGGCTGGACACCATGCCGCTACCTTACATGGGAGCCCATGACGCAAGCGGAGGCCATGCCGAGCGCAGAGGCTCAAAGGTGTGCCACGTCGACACTCCGCGATGTGACTCTGTGTCTGATCAGCTGCCAAGCACCAGCTCATCTGAGTGGGAAGATCAAGTGCACTTGGTATGATCTCTCTAACTGAGATGGCAAAGAGCTTTTAAGGAAGGCCAAAAACCACTACAGATTGCAAAATGAATAAAGAGGAGGAACGTCTGTGCTAGCTATTCAGGTGGAATGTAAACAGAGTGGGGAATGTGTCATACTTGACCAGAAAGTGGGGAAGACACAGATTCAGATTTAAGTGCAACAAGATGTGTTTACTGTATTGTCAGCCTTCTGCAAAGAAAGTACTAAATAGAAGAGATCACAGTTAGTTACCAGTTTCAAGGGTGACTTATAAAACAAGTCTTGTACTAGTAAAAATACAAATAAGTAGCGTTTTTTGTTTTTGTTTTTTAAATATCAGATTTAGAGACTTAGGAGCTTTAGAAACTTTAACCTACATAGTTATTTTCCACTGGACTAAAAGCCTACTGTATCAGTCTGGATCAGGTCTGATGTAATTCAGCTGTACTTAGTGAGCAGATTAACAGTTTGCTCCAATATTCAATCAAAACAAAGCCGGCTGAGATGGTTCTCACTCCTGTCCAATTCTGCCTACTTCATGGGTGCCAAACACTGACTAGCAAAAGCACAGTTTGCAGTCACCAAGTGGATTCTCTAAAGCAAATTGTGCCTGCTTTTTACAATCTCAACCACTCAGCTAAACTTTAATGTGAAAGTGTTGAGCCATAATTTTCTTTGAGATTGCAGCTGATTGATACTCTGAAAATGTCACTGGCTAAAAGCTGCCGTGAGCCGTGTAGAACTGAGGCTTCAGGCCCTAATGGATTTGTACTTTATGTAAAATATTCACATTGGCAAAATTTTGATTAATTATTCAACTGAAAAGTAGTTGGCCTCCTCAAAAGCATTTCAAAATGGACTTGACAGTGGTTATTACTCCCCAACACAGGCTGAATCAAAAAACAACGAATGCTGACGGGCCCAGAGGGAGTGCTCGTGATTCAGTTTGCACCTTTGTCACAGCATGTTCTGAATTCCATTGTAGCTTGTCTTAAATTAATGTTTTGAGTATTGCAGCCGAACGTGGAGCGCGACAGACTAAGTAGACAGTGAGAAGCCTGCTTCATACGCCGCAGGGAAGGCCATTGAAATCAGGCAGTCGTATTCAGACTCTGGTAAATTAATTACTCACGCCCAAGTCACTGTAATTTATCTCTGGGTCCTGTTTTAAAAGTAATAAGCAAAGCCTTTCAGATCTTTGCAGATTTTCCGGACTGCAGGGTAATGCATGGGGGGGAAAAAATTTAAAATCATGAATGTGTACAGCATCTCATCCTCATGGGAAGTCCATGTCTTTGAAACGGTTTTCTCTCTGGAGTTGAGACACACAGTGCCTTTGTGTAAATCACCATGATTCACTTTTTCCTTTTTTCACACTTTTTTTTTCTGAGTGCTAATTTTTAAAAAAATGACAGTGTAAACAAAAACAGAAACACCTGTTACCTTAAAGTCGTTTCTCTCACATTGCCGTTGATAGTGTTCAGACGTGCTCATCAGAAATGTTTGTAGCAAGAGGCTTTTTTGTTGGCTCTTGTGGTGATATGTTAATAGATGACACTGACTCTTTTTTCTTTTCTTTTTTTAGCGATTTGGTGAAATACGTTGTAACGACGAAGTCACACTTTAAAGAAAAAATCTTATTCCCAGATATTTTGAAGAAAGGTTTTATTTCTCTGGGTTTGTGCAGTAAGGCTTCTTGCCCTACACTGAAGTGGTTCCCGGGGTTTAGCATCTAAAAATCACTGCGCTGATTTCAGAATAGGTTAACCTACTGTTCTGTATCGCTTGTGTGTGAGGAAAGTTATAAAGTAGGTATTTATTTGGAATAAAGATAATTCATTTAAATAATGGATTGTGAGTAACCCATGTGAACTAAAACACACTAGTCAGTGTCTTACCTTTAAGACGTGATTATGTTCTTGTACAGACTGATGTCTGGCTGAAGTAAATGACCTTTTTCTCTCTCTCTCTGTCCCCTTGCAGATGTATAGAGCAACATTAAGTCTAAAGATAGTGATTGCTTTGATAAGTGTCTGGGTGCCATATGGTTAATGGAACTAACTTTGTCGGACTTGGTTAATGGAAGTGCTTTTATCAGAGGAGATAACATGCGTTGCCCTTTTTCTTTAGTAGTATGCTGTGCATGTAACGGGCACACTTTATACTGTCACCTCATATGTTCAGGTGATTTATTAAAAAAAATTAAAAAAGGTATATAACATTTTGTAACTCATTGAGATTTTCTATTGTAAAGCAACTAATCCTTGAAATGCTATTTGCACTTTCATAGTTTATACTTGATACATTCCCTCTTTATATGAAAAGTGTTTGATGTGTGATGCCAATAAACTATGTGTTGAGTTTTACTTTGCGGTTGTCTCATTTGTAATAGTCATTTATGACAAAGAAATATTGCAGATGGTTTTATTTTCATAACACTGACCAATTCTTTTATTGGGTTTTCATTCAAAATTAAACACTTTTATATAATCTTTGATTTAACAAGTACCTAAGTGACTAGTTTGTGAGTTAAAGAGTAATTTTTAGAAACAAATATTCAGTATATGTAGTTCTATGTAAGAATTGCAACAGGGCAGTATGTAAATCTGAACTCCTAAAGGAAAAAAAAATAAACAAGTAAACATCCATAAAGCAGACTGCAGTGTGTAACACATGACAATCATAGGCAAACTTGAATATACTGACAGATGTCTGGAGACGTATTCAATATGAATCATGGGCTCAGTTTCCCAGACATGGCTTAAGCCTAGACTTGGACCAAAAAAAGTTTTTCTGTGGAGATCTTCAGTGTTTTTGCTTTGGGGGGCTTAAGCCATGTCTGGGAGACTGGCTGTCTGTGTTTACCAAACTCAACGAATTGATTGCATGTGTGCAAGAAGAGTATCTTAAGGGGAAATCCTGCCATGGAGTTTAAGTGTCAGCGGCAGAGGCCGATGAGCTGCAGCAAGAAGAGGAACAGGGTGACGACGTCCAAATAGAGGTTGAGCGCAGCAAAGATGTACTCCTCGGGAGAGACTTGATACTTCCTGTGTTTTCCACCCAGGATCATCTGAGTGTCAAACACCAAGTACTGCGGAGAGATGGACAGAAAATGAGATGCTTCAGCACTGATCTGTGAATCGAGAACGCGAACTGGTCTGCGAGCAAGCGCAGGCACTATTAACTATTTCTGAGAGATGGGACGGTGCAGATAAACAGGCCACACAAATAATCCGGGAGTCAGACTTGTGCAGCTGAAAATAAGTTGTGACTTGCTGCTGACAGCCTGTTCAGCTCTGTGTGCAGCTGCAGTTTGTTCCACCGGCTGACGAGATGGGTCACAACATTTGCTGCGAATGCCAAAGGCACACAGAGAGGTGGCTGTGAAAAGGAAGCCCACTACTGTTAAGTGGTGCATAATTGAAATTAAAGGGCACAGGGGCATCAAAGTCGCTCTCTTTTCACTAACAACTGGTATCAGGCTGCTTCGCCCTGGGATCGCGTGTTGCATCGTATACACTCACTTGACAATAAGCCCTCTTTGATGGTGGTTTCGTTTTATTTCCATTGGGGATTTTAATTCTGTTTTTCATAGCAAAAAGAAAAAAAGTGCTGCGGAAAAGAACTTTCTGTTACCAAAGTGTACTTACTAAAGAAAACAGCAGTGTTCCCAGGCAGGCATATACGATGTAAACATACTGCAAAAGAATCACACACACTCAGGAGAGGCATTCAGTAACACAAATTTAAAACAAAACATTTTTATTCTAGTGTGCTGTGCTGCTTGTTTGCTGTAGGTAGTAATTAAGCCAGAAACTTTTTTTTTTTTGGTCATTCTGGCTGTTTTGTTTGGTTTACAGGCAGTCAGAGTCCAACTACAACCTAAAATCTGCAGAATGCTTATTTATACCCGCTGGCAACACTAACAGCCGACACAGTGAACGCCAGTGTACATTTAAATCCTAAGAGGTTTGAGTTTACGCTCTCTGCTGTATAGTCTGCTCAGCACACGGGCCTGTGCTTTCTAGGGCCAAAGACTCTGAGGCTGTACATCCGGTCTGTCAGCAATTCATTTAAAACCTGTTCCCACTGCAAACACACTGGTTAACAAAGAAGCTCTTTAATTTACCTGTGATCGGAGGATTGCACAGAGGAGGGCGAATGAAAAGAGGGTCCAGATAAGCACCCACAGGCACCCACTTGCTGTGGTGAAGTCCCACTGATGCCGCAAAGGAGGGATAGGAAATGAGAAAGACAGTTAATGTGACAAGCCCCAACATCTCTCATTTGTACTCATCATTCTCGTAAAATCCAGGACACTGAAGGCTGTTCTCATTGCAGCTGTGCTCTGTGATAGCTACAGATTGCAGTCGAGACTCAAGAAAATCAAGACAGTTCTGGTTATAACAAGTGAGGATAAATAATCAACAGGCACTGAGCAGGGGGATTGAAGGTGGCCTTTTCGCCTGCATGCCCTTTATTTATTTTTTCCACACTGGCATAAAAAAAAAAGATGGCAGTTGCTACAGGAGAATCACTAGCACTGATCACCTGAGGAGCTATGGGCTGCAGACGCAGTGTCAATGCATCACAGTGACAGAGATTAAAAAGCTCTGTGAACATTGTGAACTGCAGAGCAAGAGGTGCTGGAAATGGCAAGATGAAAGCGAAGTCATAAAAAATAAACTACAAGTGTTTGCGGACGCTCACTCAGCCCATAAAACTATATTACGGGCTTAGGGGTACGCTTCCCTCTATATGTCAGCTATTTAAACCTGACCTGCGTACCTTCCTCCCGCTGATTAATAACGAGCAGAGAGAATTAAGCACCAGATATATTCTTAGTATGATTATCAGACAGCTGCTTGCTTGTTCCATCCACTGTGAGCGAAAATATAAATGTCTCCAGCTCCTTCAGATACAATAAGTGGCAAAGTGTGTGAAATGCCAACCACCATTTAGCAGCAATTAAAAGAGGCTCTAAATGCAATCTGAATGTGGCTGACATCTTCACCACTGGCTGTGTGATTGCTTTTGTTCAGAACATGAGGCGTTTATTGAAGAATCATGCCGAGCTATCAATGAAGTGATTCTCAAAAGGTCTCCTAACTTGCTCCAGCTAATAAAACGCTGCAAGTTGTAATGAAACTTTAAAATGCCATGTGCACAAGCATAAGCTATTATATATATTTTGAGAGCGGCATCTCAGAAGAAGATGAGCATGATCAAATAAAGAATAAAAAATCCTCAGTGAGCGAGACTTATTTGGGATTCGTTGGGATGCTTATTATAGAATTTTAGGTGAAGTTTTTGGTCATTTTTTTAGGGTTTCAATCACAAAGTTGAGAAGTTTTGCTTGATAAAAAGCTTATTTTTTTTCACAATTCATGAAAGGAGGCAGACTGAAAAGGACGAGGGCTGACTTATATAAAGAATTCTATATGGCGAGAGTTATCTCAGCCACACGGGGGCTTAACCCTCTGGATGCAGGGAATTAACCCAACTTACAAATACACTGATCTCAGCAGGAATCTTAGTTTTGCCAGGACAGCAAACTCATCTGACTTTGAAAACTCTGCAGGTGAAAACCTGTCCAGCAGCTGAGCTTTACACGTTCCCTCTGACTGCACAGGAAACACAGCTGAGTGTATGGACATTTACCATTGACTGTATAGTTAAGGCGCCGTGTTTCACTTTTGGCTGCAGTGCAAACTGAGCTCAGAGTGTGTGACAGATCTTACCTTTGACTGCATGGCGAACAGGCTCAGGGAAAGGGACACAAATGCTGTTGCCCCAACAGCCCACATGACTGCTTCAGCATTAAAATACCTGCAGACAGAAATATCAAACAGTGCAGTAAGAGCTGAATCATGTCTATCTTGGGGTGGATGAGCAGCGGGGTTTGGTCTATCCTAAAGGGAAGTATTATTTTCTTATAAGAATTTTTTTTTCTCGAAATATGCATTTAACTTTGAGCACTGGACCCCCCCCCCCCAACCCCACCCCACTGGACAAGTATTGAATAATGTATTGCCTGCATGCATTTCCTATCAGCTATAGCTTCAGTTATAGCAATATCCTATAAATATGGTAATTTTAATGCATTATTGATAGTCAGGTCTCATCTGATGCCTTTTTCTGACAGAGTGACGTGCTGCTAAAAAAGAACCGTCAGAAAGATGGAGGGGAAAAAAGGGTAACTCGTGTTTACACAGGCACCGAGAAATACAGAGAAATTGGTTTTGAACTATTTGTGATGTGCTCAGATTTATCTTCAGCTGAAAAAAAATCAGAGAATGTGATCCCATGTGCCTTTTAATTTGGTAAACCAGCGCTGATAACATCTTATCTGGCATGATGGCTTCATTGCTGGCATCGAACACGCTATCAGATATGGATCAAATAGGATTATTATTGTGCAAATGAGTCTGCATCAGGTGGGGACTCATCTTTGTAAACAAACACTCACGCCGCCACAGATGCAAGCATCAGGCCCTCTGCAACAGTCTGAGGAAGACAGGGAGAAAGGCACACAGGCAGGGAGAGGGAGGGAGAGAGGGGAAGGAAAGGGGGAGACAAATGGAAAGTAAATACATGACAAAAAAAAAACTGTGAAATAGAGCAGGTGTGGTGGTGGTTTAATTTGATGCCTGGCTGGTACTGCCTCTACTCACAAACAGGCCCAGGGCAATAAAATTGAGGGGGACTCGACGCCGGAGACTGTCACAGCATGACAGGGCCACAATGAGGACGAGTACCACCGCCCTGTTTCACACACGACACAGAGTTTACCGGCATTAGCATATAATAGGAGAAACATTATGGATTCACTGAGCGCATTATTTATATTAAGATGAGCTTGTGATTTACTTCCGTGGACTCACATGAAGCCCTTTCTCCAAACACGAAATCCAGAAAATCTAAGAGAACGTTTTTGAACAACTTACATCATGGTGTAGGTGAACCAGTAGTTGTTCCATGCCCATTTCCTAAGTGTGTCCCTGTTTTTTTTTTTTTTTTTTTTTTTGTTTTTTTTTTTTTGGGGGGGGGGGGGGGGGGTGATAAGAAAAGGGAAGGGAGAAAGAGAGAAGTGTTTAATAGAGCTGCCATTTATCTGATAGAAGCAGTGGAATGATTTTATTAAATATTAACAGAGAGCAGTGCATTGTGCACATGGGAGCTGAATACAATTTATGAAAAGAAATGACTGTTGCAGTCTTCCACCACATCCATTATACCAAACACAGGGAGCTTTCAAACTACTGCAAGCACAAACATTAGGCGGACAATATACCACCTTGTTTCACCTCACTATGGTGATTTGAGAAGGGCCCCAGTGCATGTTTAAATTTGTGCAGGGACGACTTTATGCACTTGTTCTGCCTCGTGTTGGTGGGCGATGACACAATTAAAAGCCAGCAGATTACAATAAAGGACATTTCTTCTTTTCTCTTTGGAACAAGAATGGCCTCGTGTGATTGTGTCTCACCAGTAAAGAAAAGCGCAGATGATCCCCACAGTCACTAGCAGCTGAATCATCAAGGTCAAGTAGACTTTCCTTATAAAACCTGTTCAGAAAAAAAGAAAAACAGATGCAGAAACACAGAGAGGTGAGACAGACAGGAGAAAGACATGCGACAACAACAATCTGTCAGAGTGAAGCATTGAGGCAGGTAAGGCTGCACGCTGTTGCCAAAAATGACTGTTTTCACCAAACTTGCATTCCTGCCTCTCATTAAAAATGATTTGTGTTGTGTGGGAGGTGAAGAGCTGCGACAGGCTGCGAGCAGAGATCACAGAACAATTTTCAATTCCAAATCAATTTTCAAGAAAACACTGCAAAGCAAATGAGGGGAGTAAATATTGCTGATCCTCGTTCGGCTCTGACCACGCAAACAGAAACGCTCATTTCTCTCGCCTCCTGTTTCTCCCTCTCTTTATTGATCTACTTCCTTCGACCCTCACCTCTCCGTATGGCAGCGTCACTGAAGGCGCTATCCTCTAAGCCGGGAGAGTAGACGGGTGGAGATTGGTCACATTGCTGGTTGTCTCCACCTGCTCCCGGGCCCACAGGATGGACCATGTTATCATAGGTTCCAGGAGGGGAGACCACTGCAACGCTGCCCTTCTCCACCTGGATCATTCAGACAACACCCGAAGTTTAGATTCAAAACTTTTTTCTTGCAAATCATAAAAAAGGCAGAATGATGTGATTAGAGGCTTTAGTGTTCATTTTGAAGTAACTTCATGGAATTAAACCAATAATCCATGTGTAATTAAATGTGTAAGCACACATTTAATTACACATCCCAACGATAGCATGATCAAAGGCTAGTTGTGTGTTGGATTTGGGCTCATTCTTTACGATAGCGGCATATTAAACCCTAAAATCAATGTGCAAAATGGTTTCTCTCACTGCTTAATTTAATTTTTTTCCCCTTTGAGGCTAACAAAAATGATTGTGAATTGCTACTAACGTCATAGCTCATCCCAGTATACGAACTCTGTCCATGGTCCCCGGGGCTGTACGGAGGGGGCTGAGGATATCCACCGTTTCTGTTGTCATAAGTGTGGTCCATTTGCCCAAAAGTCAGCAAATTTTATCAGACACAAAACTGCCAAGGTAAAGAGAATTATTAGACAGACAAGGTAGTTAAGGTCACAAAGACATTCCTCTGGACAGTGTCAGTGCTTTCATCAGTGATGTTAAATTGGCACACGGGGCTATGTCAAATGGGTGATTATGAAACCATGCATCACACAAATACAAGGCCCTCCATGACTGGCATCCATAAAAATGGCCCTAAAACTTAATCTATTTTCAGTGTATGTATATTTAATGGCCAAATAGATTGCATTTAATTGATCTCAGAGGAAATTTAGTTGTCATCCACAGACAGACAATAAATGCAAGGATTTTTTTAAATGTATATATGTATAGTGAACACAAGGGAATAATAAATCCCCCCCCAAGTTCCCTAGTTCTGCATTAATCATGAAAGAAATGAAGTCATAACCAGCTGCTCAAAGATCAATGCTGCATGATGTACAACTGCAATAAAGCAGTGACTACACATAGCAGTTTGACAGAAACAGCCGCTCCCTGTGCACAGCCATCTATTCATTATGGTTTAATGAATAACAATTTCCACTTCCTGTAATATCTGTAATTAGTAATGGCTTTTGCACTCGTGGCAGCAATAAATCATTTGCTAGATAAAAATCACATTTTGACTTTTCGTCTTTTTCAGCTCATCTCTCCAAACTGGAACAAAACAAAGCCTAAAACTGTGTTTTCTAAGGTACGAAGTGGACTTTGTTTTTGTTGGCTTACGCGGGCTGAAAGTTTGGAACATTAAATCCAAGTTCTGACAAGATGACAACAGTTTTAAAGTCTATAAAAAAGTGTCCAGCTGCTGTTTGACTCAGGTCTGTTCACAGAAATCAATCCGTACAACTCCAGCGAAGCTATTAAAATATGCCTTACCTCTGCTGTGACGACTGAGACCACGCTCGGCTGCTCTTCCTGTAGCTTCAGTTTCCTTCAGGGCAAAGTCTACTTGCTATCAGCTGGTTCCCACAGAAACAGGACTTTTGCTGCAGGGGGAAAGGATGTATTCCTCATTAGTCCTAATGGGATATTAAGATGAAGTTCTGAAAGTGACATTAAAGCAATAAGGCTGGCACTTTGACAGAGTAAATTGGGATTTTACCTTCTGTGTTCCACCTGCACTGATCCACACTGGAATGAGTTTATACTGCTTGATTTCACATGTTTAATAAAGGTTTTCCCTCATATTTCAGTATCCTGGAATGATAAGCTGCTGCATATGAAAAGCCTGTAACATTTCAACCTGTATCACACAAAAAAGGCAAATGCAGGACAATGACACAGTGTGAGATCCGGCGAGGCGTATGGTCTTTCTGGTTTACCTTGGTTACTCATTGATAGCACCCTGCACACACAAACCATCCAGTGACAAAGAGAGGACTGGACGATGTAGGACATCAATCCAGCCTATACAAAGGGATTATGGGTACTGAGTCACACTGAGAAAGAAGAGCTAAAGGCATACTGTGTGAAAATACAGAAAGCAATGTAGGTCAATACCATTTTTATGCTTTCCCATGAAGAACTGGCTCTCAAAGAGTTACATTTAACACCATCTATTAATCAGAAAGCAATCCAGGATGAGTCCATTTTTATATATACATGTATGTGCATGTGTATGTATGAAAAAAACAACAACAAAACAGTAAAATATAATTTCCACTACTTAGCCTCGATTGGATTTGATTACAGCAAATTACTGTATTGATGTGATATTTAAAGCGATCACATACATGATGATCATAATTCAAATCTTAAAGAAAGCAAAAACTATTTTGCAGTCCTGTAGCTTTATTTGGATTTTAAACACAATTACCTAACATAACTGTATAATTAAAGGTGTGTCTCTGAGTGACTATAGTTGTGTATACATAAAAAACAAAGCAAGAGCAAAATACACAGAATTCGATGCGAGTTTTTTCTTTTTCTCTTTTTAAGCCAGATAGTCTCCCCCTGATGTACAGAAATTATTTATACATTAAGCAAACACTGGGGGGCACTAGTCTCCCGTGCTTCTGCTAATTGCAGTGATTTGGATGTGACTCTCCTCCTCTCCTCCCCCGCCCCGAAAACCCTTCTCACTCTGCCGCCTCACCCACCCAACCAGCAACATGAAATCCTCCAGAGAGCTTCCTTAAACCGGCTGCCTCGTCATTTTAACAACTCAGATCAAATCCTTCATTTCTTTCACCTACATGTGATCTTTCTGTTCCTTATTACTAAAATAAAACATTGTCCTTCCTGTGCAGCGACAAATAAAGAATAACATAAAAAAGGAACAAAATAAATCATGTCTGAAGGCAAAGTGACTCCCCCCCCCCCAAGCAAACACAAACTCTCGCTCTGTTCTCCACTGATTGGTGTGTCAGTCAACACAGACTAGGTTTACACTGCCTGCTCAAATCTGATGAGCTTGTTCTCACCTATTCATCAGATCTCGGTCGGATTTGAATGGGCGACACAACAAACACAGTCACATTTGAGCAGGCAGTTGAAATCCAGCCTGTGTTGACACACCAATCAGTGTGGAGCCCAGTGTGAGGCCACATTTAACACAGATCTGACTGCCTCAGCGCTGTCCAAACACAAGCAACACATGAGGCGGGAGCCACATGGATCAGAATGTGTGCAGAGCAGAGAGCTGTATCCAGATCGTGATATGCAGAATGGAAGAAGAAATCTATCAATCTAAACATCCATCCATCCATCCATCCATCCATCCTTTAAGACAGAAAAATAGAAAAAACTTAAAAAAAAATCAGAAAGAATAGAAAACAAAAGAAGAAAAGGCAGGCAGGAAGCGAGACATAACTTTGAGTCTGTCCTCTGTCTCGATGCAGACAGATTGTGACAGCTCTGTTTTGTAAGACTGCTACGATGCTCTTTGGGGCTTTAGGGGCCGAGGACCACAGAGAGGAGTGTTCTGGTGTCACTGGAGAAGGGGAGATGTAGCCATCATATGAGTCTCTCTTTCTTCCGTGTGCAGCGGTGAAATACTACTTCTCGCCCGCTCTGGCCACAGATGGATTTATTTGGAGAATTGAAATTGTGGTTTGTGTTGCCTCAGAGAGCCCCGGCACGGGTCGCAGGGTCTGAACCACTAGATGCCTCTTCATTTCTAATTTACAACCCTTCTGAAGCTGCTAATGTAGACTTTCAGCAGAATGTATGGCTGATGGGAGAGTTGTGCAGCGGCTCACGCTGCACAGTGGGAATGCATGTGTTACTCTAAATTATGAGACGCCCTGCACTGTGCTACACTTAATAATATGAGCTAGTCTGGCTGTGCCTAGTAAGAAATATTATTTCAATGAAATGCACAATTCTGACAGCGTTTTGACTTATTATCAGGGCCAAATCAGCATTGCATTGAGTTTTAGAATGACTTACATTATCTTGTTAAGCAAATGAGTGTAATACAAAAGGCACAGCTGCAGTCAAACTAACTCAATGGACATAATTAAGTGAATAAATGACTGTTATCCACAGTTGATTTAATATATTACAGTACTGTAGCAGAGAGCACAATTCCACATGAATTTATCCTTATTAGAGTCAGAGTTTACATTAGCTGTGCCTACAATGAGCACTCCATTACTGAATTATAAATAATCTTCAGGAAGTCTATCAAAACATATTCAATGAGAAACTTCACTTTTTAGGTGTCGTCAGCGGTTGTGCCGACATACCCAACTTACATTAACTGCAATAGTCCGCTAGAAGTCACTTTCATCTGTCCTAATTTGTCGTGAACATAAACATATTAAAGGGCTGCTAGACTATCTAATGCAGGGTTTTTGCTAATGCCCTTTATTGTCTGCTACTTGCTGCCAAAAAGTTAACGCTAAATAAGTTGGCTAAAAGAGCTGAAGCTGGATGGCTGATTCAACTTTGTAACAAATGATCAGATGAAATAATTGGATAAGGTGAAAAGAACTCTCACTTAAACCTCTATTACTGCCTTTGGGATTTTACTTTAAAAACCCCATTTCTAAATGACTAAATTGGGTTAGACAGATTGAAATGTGTGTAAATCCATTTCAGACAGGAGCCTTCATCCATTTATCTGAGAACGAGACAGGTCCTGGCTTCCAAAATGCCTCAAGAGCAGTCAACCAATCAGAAATATAGCTATAAACAGTTTCAGAGCTAATCAGCCATTTAGAATGACCTGCGTGCCAAATCTGTTAGGACTCACCAAGTGACACTAATGGCAAAAACTCCACTAACTGAAATATTAATTAGATATTTCCAGTTATAACTAATGTGAACAAGATGAAAAAGAAAGTTTTAATAGAAACTAAACTAGAAAAACTAAGTGCACCCCAATGATTCAGTAGCATGTAGATCCGCCTTTAGCGGGAATAGCTCAACGTAATCTTGTGTGTATGACTTCATTAGTCTCCCACTAAAGAGCAAAGAGCAAACTGATAAACTTGTAAAGAGGTGGTTACACTCGCTGATGATAAATTAATCAAGTACATTTGATTATAGCAGCACCTGGCTGCTCCTTTCCCTCTTAATTCCTATTGAAGCAATAAGGGTGCACTTGGTTTTCCACAAGACTGCAAAGAGCGAAAACTTTCTTTTTCACATGACTGTGTTATTCCCAAAGTTTTGTATATGTTGTGCATCAGCGTGTATCAACACTGTGAAGTGCCAGTCAAGTCTGTGCATACAGCTCAAACTGCTAATTACTAATGTCTGTCAGCTGTATGAGTGGCCAGCTTGTTATGGAGAGGAGTGCTCTCCGTGAAAGACACAAAAATGACTGATTCTGCTCACTGCAGCCTCTCAGACAAATAAATATAAATGGAAGGTGATACCTCCAATCACTGTTTTTCGAACTTCGAGAGAATACACATCGGTGATTTGTTTTATGCAGTTGTGGTGTCAAAAATGTGGTCTTTGGAGAGGGCTCTCGTTTTCTTTTGTCTGAAAATACCAATCAATTTTTCAGTGGGACTGTGGAGCAGTTTAATGGTGCCCCTGTTACTCTAAGGCCTCTAAAGCAAACACCGCAAGTCAGTTGACCCTAAGAAAAGGAAAGTTTTCCTACACTTTGGTGAAAAAAATAATGCCACATTGCACTATTTAAATATTATTTTGGTTATAACAGTGCGTCTAAAACAAAAAAAAGTATGAGACTAGTCACCAGAGGACAAAGAAAGTCGTTTTAGCCCATAATATCATAGTGTTGAATTTTTGCTTTGCAACAATCCCAGCAATTAAGAAACTTAACTCTGGCACCATTAGGAGCCTGTGAAATAAACAAACCCAGTACAGTCACAATTTTAAATAACAAAGTGAGATAGTGATGCAGTATACTTAGCAAAACATACCTATTTAGAAAAGCTGTAGTGACTTAAATTGCTTGAAAAAGTCACAATAGTTTCTTCCTATAAACAAGCACAGGCATATATAGGCCTTTTGCTTTACTCCAGTTCTCTAAACATGTGGGTTAAGATAATCATTATTGGCTTAAGGAATTTATTGAAATGTTTTTAGAGAGTGCGGTGAGTTGCAGTGCATGCAATTTAGAAGTTTCTTGTAAGTTCTGAAAAAGCTTCTACTGTCACCTTATTCTAGCTAATTAGCTCTACTCCTCCTTAAATAACTACGAGTTTCCAATTACAGCCCAGTGAAAACATTTCCCCAACTACTCATTGTGAGTAAGTAGTTTTGTCGCCTAAACCAAATAAACTTCAAGTCCAAAGTGAAAGTGATGTCAAAGAGGAAAACCTCTATAAAGACAACAGAAGGTAACACATCCATGTACTACTGCATGTAGTAGACTGCCACTGGCTGTGACCACAGAGAGAATCTCTGCGGAGGCACAAATCTGCACAGAGACTAGCGCTGATCTTCTAGCTCTGACACAGCTGTAACTCTGGCTGTAGCCATGGCTGTGCTTTACTTGTTACAATTCTTGGCGGGACGTGTTGCTCTTAATGGGTCCAACACCGATTCCACGCAGCCGTCGTGCGTGCACGTTTAGGACTACTCTGGTCTTTGGGGAAGACACGTATCACGGGACGTTCAAATGGTAGCAGTAGGACATTTCCGCAGCAGCGCAGCAACGGCTGAAGTCTGAACACCAACCGCACCCAGGCACAACATTCCCACAGTGACAGCCAGATTCCGAGCAACATCCAACCACAACATCACAAACCAGCAGAGGAGCTGCAGCTGTGCTCACAACCAGCAGCTGTACTGTCAGAGACTGGCCTTTTACGCGTCATGTAAAGTGTCACATCACCTCTTCTTTCTGAAGCAGTTTCCCAGATCTGGCAGCGTACTATAAATGAGCTGGACTGATAAAGCAGCGTGCGAGTCCGCTCAGAAAGAAAAAATTCAATATCAGAATCATCACTTTGACCATTTCTGGGCTCTGATGCTAGTCATGTCTAATTGTATCCTCTAATCTTACAGGTTAAAGGTATGCAGGAGGAGGCAATAATGAAAAAAAAACCCCACACAGTGTATGCAAACATCTCTCCCACACTAAACGAATTCTGTTGGATTTTTTGGCTTTGGCAATCTTTTCTCTCTGACTCAGTCTCACTTTTTAAAGAATGCACCAAATTAACTTCTTCTTTTTTCTATGTTTTCTTTTTTTGTATTTAGCTCAGAGCTCAGTCACACATTGTGTTACTTTGCTGATAATGAAAGTCATTATTGCATTAATCAGTCACAAATAGCTCCCTGGTAATTTTCATGTGTTTCAACAATTCTCGCACAGCTGTGTCACCAAATTGAATTTCCAAATGGTTTCAGGTTAATAACCGCGCTGCTGACCGACAACCACATTTGCGAGAGTGCTAAAGATGTCACGGGCGTGTTTCGTCTACCTTCAAATGATTTACACTTATTTGCACGTGGACAGTTGTGGAAACGCTCCCATTTTTGCGCGCGAATCGTCCTCATTTTTAACCTCAGTCAGTTGTTCGAGACATTAAAAGGCCTCTCATGCGACCAGCTGAGGGCATTCCAACTGCTTTCTAATGGCATTAAGACGCCACATGAGTTTGGGACGATTGAGACGATTCGGAGTAGAGTGGGGTGTCGTGATGGTGTGAAAACATTGAGGGAAAGTTCCTTCAAAGCCATGGCAGTGTCTGACAGGCTGGGTACAAGCTGCCAGGTCAAATATTGGTTGGAGCTCTGTGAAATCCCTCCGGGTTAAGAGCAGTCGTCATCATGGATAAGTCTCCTCGTCCTTACGTATTCCTGCAGCACACATATCTAATAATGCAGAGATTTTTGTTGTGGAAACCGTGTGACAAAACAGGGATCAAATTACTGATGTTTATCACAGCTATTGTTGCCGTATATGCAAAACAGCAACAGAAAAACATCAATCACAGTTTCTCTCTCACAGTCATACGAGGCAGGCGCAGCCCTGTTTATGACTATATGAGCAGAAATCTAATGGGACACAAATAGATTTCCTTTTATTGTTTAACCAGAGTTATTTTATAACGTGCAATATGCATAAAAAACATTCTTACTATATGAACGGATGACTCAACGGATGACTGTGAAAGTCTCCTTCAGCAGGGCAGATAATCAAGTCCAGAGGAGTAAAGTAAGTGCAAACCAGTATAAAGAAAATGAAGCCATTGTGAAAGACAGCAGGCAGTCCAGGACAGATGGATGTCGCTCGGCTGTGAAGAGGCCAGGCAGCCATTTGCTGTCAGATGCTCCCTGTCAAAAACTGGGCAGAGAAGATTTTAGTTTGGATCTTTTCTTCCCTGACAGAGTGTATTCAAACAGAGAAAATGGATTTCACATGAGCAATGACAACCATAGAGCAATAACTGACAGTGGCATCTCATTGCCGCTATGGCTCTGACAAGAGGAACAACTGCTGCCACCACCCAGTGGTCAAATGTCAGCTGGTTTAATGACACAGTTCGCTTGGTTAATAATCTTACATGGTATTTTGAGAGTTTCTTTAACTGGGGAGGGAAACGGGGTTTATCTGAGCAATCTTTCTGCATGAAATCCTGAGTGTATAGCTCCTTATTTGTTTACTAAATACCTTAGAAATGATCTGAAAGTTCCATAAAGGATTTTACATTTAGTTGTCTTATGGAAAGCTGATGTGAAAAACCTTGCTGCAAGTGAATTTATAGATCATGACGCTCTATTTTTCAGTCTCTTTCCCAAAAGTAATGGAGGCTATTATAAACAGAGTTTTAGAAATTTTGCAAGAGGGAACATAGGCTACTTTTTTAATGTTGTTAGAACACTGTCAACATAAAACCATCCACTTTTTGATTATTGAGCTTCTAATAAATACCCACAAAAGATCTTGTTTCCCATCTGAAACAGTATTCTTCACAAGCACTTGATACTATAGAGAAACACTGAATAAAAAGAAAAGTGTTAGTGGCTTTAACCGTGTATTCAATAACTACTGAAAAGACTTTAAAGGGTTAATAATAATAATAATAATAATAATAACTTTATTTATAAAGCGCTTTCAAACAAAGTGCTGTACAACTATTTAAAACTAAAAAGATAAAAAAAATAATAAAAGCGATACATAGCAATACAGGTAAAAGACACAATGCAAGTTAAAAACAGTAAAAATGTAAAAACTAAAAGCCATAGAATTAAGACTTCTAAGATAAGGTGAACAAATGTGTCTTCAGCTTAGTTTTAAAAACCTCCACAGAGCATGCCTGCCTAACATCTTGAGGGAGGTTGTTCCACAGAAACGGGGCACGAAAAGAAAAAGCACGCTCTCCAATTGTCTTTTTTCTGGCTCTAGGGACCTTTAGAAGGCCAGAGTCCCGAGATCGGAGAGCACGGGATGGAACGTAAAGATGTGCCAGTCCGTTTAAAGCCTTGTAGGTGAGCAGCAGGACCTTAAAATCTGCTCGAACCTGACAAGGTAGCCAATGCAGAGATCTCAGAACAGGGGTAATGTGCTCAAATTTCCCAGTTCTTGTTAAAATGCAAGCAGCTGCATTTTGCACCATCTGTAGACCTCTAAAACTTTTCTTTGGTAGCCCAGAAAGAAGAGCATTACAATAATCAATACGTGAGGACACAAATGCATGGACAAGAATCTCTGCAGTATCGCTTGACAAAACTTGTCTGATTCTGGCGATGTTCCTCAAATGATAAAAGGCGGTCTTTGTTATCTCTTTTACATGAGACTCGAAAGAGAGCACCATGTCAAACCACACGCCCAAGTTTTTTACCTTGTCCCTACAAGGCTTTGATTTGGATGAAAAAACTCTGTTTGACTTCATTTCTCTAAAACTGTAATTTTTTAACTTTTTAAATATTGGCTGATAAAAGTAATGCAGATACGTGATATTGCTGAAAATCCAAAGGTAAAAATGTTGTACTTACACAAAAAGTCTGTAAAAATTACATATCTCATTATCAGCATTAAAAAAATTTTTAGGACACATCAGAGCTGAGTGTTTTAATCGAGCCCTGATAGTGCCAGCTCAAGTCAAGAAGCCACAAAACATCAGATTTTTCTTTCTCCGAGGTCCTTAAATATTCACAGGGGTTTTTGAATCAGTGTGTCAAAACCAAAATGGAAAAATGGAAAATGCTCAGCTCTTGGTGGCACTGGATAAAGGACGCTTTGGTCACCAAAATCCCTCTTTTCAGACTTGTGATAAACACTGAAACGCCATGGTAACCTGGCGAGCAGTAACACAGACATGTTGAATAGACCAGTCCTGCATGGACGGGCAGAATAAAGAAGAGGCGGACACACGAGGGACTGACAGCTAGCAGCACTGTCGTATACTCCTCCAGGCTGACCTGTCCTTGTTGCCACATTCATTCAGGACACACTCTGCTGTGTCACTTCCTTGGTGTCTGGACTACTTTTGTTATTCAAGCTTTTGTACATCAAGAAATAACATTATGTACCTTCGAATCATCTCTCCTTCCTGCACTCTCATTTGTGCCAACAGCTATAGTATGTCTATGCCAGCGATGGGAACAAAAGGCCTCTGTAGAGTCTGAGTGGAAGATCCTGAAGAGCCTTTTAGATTTCAGTTAGTTACTACTTCTTTTTTTTTTTAAACTCTTCATACAATATGATACCCTCAAGTTAATACTGAGAATTAATCGACATGTTAACATATTCATATTGTAATAGCCTACAAGGCACCTCCTATTAGTTGTTGTACAAGGGCACAACCATAAAATCTTTGAATATGTAAAGATGATGATGTTTCACTTACTTAAAGGTCTTGCTCTTTGTTTTTAAACTTTGCATAGCACTTTATACTGTTTAATCCCCCTGTTTCCAAAAATGTTGGAATACTATTACATGCAAATGTAATGATTTACATATCATTAAATCCCTATCATAAACTGAAAACATGTTAAATGTAAATGAAATTTAAAAACAAACTAAACAAAAAACTAAAAAACTCCTATATGTTCATTTTATGTTTAAAAATGGTAAATGGCCTGCATTTGAATAGTGCTTTACTTAGTCCCCAAGGACCCCAAAGCGCTTTACACTACATTCAGTCATTCACCCACTCACACACTGGTGATGGCAAGCTACATTGTAGCCACAGCTGCCCTGGGGCGCACTGACAGAGGTGAGGCTGCCGGACACTGGCGCCACTGGGCCCTCTGACCACCACCAAACAAGTGGTTAGTATCTTGCCAATTTTCGCTGCCACTACTTGCCACTAATGCCACTGGCATTAGTGGCAAGTAGTGTTGAACTCCAGGCCTCGAGGCCAGTGTCCTGCAGGTTTTAGATGTGTCCTTGATCCATCACAGCTGATTTAAATGGCTAAATGACCTCCTCAACGTGTCTTGAAGTTCTCCAGAAACCTGGTAATGAACTAATCATTTGATTCAGGTGTGTTGACCCAGGATGAGATCTAAAACCTGCAGGACAGCGGCCCTCGAGGGGTGGAGTTCGACACCCCTGCTCTAGGGTAAAGAGGGAAAGGACCACGGAGCTTTGATCGCTGTATGGGTCAAAAGGCAGAGCACAGGGATGGGGAACTTGCATATATGCAATAACACTGTTCTTGCCTAATGATGTATATACATGTTTTGGAGCAACAGCAAGCATCAGTGCTTTGCAGTAAAGGAGTCCTAGTGCTAAACTGGCCAGCATATAGTCCAGACCTGTCACCCACTGAAAACATCATAGGGTTATAAAATAAATACAGAGGAGCCCGAGTTTCTGAGCAGCTGAAATCCTTTACCATGTAAGGATGGGACTAAAGTATTTTCCTACAGGAGCTGGTCTCATTAGTCTGCTTAAAGAAGGCAGTTCCAAAAAGAAAGAAAAAAGAGCTAATGAAACAAAATAGGAAACATGCTCCTAACTTTCTGAAACATGCTACTGGCATCAAACAAATTGAGTGTGTTTATATTCATTTACATAGTGTCCCAACATTTTGGAAACGAGGTTGTAAAAATCAGCAGGGGAAAGCAAGTCATCTTGTTATTTGTCTCCAAATGGTGCAAAACCCAGAAAAATGGCATAAAGTTCAGAAATAACCTCACAGTTGAAAATTGTGGCCAGATGGCACATTCTTTGGAATCTGGAGAGGACAAAAACGGGACCAGCTAGAGTCATAGCCAAACAAATCTTTCCTATAAACAAGCTTTGAGCTTTGATAATTTTGTGATTTAATTACATGAAGCTCACGTTCTTGTTATACAGGCCTGCTATAAGTCAGATTTGAATAAGACTGGGAGGAGATGACGCACACACCTCCTTAACATGTTGCTCTGGTCCGAGAAGACGGTTTGGCGAAATTTAGTGACGAGCCAAACAGAAGCGGCAGCAGACTGTGGGGACAGTTCGGGTCATCCATCAAACTGTCTCTGAAGAGACTGTAACTGCTTTCACACTCTTCACTTTATGCATTATGCTGTCTACAAGCAGCAAAATACACAGCCATTATGTAGAGTAAACATCTAGAATGAATGTATTAAATGTGTGTTCAAACAAGCGAGCTATTTGGATTTATCTACTGATAAATCAGATCGGATGGATAAAGATGGTGAGCTGAGGCGGTTCCCTGAATCCCAGAATGCAGCTCTGCCTTTTTGTTTTTCTGCTTTTACTCTGAACAGAAGGGTGTACAAAAAACACACCTCATCCAGTGATCCTTGACATCAAAATTGCTCCTTAATAACTATTCACACACCACCTCTGGTGCCTTTCCTCCCACTGTGATATATTTAAGCTCACGGTTAGTAACCAAATGCTGAATAGTGCTTAAGAAAGGAAAGACAAACCCACTAAACACAAAAATAAATAAACCTGCGTTTAGATCTGCCACTTGGCTGACTCAAATCTTTGCAACAGGCAGCTTTGGCGCTTCTCCGTGTGACTTTAATGGACAACGTCAGCCGCTCCTTTTCAATAGTTGCTGCAGGCTGTGGCACATCAACATGAGACCATGTAATTATTCCTCACAGGGAGAAAAAAAGTACTCAATCATATGCTCAGATAGCATCACGTGACACACTTGACGTACACGACTTATACTTCCTGCAGAGCTTGCATGATAACATATCCAAAATTTCAGAGCCCTATGATTTGCACGACAGTTCTTTACTGAGAGGTTGTATATCATGCCCGAGCGCTTCATCGACAGGATGAAATGTCATGTATTAATTCATGGCTCATACATTAACTGCAGCATTTCCCCTTCATGTGTTTCTCAAAATGTTGCAGTATAAATATTCGAATCAGTGTCCCGAACCATCATGTTTTTTTTTAAGTGTGTCCTCGGGTGTCAGGTTGTTTTATGCTGGTGAAGTCTGTGGAGCGCATTATCTGATATTCTTTCCATTCATAAGACAGCCAAGCCACACAAAGGAAAAGTGAATCACTAGCTCTGTCGGGCAAGAATATGGAATAAATGCACTTGCTGTGATGTTCTGTGTCTTCCTAATGTACAGATTTGCCTCACAATAAAGTCTGTGTTTCTTGTTGTGTCATGCGTAGCTACTGTTCACTCAAAGAAAAGCAAGAAAATCAGCGGGACGTGTTTGTTACAGTATTAGCAAAATCTAAGAGATAAATTTGAGAAAATAAAAAAAACAGAGAAGAAATGCAGCGCAGTTGTTCTGAAACTCTGAATAAAATATTACATATGTTCTTTCAATTAAGACGTCCAACAACTCAATGACAAAACAGAGTGATCCAAACAGGCTCCTCTGTTTCTTTTCTCTGGATCTTCCTGCAGGGAATTTTGGAAAGCGTAGGAGGGTTTTGTTTTTTGGGTTTGGATGACTGCTATGATTGAGGCTTTGTGAGCTGATGAAATTACAATAATGCACCGTGTTTTTTTTTAAAAAAAAAGCACGTCCTTTGTAAGGCTCATCCTCCAAACAGAGGAGTACATTACCAGCTTCGGTTTGATGTCTTGAGGATTTGCCTTGTGGGAGAAGTGATTTTGCTGCAACGAAGAATGCAGCATGTGGCAGATGTGATTGGCTGGTCAAAAGCATCTTTTTCAAAGAATGTGGAAAATATACAATATATGTGTGCAGGCGTATTTTCTTCTTCTTTTTTTCTACATCACACTGAGTCAGCTCCCTTCAGGAGCGCGTCACAAGGCATTATGAGCTAAATTATAAAATTTACACAATTAATTGGTGGAAACGGGGGAGCTATTAAGTCGGGCACCCTGTGAGCAATTAGATCAAAGTTGTCATATGCCACCAAAAGCTACAGCGTTCACAGCATGCGTATGCTATATCAAGGTCATATGTAAGGCTTTGTAATTCCCCTTCCAGGTATCCTCTGATCTGCATGTCGAGGTAAGTGCGGATAAAGAGCTACGAGCAGGTGGCAATGATACATTTTTTTAATATTATATCTCACAGCCTGTGTCTGAGACCGCTGTTTGAAGCACATTGTTAACAGTGTCATCATTTCATCGGCATCTAGCTTAGAGTGTCAGGCTCTCAGAAGTTTGATGATTTAATGTGTATTATCAGTTTGAATCCAAAAATCACATGACTGGTCAGTATGCCTCTGTTGCAGAAGAAAACAACAGATGTTGAAATTCAGTGAACACAACCTGTTATTTGCCAGACTTTACTGTGTTGCCAGCATGACCTGACAAACACATGGTGTATTTTAGGGTTTAATGTCACTAAAATTTGTTAAATTAAACATTTTTTTCTCCCTTGTATTTTCAGTCAGTATTTTCAAACACTGATTAAAAAAAAGGCACAAAGATCTTCAAATGTTAATCTTCTAAAATGATTGGTTTGCTATTTGGGAAGCACGTTGTAGTGGAAAGCATAGACTTAAATTACGGAAATCAGAGCAGGAAATCATTCTTTATTTGGGGTGTAGAAGAAGAAGAGTCAAACAGCCAAACAAAGTCCAAAAATCCAAATGTAGGTGGGACACATCCAAGCAGGCAAGCACTCAGTATGACACAACAGAGAATGCAAGGAGGCAGAGGGTTTAAATATAAGGAGGAGATGAGGGCAGGGTGGAAACACCCGATGAGCTACACACAGCTGAACTAAATCTGATAACAACATAGAAAAGGTAACTTAGAACAAAATCAAACCAAATAACCTAAAGAACATGACTAACTGAAGACAAGAACAAAGCTAAGAACACCAGGCCAAAACCCACGACTGTGACAGCTGCCTAATTAGAAGACAGAAGTTGATGCCACTCTCATGTCCATCTGCTAAATAAGAGGAAGCCTATTTGCTTTGCTTTGCTTAGCTATAGACAAAGATGTTAAACACAGAAACTGTCATCCTGGCTTTGTCTACAAGTTAAAAGAAAACACTTAATGCTTGGAAAAATATTAAAAAATAAGTATTCTTTGTAGTGGTGGTTATGGCAATTTACAGTTAGTTTCTATGAGCCGTTTGGGATCCTCACAGCGACAACGATAAATCTGGGAAAGAAAACAAAAAACTATATTTCCCAGTCAGTTAGACCATTGCATTTTCTTTCTTTTCTTTAAGTAGAGTACCTAAAGTACTGGGAAGTCCAGTACGACATATTTATCTTCACGTGAGCAGTATTCTATAAAATTTACATAGGCCATGATATACCTGTAACCTAAAGCACTGAGGAAGGAAATAATGTTACAGTAAATGTCTTTGTCGTGATTTAAGAGGAGAGCTGCCAGATAACTAATCATTTTGTAAGAATCTTCAAAATCCCCAAAGTGCTCTGGATCTACAATAATCCTGCACCACTAACTACCCTCGACACACACACACACCCTCCCCCAGTTGCACTTTTTTATTGCTATGATCATGCTTGTTGGCCCCAGTTATATCAACCGTCATATACTACCTCAGTCTGCCGTAAGCTATTTCCCTGCAGCCCTGTGATTTAACTGTGGGTTAAACATTTATTTAGCCGAAAAGGTTATAGAGGAATTTACATTATTCATCCACTTTAAGATTAAGAGTACATTAAACTATATAACTCTTCCAGCCCCTGCTCTCGGAAACGGTTCAGAATATTAAATCCCAGTCCATTTTCCAAGACATAACCTTTACATGAATTTTATTGTTATGACTGGCGAAAATACTTCTACTAAAGCCATGATTCATTAGGAATTTGTGTCCCTTAAATATCTTCCAAATAAAGAAGTGTTTCAGGTTTGATTCTTGGTGGAAGACATGGTGGGGAAAAATAGAAAAACCTTACAAATGACAGAAAAAAAGCCTATAGAAGCTAAGAAATAAAATTTTCATTAGCTTTATCTGCGTTTGAGTGCATCTCTCACTAATATTTTACTGTCAGCAGCTTCCCATTTGTATCACGAGCAGTCCACACACCTGAGGACATTATCTAACTTGGTTTAAAATGGTTCATTTACTTCTTTAAAAAAAAGAAATGTATACCAAGAAAGGGGATGGTTAGTCACCTCACGGTTCAGGCCATTAAAGCCAAAAGTTTCACATATCAGTAAACCAGCAACTTTCCTGGCTTCTGCTTCACTCTGTAAATGTAATCTGTTATCCGATGCAGGCAAAGAAGCGATTCCCTCAACAGTGGGCACTCATATCAGACGAGTTCCTGTTGGGAAATCTGGAGCGATGTATAAAAATTTCCATCTATGACGTAAAGTGTCAATATAGCTGGCTGGGAATGTTGGTGAGCCCTTGATGAAAGTGGAGGAGCACCGCAGGGTATCTGAACATCAAAGGGAGGCAGGAACATCCCATCATTGTACCCGGGCATGCACCTCTGCAAACTGATTTTCTTTACCAGTCACAGGCCCACGCCCCAAGACTACCAATGCCTCATATCATAATCAGGACAGAGAAATCAGCTTGCTGCACTAACTTGCAAAGTCTTCAGATCTTAATTGTGCATTTATAAGCATGGCGTGGTACAAACTGCAGCAGAAAGCTGACACTGCGAATGCTGTTCTAAGAACAAACAGAAGAGTCACGTCAGTGTTTATAAGGTCTTCACACGCACACCTAGCAAACACCATGAGTCTTTCTGACATCCTCGACTATGCACGGCTTACTTTACATCATCACCCCTATGGCAAAGCCTGCTTGATGATGCTTCAGTGGAACTTCAATGTAAAATCCTTCTGGCAAATATTTCTAATCCATACACAAATCCCAGGCTTAAATATTAAAGTGCATGCTTAACCTCGGGATGAAATCAAACCAATTCATGTCACTCATGTGCTTGCGGGTTGATTGTTATGAGGCTTCTTCATACATTCCTTATCGAGTATTCTGTGATCTCTGCCTCGCTCCCTTGCTGATCACCTCTACTGTGATACCACAGTTATCTCCTCTCTTCCCAGTAGTATCAGTATCAGTAGGACACTAATGAATTTCTCCTTCGTATAGTTTGTTTTGTTATTGTAATTTGTTCAATTTGTCTTCCTTAAAAGACTTCACAGACACTATTTTCCGCTGTTTTCTAGAAATGTAGTCTTGTTGACAAATGCACACACTTTTTCATGCATGGTAAATTGAGTTCTTTGTAGGGGAACAGGGTTTGTTTCTCTCAAATGCCTCAATTTTCACATGCATTTTGTAGAACTTGCGCTCTCTCTACTGTGCATAAATGGTCAATCATCCAAATTGCTGAAATCCAAAGAATTGTGAAAAAAAATTAAAAATAAATAAAGAACAAAGAACACCTGTTATACATTTTGTATGCAAAGCCAAGTACACTGAAATGCATTTTCATTTTTGTGCCCATTCCAGAGGAAATTTGTAAGAAGCAACACACAAAAAAGATTTGGATCAGTAGAGACAAAGAGACCTTTAAAACCCAGCAGGTTTTTTTCATTTTTTTATTTTAAGCACTGTTTGAAAGTGTAAGACTGCATTTATTGATCACACTGACACATGGCAGACTTCAAAGCTCTAGAGCACAGGTGTCAAACTCCAGGCCTCGAGGCCGGTGTCCTGCGGGTTTTAGATGTGTCCTTGATACATCACAGCTGACCTCCTCAACATATCTTGAAGTTCTCCAGAGGCCTGGTAATGAACTAATCATGTGATTCATGTGTGTTGACCCAGGGTGAGATCTAAAACCTGCAGGACAGCGGCCATCAAGGCCTGGAGTTCGACACCCCTGATCTATCTACTCTATGTAGTCCTCAAACTAAGTACACCCAATGATTCAACAGCACGTAGAACCACGTAACTGTTTTCTGTATGACTTTATCAGTCGCTCACATCACTGTGAAGGAATTTTGTCCGAAGTTTCTTTATAATGCTGCCTCCGTTCTCAGTTTCTCTCATAGTATTTCGACTGGGCTGAGGTCTGAACTTTGACTGAGGCACTGAAACACCTTCATTCTTTTCTTTTTCTCTTGGAGATTTGTTGTTGTGCTTGAGATCATTGTTCTGTTGTATGACCTCGTTTCACCAAGCTTCACATTTGACTGTACAATACTTTGATATACAGAGGAGTTCATGGCTGACTCAATGACTGCAAGCTGCTCAGGTCCTGTGGCTGCAAAACAAGCCCAAGACAACGTCTTGATGATATGGTGTTTGCTTTTCATCAATGGTGCTTAGCATTATCGCCAAACATCTCTGCTGTGGTCTCATCAGTCAAAGAAACATTATTCTAGGAGTCCTGTTCGTTCAGAGGCAACCTCACAAATCTAAGCTCTCATGCCATGTTAAGAGAGAAGAGGCTGTCTCCTAAACAAACTTCAACACAAGCCATACTTCAGTTTATTTCCAATTCTACTGTCATGAACTTTGAAATTTAACACAGTAACTGAAGCAGGTGGGGTTTGAGATCTAGCTCTTGGGTGTTTTGCAGTTTTTCTGAGCATTGCATGGTCTGATGAAAGATGAAATCCACTCCTGGCATTGTTTTAATACACAAACCTGAATGCTCCAGTCCAACAAATTACCAAAGTTTGCGCTTTTATAGAGGTGCTCACACTTCCAGGTAACCAATTCATCAAGTGTATTTGACTAGCAACACCTGGCTGTTACTTACCTCCTTACTTCCTATTGAATCAGGAAGTGTGCTTATTAAAACTTTCTTTACAAAGCAAATAAACTGCAGTTTAACAGAACCAAGCAAATCAGAAATAAGAATCATCAACACATGTTCATTATTTTATATTTTATATATAAATTAACGATTTATACATTGCTGATAAAGAAAAAATACAAATTTTTTTGATCTTACATGACATTTACATGTGAAATTTTACACAACATATTCAATAACTTACAAATGCTTTAATTGCATAAAAAATATATCTCTTTACAAAAGTTTTGTTATATGTACATGTTCTTATTCACAGGTTTTTGAACGGGATAACAACTGTGTGGTACATTTAAAAGCATTCTACTCTACTCCGGAGTCTCTGGGTGTAAGACTGACCGTATACTGTTTTGACCAGATGCATTTATTATTTTTTTTCATCCATAAGAAATGTGAAACTTGCAAAATATAGTACATATCGATAACACAAGACATCTTGCCAAAGAATGCCATCAAGTATCAAAACTGTATAAATGTACAAAATGGAATAGCAATGACAGGAGTCAACGTAGTGGTACAAAGTACTATAGCAGCAATTGCTATACTGGATCACTTTTTGCCAACATGCACAGTTATGAAACTATGAGCTGCTTTTTGATGCCTCGTCACAGATAAACCCTCTGACATCACTCTGCTAAATCATTGCAAACTGTGCAGATAAATTACACCAGTGTGCAGTTTTACTAATACAATATATGTAATGTCTTTCTTAAAAAACACATGCCCATACAGTATTCAAGGCACTGCAATGATGTAGAAATGTGATGACAGTGTCAAATTCTATACTTTTTTAAAAATATTTAAAACATAACTGGTCTTGGATGGGAGTTTAAAATGAATGGTGGTTCATGTTTAAGTGTGCAAATTCTTGTGTATACTGTACATTTGTTGGCAGAAGCTGATGGTTTCAAAAAAAAATTGTTTCAGTGTTAATAAAACAGGCCAAGGCCGTGTATTCATCAAGTGTCTTAGAGTAGGAGTATGAATAAAGAATATACTGACTAAGGCACGGTTTCCCAAAAGAATTGTAGAACACACACCGCTCTGAAAATTAGAGATGATGGGGTAGTTGCGCTTATTTTGTTTTTAAGAGTTACTCTAACATAAGGCTGTCAAAATATTGATTAACATAATAAAAGGCTCAGGCTGCCCACTCAAATATCATTGCGGAATTTACTGACTTCCAGGCTTAAATGAACTTCTGGGAAACCTGGCCAGTTGTATGTTCTGTGCAGTGTAGTTATTCTTGACCTTGTTTTTTAAGAAAACCTGAACTAATTAGGCAAGCAACTCCTACTTTGAAATTCTTGATATATACAGGCTCAAGGCCAGGGGTTACTTCACTCCAGATTTGGCTCATTTGGGGCACAAAGTTTTTCTGAGAGGCAAAAACCATCAGTGGAAAACCTAGCTACCAGTTTAATAAGTCCCAAAATCACCGATTCACTGACAAGTACAGAACGGTTGGCCTTGTCAAACTGTGCGAACATTTCAGTCAAAAACAAATTCATTGCAAACATCAATAAATACTAATGCTAAATATATCTCTGGTGAAGAAAATGCACTCTGTTGTCGTCAGAAGCCTAAGCCTTGCCAGTGGCACTCGGAAAAGTGTGCTGCACCTCAGTAATTAAATCCCTGGCCATACATTTCCTCAGTAGGAGGTACCACCCAATTAAGAGGTATAATTGACCATATAACTTTGAACAGACTTCAGCATTGACGCTATTCAAAGAGAGCCTGTTTCTCTTCTACCACTTCATCTGCGCTTACACACCCCGCTGCTTGGAAAACAGAAAACAGATTAGATTGATCAACTCACAGTTGAGAGGCTCCTCACCTCCATGACAGAAAAATAATTCTCATCAGGATGATGTAAGACTAAGACGAAAGCAAACAAAACAGCGTAGATCGGGGCTGTTTTGTTTTTTTGTTTAGTTTTTTCTTTTTCTTTTTTGTTGTAACAGAAAACATTAAATTTTTCATTTGGTATTACGAAATAACCCCTCTATATTTATACTACAGAGTATAAAATACTCTATTTTATCTATATGCCGCAGGCTCTTTTATTTATAAAGCCAACACTCACAGAGTGCAAAAAAACACTTCTCTTCACCAGACTAGGGGAAAATCTGAATAGGTGCGGTACCTACTCGTCCTCACTCTTTCATCTTTTACTTTGTGTATACGATCGATCGCAACCACCTTAAAGTGTTGCTGAAAGTGTGCTTTATGTTTCTGAGCAATTCGGTGACTTTAGAAACTGGGAAATATATAAATATGTCTATATATAGTCACGTGAAACAAACCCGGAGAGGTCGTTTTCTCCGGTCCTTTTTCTGATACTCAATAGACATCAAACCATGGTGCAGATGGTGTTGAGATTGGGGTCAAAGCGGACAACTTTCCCCTCAGCAGCTTTCGTGTTCGTGTTATACATGGGATTCTCAAAAGTGGCCTGTCCATTGTTGTTCTCGTGGACAGAGCATCCTGTGTACTGCGCTTTATCTGTTTTCCTGGGGAGAAAAAAAAAAAAGGATGGAAGGGTGCATATTAGTTAGACATAGTAAGCCAATTATCTACCATCCTTCCAAACATATAAACACTTTTCCATTATCTTGGTCCGGACTGCTGTAGCTGGTAAATGAGACTGAATTGTAATTACTGTTGAAAAGAGCAGTCAGAGGTGCCCTGTGCCATTTCTCTGGTAGGTAACATAATGAGTGCAAAATTTGCATGAGTGCAAAATGTGCATGCTATGCTCTGAGAGCTATTCCGTTTAAATTAAGGGGAAATCCTTCCATCTGCACACAATACACACCCTGTGCATTACTTACACGTGTGAACATATAGCAAATTACGCTTTGTATGAAAGCCATTCTCATTAAAAAACCTAAAGCATGCTGCTGTGTAATACACTTTAGATGGTAATACGTTGACTAATATTGCATCAGGCTTTGGAGTCTCTCACAAGTAAGTTACTGTATTGAGTGAGGAACTTTACTGCGATAAAGCAGACTCTGGAAGTGGGCCGCTGTGTACCATCCACTACTGGCTGCAAATGTGAAGACATCTAGAAATATCTGGGAGTCTATAACTTTGACATCAAGTGTGTAGTAAATTACTAAAGCTCAACCTGGGAACACAGACTCTACATTCTTTCACATGTGGGAACCAAAGAGATGTCCACTACGGCAGCTAGTGTGGCAGAAACCAGGGTCCACTACGTACCGCTGCTTGTAGAGATAGAAACCGAGGCCTGCAAAGATGAGAGCAAAGAAAGGCACGAGGATGGCGACAGCGACAGAACTGCTGTTGGTGGAGCCGTTGGTTTCAGGGTCGGTGAGCGTAATGTTCTCTCTCACGCTCAAACCTGCGACATGGCAAACGCAACATTTAACCAGAGGAAATGAAAAACAGAGACTGTATGCAGGATATGCATTGGAAAAAAAAATGCAAAGAACAAAATAGAGAGACAAAAAACCAGAATGATACATATCTGTTGGTGGTAATGACGACGATGATGAAAATCATAAAGCTGGAGTTGGAGACACAGCAGCCAGATGATATCCATAATGATCATACTGATGATGATCACTGTGACTGCTATAATCTCCTGGAGACCATCATATGATGATGGCAGCGTTAATGTAGAGCACACACAAGTGAAGGGCAATGATGGTGGAGTGGATAATCTGCTGCTCGCTGTATGGTTGAGGTAAGAGGTGGCTGAAAGCAGGTACGAGGAGTAAGGCACTTTAAGTGTATGAATGCTGCCAGTATAATAGTATAACAGCCATATTATTCATATAGTATCTCAGGTAGTAGTTGAGTTTTTTTTAAATAATACTTTACATGAATGCCTTTAAAAGTGTCTTTGGTGCATGTGTGCTGGAGTTAAGTGTCCTTCTCCAACCTCTTCAGCTCAGATATCGAGACAAATTTAGCCTGTCACGAAGGAAAGTGACAAGCAACAACCCCCCGCTAAGGTTTAAATACCTGGGACTGAATTAGACTCTTGATTTTGAGGTGAAACATTTTCAAAAAACTTAAACAAGCTCTTAAGACTACCATGACCTGGATGACTGAGAACCTACACAGATATTCCACAGTAAAGTTTGAAAATTCATGCAAATTAATCATACACAACATGTTATTAAAAATGGAAAATGATTAGATGGATGTGTGACAGATGGCAATGAGGATTACTGTATTGGAAGGGGAAAAAAATGCATACCAAGTCGCTGTAGCCCAAACTGTCCGTAGTCTTTACTCTGTATGAAGCCTTGGAACACATAGCTACCGCCCTCAGGCTCAGCTGAAACCTGGCAGAAATGCATAACGGAGGTCTTGAAAAACAGTGCTTTGTTTCATCTGCACAAATAAAATCTGTGACACATCTGTTCTACGCGTCATCAAAAACCTCTGCTATACCGTATTTAGCACGACAGCCGACAGATTCTGTCGTGCTACATTCAAAAATAACACCCTTGTTTCTCCGAAACTCTTCTGCAGAAGCTGTGAGCTATGCTATCAATAGCTCGGCGGTGTGCAGCCTGTCAGTGGCTGTTATTAAGTGGACCTTGAAGTTTATTTTAGAAAAAGAACTTCAAATTTAACAACCAAAATGATTCTGCAGTTGTTCCGGGTCCCTTAGATCTCAGGTGTACGTCTGAGCTTATTCAGCAAATTGTCAGTGTAGGTGCAGCGAAATGGTTTGTACACCGCGCCTGATGCATCTGAGGTTGAGCCAGTGTAAACATGCACCAGCGGTAACACACAGTAAGCCGAGAAATTACTATTCTGCTTGTGAGGACATTCTTTTCTCATATGTTATGATTTTTTTTATATCTCTTGGCGCTCTTAAGTAGGATCACAGCAAACAATAAGGACACAGCGGTTTCATTAAGTCCAGGGGAGGCTTATTTTTGGCTTCCAACTAGTTATAGCCCATTTCTCTCGTCATTCTATCTGTCTGACAGACTTAATAAAATAAATTACAGCTGCAGCGCCTGCTTTTTGTTCTCCAAAGATTACTTCCCGTGTGATTCAAATTCCTGTTTACACTCACAAATCCGTCCATTGCCCAGGTCTCATCAGTAATCCTGCTCAAGGAGCTGTGGGCCACTGCTCTCATCTGGTACAGCAGGAGCATTAGCCGTGCCTCCTGGCGTTTGTAGACTCCTACAAGGTAAGGACAAGAAGAGAAATGATGCGAGTAAAGAGATGAGGCAATGAGTGTGGCAGAATGATAAAAGCAGAGAGAAGCGAGCGGGGAAAATGAAGAAAAGCCGGAGAAGAAAAGAAGAGGTGAGAAAAGAAGAAACAGCTGGGGGAGGAGGGGAGGAGACGAGTGACTCTTGAGTGGGCAGTTAGTCAGTCACTCGCTGCAGACTGATACATCCGTCTTTAGTGCCAATAGTTAATTTCCACTCTCATGCATGAGATCATTTGGTGATTGACTGATTGACATGAGGCATCCTCAAAATAAATGGAAGTGACACACAGATTTGTTGAGGGGCGGTTAGGGGGGAGGATGTAGAAGACAGATGATTTATTGATGACTCACCAGAGAGCAGAAACTCCATGCTACTGTCTCTTAAAGTTACATTGACTTTTCCCGTTGTGGCATTAAAGCTGGCGACTGTTAAAGTCATTGGCTGCTTTTGGCCCTTGTAATCATATGAACCCTTCCAGATGAAATCAGGTGCAAAGACGTCATCGGGAACTGTGGGAAAATGAAACCTCGCTAAGTAATGTCAAAACATTTTGTCATTAAAAAAAATTACATCAAATTAACTCCTGGGGAACTACTGGTTCAAACACGTATATTTTAAACATCAAGTCAACATCATGGTTGTAATTCAAGCCGACTCCAACGCTGCAAAAGGGTAATTAGAAACGGCGTGGAATCAACATAACAGACAGCTGATAACAATCTCGTCATTCAATTTGAATATCAAGTTCCTTATATGCTTTGACAATCTCAGCCAGTGATAATTAAATACAATTTTAAAGCGATAACTGTAGGCTTGCTCTGTGAAATCGGCAGAAACTTTTAATATTATGCAGTGGAAAAACTTCTTCTAGCCTGCAAGAACGCAGAAAGGTGACGCTTTGTAGTTAATAGCAGGAAAAAACATTAATCTTGGTCTGAATAATAACCTAGTAATTACTGAAGAAGTGGGACTTGGTAGCTTGGGTCAATGGTGGTCACTTAATTTGTGTAAAGATGAGAATTGAAAATGCTAAAAAATAAAACAGAAACCTCTTTTTTGTGTTTTGCACAGACCCCTGGACAGATTTTCTTCTGTGTTTAAATGTCTTAATGCACTCTACTTTACTTATTTTTTAAAATTTCAATTTAGGCTTCCTGAGTAAATATGAACAGCTTACCTAGCCAAAGTATTTAGTATTGATAACACAAGCCTTGATGATACAGCCTTGATATGTACAGGCTTTACTGACAACATTTGAAGCAGCCTCTTTAGTTTTACAGTGATATGTTGGTATATGCTACGTGCTTATATCTAACATGGACACAGTGATGGTGCCTACAATACAGATACCATGTTAACAATCTTACATTATGTTAGCATATCAGAATCTGCTGAATAACAGTTCAAGTACAGTTGAAGCTGACAGAAAAACATAATAGTAAAGAGCTTTAGTGCTCAGTAAGAATAGAAAAGTACTAAATAAGTACCAGTCCATTTGGCAAGGATGAAGGCTGTCCTAAAGGTCTGGAAAGAACCTGGCAGTAAAAATACAGATTTCATTCCGGGAGGAAGCTTCATGTTGGAAAGCTTCATGTTTGAACCACATATGCATCACCAATTAATTACAATTTCTATTAGCATATTCTAAACGAACACATTTAAATTTTTTTCTTTAATGCGTTACAGTGCTCTTCGATGCTCAAGGCAAATTCAGAGACTTTAGTATATTTTCATCATAATTACAGCATAAATTTACATGCATGTATTGTGGTACAGTTTTACAAGTAATTACCATGCTGCACCATTTTCTATTACAGATGAAACGCGTCGTACGTATATTATGCGAATATCGCTCCCTATTATGACCTGTTAATTTTGCCTGGAACAAATTGGATTTAAATCTTGTTTTGCAGTAATTATTTGCTCTAAATGACTCTGAAAGAGGCATATATTGAAATGGAAAAAGGAAACCTGCTGTATTTGTAATATAGCCACGGACAAATATGCACCACGCTCTACACCAATAATTTTCATCATTTTAATAATTCTCCTCTACGGCGGAACCTATAACCTGCAATACTACGCTACAACACTAGGTTTTGTGCAAGAGGCAATACATAATTATTATTTATGTGATCTGATGAAGATAAACATTGCTCACACTATGCAGAGTGCATACAATGAAAAAGGGCGAGCGTTGGTTGTACGGAGATGATTTTTTCCTGCTGTTTAAGAAACAAAATGTTTCTGTGCAGCAGTTAATGCCGAGCCTATCAAACGGCAGATGCAGTACAGGATTGTCGACTTCTGCATGTATTAAATGGAAAGCTCGTACAGTTCAATACTCACCGTTTATTTTAGGGCTTGGTGTTCCCAGTATATGTTTGACAGTTTTCTCATGCGATTTGGAACCGGCTGAAAAGAACATAAATATATCTGTCACAAAGATATTGTGATACGCAGCAGGGTCTAACAGCTGGAGGATGTTTCCAAAACAAATAGCACTCAGCTGTAACATACTGCCTGCATTGTACTTTTCCCTCTTTTGCTAAAACCTGTGGTGGCTATGCTCTAACGCTAACATTGATGAAACTTTGAGAAACTTGCTGGCAGTTATACGATAGGCTCACAGAACGCACCTCGTTATCGTTTTGGATGATTTATCTTTAACTCCAACTCTTTCCCTTCTTACCACTTTTTCAATCATTTGCCCCCCGCAGACCTTTGCCAGCCACGTACCTCTGCACACGGGCACCTTGCCAGTCCAGCTGCCGTCGGAGCGGCAGACACGGTGCTCTGAACCTCCGGAGAGGAAATAACCTGGCTGACAGGTGTACACCAGGGTGTAGCCGTACGAAGGCAGGTCTAGACCCATGACGTCAGCGTTGGCTGGGCTCCGCGGCTGCTTGCAGGAGTGAGCTGGATATCAAGCAGAGGAGCAATGTGTTAGTACACACACATTCACATCACAATCCCAGACATGCATACAAATAGAGTCGTGCACCACACACACACACACACACACACACACACACACACACACACACACACACACACACACACACACACACACACACACACACACACCTCAGAAAGATGTACAGATAGAGAAAAGATAATTAAGCTCTCACTAGGGGGAGGAAGAAGAAGATACAGGGGGTGGGTGGGGGTAAAAAGGGAAGTACGCATATCTTACAATTTAATTGAGTGCAGGCAGCTATTAGGAAGCATGCTGATACTTTAATATGTTTATGTTTATGTTCTAATATGAATACAATCTTGTGGGTTAGGATATGCACTGCTTAACTTTACACTGAATTTTCCTCCAACGTGAGCGGGAGCCAAATTATATCCAAACCTTAACTGTGTCAGCTACCGGTCACAGATTGCAAGCAATAAGGAATGCCTGCGTTTAAATGCTATAGCAGTGCAACACAAGGTCTAGGTGAACTCATTGTTATTCAGCTAGCAGCTGAAAACCCCCCAAAACATTTGGAGGTGTTTGTGTATATCTTGAAATAATCGAAAATGTTCAAGGGCAGGACCGAGCTGGTCTAAGCTCACTGGTGTCCTTGTGGGAAAGAAAAGTGCTGAAGCAAACGTTGTTTTAAACCTTGTGAGAGCATACAGCATGAGAGCGTGCATGTACGGTGCAGCCTGGGCTGACTACATTGAGGAAAAAAGTGTGAGAGCTCCATGACAACGAATGACCAACCACTAAATAGTTTGTCATGTTTTATTTGGAAAGAATAAAATTCAGAAAGTGAAATCTCCCATCCACAAAAGTGTTGAAATGTGTTTTGTCTCCTGTCTTCTGTTTCCAAAAAGTATATTGTTTGTTTGACATGTTTTCTTGTGAAGCACTTTGTAACAGCGTTTTGTCTTAAAAAAGTGCTATATAAATAAATTTTACTTACTTACTTTTACTAAAACAAAGCAGGGAGAAATTTAGGATAGCATTTAGACGAATAACAAACTGGGGGCAAACACTGTTATTGTCGTGTTGCCAAAACACCAGTGTCTTATTTAGTCTGAATTAAATATCTGAATACACTGATTACACTTAGCTTAAATTTTCACTTCAACAGTCTCTCCCTACAAAACAAAAGTTTATGCAAATCACCCTACAAACCAAAAAAAAAACTGAGCATTCAGCCTCTGAGGCATCGACCATAATGTGAAAACAGCGAAATAATTTTGCAGTTTGTGAGTGAAAGAATATGTTGCCAGCTGTCAAATGGGAGACAGCTGCAAGTGAGTCACAGTACCAAATCAGTTCTTCATGGCGTCTTAACGACATTAGTGGCAATAGGGTGTGGAAGGGATGCCAGGATGAAACCCAGTTTGGGCTTTATGAAAGACGAGCAGACTGCTGGAAATTCCTCTTTCTGGATATTACTGCTGCTGGTGTTTGAGAAATGTTCAAGTAGTATTATATATGTGGGTGAGTGTGCATGTCTGCAAGCACAGTGTCCATTTTCTAGGAAGTTAAAGAGGCCCGTGAAGGTAAAGGTTGTGTTGAAATTTAGCAGAAAGCTCATCTAATGCATCATATACTTATAACTGGATGTAACAATTTAGCATGCATTAGAAAAAACTGTTTAAATCAACCGCGTGTGCCACACAGAACTTTTTTAATGAGGTGGTTTTTATTTACACAGTGCAAAAAAAAAGAGAAAGAAAAACCAAAACTACCTCTTTCAACGGGTTGTAGATATTAAAGCTAGAAACATAAAGCTATATTCCCTCCCTACTGCCTGAGGACAAGTCTAAGTAACTCCTTTAAAATGACTGTCAGCATATGTCCAGTGTGGTGCACAGTTTGTAGACCATGAATACTAAAGGCACTTACAAGGCCTGTGAATTGTACCAAACACATATCATGTTCCTCATCAGATTCAGCTGACAGTTTATTTACACTTCAAACGGCACAGTGGGCTTTACTTCTGAGATTACAAGGAGCCTCAAAGAACAGTTTTTGTGTCACACGACAACATGCAATGTTCTTCATTCAACGCTGCTATCTCTTAGCTATGGGGCTAGGGATACAGACTGAGAGGCAGAGGTAGATAGAGGCAGACACAGAGAGACAGCCATGCTGATGGATTTCTGTAAGGGACAAGAAGGTCAGCCAGCTTTAGTAACAGCAGGCCACGGTCGATAGCATAAAGTTAACTTTTAATCTGTTACAATGTTTTCTTTTCTTGTAACACACAACTTTATTTATTACAAGCAATCTCATTAATCTGTAGACATACATACAGGTCTTTCAGTTTTTCGATTTATTCAAGTTTTTTATATATTAGAGAATGAATAATAATATTGTTATATAACAATATAATCTGATAGAGATAACAAGAGTAAGAGCCAGGAATATTAAATTCTGACTTGCGTCCATTGCATCACTTGCATTAAATGTGTTGATAATCCCTCCAAGTTTTTGCTTTTGCCAACTGTATAAGATTGGTTGGCTTCACTTTTAAATCCATTAAGTGGCTTCACAGTAACAGAGGACCATTTAATCATAGAGAAAGGTATTTTAGAGGATTTATGACTGTGTTTTGACCGAAGGTCACAACAGAGTGTTGGATCCACACAAAAGCACTCACACTGAAATACATATACATAACCACTAGGGGTGGGGGAAAAAATCGATACTGTGTAGTATCGTGATATTTTGTTTGCTAATAATGTATCGATACAGGGACAGCAGAAATCGATATTTTGTTACAAAAAAAGTTTTTGTGCTCTGACTTCAGAGCACGTTGATCAGCTCCTTTTTCTGAGCAAGAACCCTGACATTCCTTCACTGTCCAAATGTGTTTAACTTTTTTTTGGCAGCAATAAACATGACAGTTTACTTATTTTAATTTAAGACATGTTTTATTTTAATTAAGTTTAAAACTTTTTTATTTAATGTAAAATTATATTTTGTTTTAATTTACTTTCAAATTCTTCAGTTGCTGAAGGGGCTGCATGGTTTTCATAAATTGCATAGTTCAGAATAGCTATAATTGTACCAGATGGTTGCATTCAGTTAAGTTGGACTAGACTGTAATACAAACCATTCAGTTTGTCAACAATAAAACTGACTGAAATGAGAGAAAGACTGAGTGCGAGACTTTGATATTAGATAAAATGAATACTGATAAAGTTTACCTTTATGTACAGAATCTGAATATCGCAGATATTTTAAAAAAAATCGCAATAATATCGTATCGTGCATTAAGTATTGTGATAATATCGTATCGTGGGATGTATGGTGATTCCCACCTCTAATAACCACTGTTTATCCACAATGTTTTTTTGGGCCAGACACCCCACTGGGCCTGTGTAACCATCTCCAGGCATGAACGCATAAAAAATTACTTGGCTGTCATTAATTTACTGGACAATGATTCGCAGTTTTATTAAACCAAAATCTTTTTTTTTTGTATCTCCCATTCATAGCAACCACATGCACTATTTAATGACACATGCTATTGCAAAAAACATTCAGGCTGCTCAGTCCTAATGCTAGGAGTTACAATTATGAACCAACACAAGCAAGTTTAACTAACAGCACAGCACACAAGTTATTGTTCAGGTCCCTCCTGAATACATCATTTACCTCTGGGCTAATGACAACAGCAGAAGCTAATTGGAATCTAGTTAACAAACCTGAGGTTCAATCAATGAAGCTTGATTGGAGGTGTGGGTTAGAGCTACTGTGACTTATAAAAAACACATCTCGAGTTTTCTATTCACAAGAAGCCTGTGCCAGTGTGAACTGTGCCATAGTGAAAAGAGATTCTACTTGCACAAAAAAATTTATATGCATGACCTTCAGATTTAGAGAAGTCTTTCAATAAAAAATATTAGGAAAACAGTGTGGCATGAATGCATGATATCTGATGGATGTGATGCTGCCTGCCAGTTAATAAGCTAATGTGCCACAAAGTTTTATGGCAAGCTAACCTACTGACGATTAGAGTATTTAAATGACCAATGTTAATGTAGCATTAGGCTAAGAATGTTTCTCAGTCATTTATTTTGAGGGTCTTTCCTTAAACTGTAGGGTAAAAGATAGCGGTGACTGCCAAACATAAATTCTGTATTCTAAGACTGTGTTTTCAATTCCAGCTAACAATGACAAGAGGAGGTCAGGGGTAAAATCAATACATTTTTCAAGCCACTACAGGTGATGGAACAAGGGCAGAGAGCAGCTCCTGAAAAGTTGCAACCACAGTAGGCACACCCTGCAATGAAACTGCACCTGCTGAACAGCCCAAGTCAAGAAAATAAAGCAAAAACCTTAAAACATTGTTTTTTTTAATATATTATTTTATGCCCATTCAAGTAATTGTGGCTGGTGGGATGTTCTGTTGGTACACAATATTCAAAAAGGTTGCTCGCAGCTTCTTGAGGACTAATCACTGCAGTAATGTGCACGGCGGGAATATTCAGGAAGCAAATCAAATCAATATCCAGTAGGCATAAACATGGCTTATATTTTATTTTTCACTCTTTCAGTATAAAAATATAAACTGTCTTTAGAGAAATGTAGAGATTTACTAAAGTTTAAGACTAGGTTGAGGCATTAACATTTCTTGTTTTGTCAGGTATGGTGGAAGTCATTAATCCATTATTAATCAATTAAGGCTGAAACCTTAATTACCATATTTAAAAACAAAGCAGGTAAACACGAATTTTAATGAGTTATGTAGCATAAATTTGCCTAACAATTGACTGAATCGTGTCCTCGGCTTCTGCTGTCCGTCTCGTGGCAGATAAAAGATGACGAAGAGCTTTAAATTAAGCACGGATATAAATTAAGAATATATTGTTACGCATTAGGCTTCCTCAGAAAATAATGAAGAGAACTAGTGTTTAACAAAGTGAAAGGGACTTCAAATTAATCTTCTCGTCTAGTGATTTGTTTTCTATTTTATTTTCGTGTTATAATATTTTCCTTTGTTAGCAGCAGAGTCATCTCGACTTTTTTGAAGACTCACAAAGCGGTGCAATACAGACTATATGTGTTTCACTCTGTAGCAATCATTTAACTGCATATAGATATTAATCCTCACCAAACACAGCTGCTCCCACACCTCCGGCAATACGATGTCAGTCTTTTAGTTAAAAATCACATTTTTACATATGAGTTTTATAATTTATAATAATATTGATTTAAATCTGCTCTGACTGCTGCTCTATTTTTGGGTATCCATCACAATGCTCGCAATAAATGCCATTAAGGAGTCAGGGGAGGTGCAACATCCTGAATTATTCTATAGCGAGCAGGATGACAGGGTCAGCAGTTTGAAGATAGAGGTGGAGCAGGAAGGGCTGAGGAGCTGTCAAGTGTAGACAGGTATGTTTTTTTGTAGTCTTTTCTGCTTTCAGCTGAAGTTTTGAGAACAATCTTAATTTAAAAAAAATCTTAATTTGAAAAAGAATCTCTGCACAACAACTGACTTTATATACAGTACTGCGTAAATGTCTCTTCTTTATATTTTGACAGGTTCATAATGGGAAATACGTGCAGGTATTTATTGAATATGCATATGCAAACATGTGCAAACATACATGAAAATACAGTATATAAAGCAACACCAGAGTTTGTACAGTTCTAACGAGCCTGAAAGTCAATATTTGGTACCACATTTATTCTTCAACACAGCCTGAACTCTTACGCAGCATTGGTGTCATTTCTTCAAGCAGTCTTCAGGAATATTTCTTCCTGAAGGACATTCAAAGCTCTCCTTTTGATGTTGGCTGCCTTTTGTTCTGTCAAAATGATCCCACACTGCTTCAATATTGTTGAGGTCCGGGCTCTGGGGAGGCCAATTCATGACTGGTAGTTTTCCAGTGTGTGTTTTTCTATCTAGGGAAGCTTTTGCTGCATTGACAGTATGTTTGGGGTCTTGCTAAAAAATGAAGCTGTTATCAATCGGACTCTTTCCAGACGATATTACACGATGAAAATCTGACCGTACTTTTCCACGTTCATATTTCCAGCAATTTTGACAAGATTCTGAACACAACTGGCTGAAATTCATCTCCAAACCACGACAGAACCTCCACTGTGTTTTATGTGCACTTTTGCACCTCTCTCCTGACCTGTCCCGTGCATATTGATGACAATTTGAATCAATTCGAATCAAAACTTTATAATATGAATCGATCACTCCATGAGACCTGATTTTCAGTCCGGTGTGCCTTTAGGAATTAGGTGCCTTTTTCCATGCTTGAATTATTCACCAGTCAGTGTAAAGTAGCATTATAAAATCCTCTAAAACTGGTCAGGTACAAGTACTGGACTGATAATGAGTTGACCTGAACCTAGAAAGACCTCTAAAGTGTGAGATTTTATTTTTAATAAAACATATAAAACATCAAATTTCAATTAAATCATCATGCTCTGAATATAATGAACCTTTAACATGAAATTTTAATTTAGTACAGTGGCATCAAGTTTCTATTGAAACAGCTTCTGTCAGGTTTACCTGATTTGTTTTTAGCTGAGTGTATGAACAACAAAAACACAGCAGGCACATATTCAAGGTTTCACTATTCGTCTTAAACTCCTTCTTCTCCCACTACAGCAGATGCACAGACACACAGGGCTGCAAGGAAGGCAGAGGACGCGGGGCAGGTATTACAATGCCTCAGCTTGCTTCCTCAGCGTAAATGTCTCTGGGATTTGAACGGATGCCGTATATTTTTGTAGTTATGAAATCAAGATTACGAAATATCATCTGAAGCACATTATCATCACACAGCTGAAGTGTTTACATTGTGGGTGCTTAATAAAATGGAGTTTATTATAAGAAATGTTCCAGTAAAAAAACCCACTGTAGCTGAAAGGGTTTTACTAGGATACTGGACTACATCACATTTTAGAAAACCACTTATCTTGGCAAAGTGAATGGGCTAAACTACACGGCCATAGTTTGGTGTCGGTCGACTTTTCGGGGAGTTTAAACAGAAGGACAGTGATCACAGTGTTCAGTACAGTCTCAGGATGATGGCAGGTTGATTGAGGGGCAAGCTGCAATCTACTGGGAGGCCAGAGGTTATGGCAGGATTGAGCGAATGTGAAAAGTTGCTGAGGGGAGGTATCGACAGTGCGAGGATGGGTGCTACGGGTGTTGAGGAAAAGCAAAAACAGAGCGTCTGGAGCAGTCGGCAATGCGGATAAGCAGCGACAAGATGCCAGAAGGAGTAGTGAAAAACAACAACGAGTGATGTTAAGATATAGTTAGAGCATAAGGAACAAGCACTTACAGATGCAGGCTGGCTGGGTGCCAGTCCAGGTGAGATCTGGCAAACAGAGCCTTGTGGTGGAGCCCTGCAGTATGTGTCCCTGCTGGCACTGGAAGTCGACTCTGCTGCCCACCTGGCCACCAACAGACCGCACACAAAGTGAAAAAAGTCAATACAATGATGCAAATGCCAATAGGCTCCTAGCATCAAACTAAAGAGCCTGGAAAAAACACAGTGCACACCAAAGTTTTTTTTTCACTTTTTTAATGATTATCTGTAGCGTGTAGAGGCAGATGGAGGCTATTCCCAGAGGCGATGGCCCATGTTTGTGTTTGCAACTGATGCACAGACATTAAAGAGTGAGGAAGATGACTTTCTGGTTAAAATATTCAACTGCTTTCTGTTCTGCTAATAAATGACTTTTATTTCCTGCTACCATCCCAGTCGACTCTTTAAAGACATCATCAACAGTGAATTTTCTCATTCGGTAGTCTCAGGATATTGGTAAAAATGTTCAGTAATGCAGAAAAATGCAAGACTACAGCCATTACAAGCACTTATCTAAATAAGCTCCCAATGCTTTCATATGGGATAAATTACATATCACACATTCAGCTGAATGTCGTGGAGAAATTGCACTTGTAAGTGACACTCTAAAAGCAATAGGGAGGGCAAAAATAAAGCGAAACACACAGACTGAAAGCATCTCATCTCACTGAGCACAGATCAATGGTCATACCACCAGTTACTTATTTATTTATTTTTTTAAGATGCATTTTTTTCCTCCCTCACATCTCCCCACGGACATTCCAGGGGGTTGAAAAATCCAGTTGGTTTAAGGGGAATTATATGCACGCACTTCTCTGCTACATCCTTGCACCCACATAACATCATCCAAAGGAATACATGATAACTGTACCTACAAAAATCCACTGGATATTGCACATTTAGAAGAAAACGAAGGGTGATTAACACATCAGAGTTACAGTGAGTGCTACTTTGATTGGGTGCTTTGTGTTCACAGCTGTATACCTGTTAGATATAGTGGAAAATGTGGAAATTCTAATATTTCAAACACCTTTATACCATAAATTCTTAAACAAAACACACACACACACACACACACACACACACACACACACACACACACACACACACACACACACACACACACACACACACACACACACACACACACAATCACCCCAGAATTAAAGTGCCTATAGCCATTTTTATGAAATGCATTCATTGCAATCTTTGCTCGGTTCACCTTAAAGCCTGTTGAGTAATTCATGAAGCCATGCTCAGGTGTCCCCGGGTTTTCACACGTGGTTCTCGTGGGCTCTGGAAAAATTAGAATGTGACAGTGAAAAAAAAAGATTTCTCTCTGGAGTTTCATTACTGATGTGGCGCAGTAACATGACTGGAAATAAAATGCATTTCTTGGTTTTCAATTTTCTTTAAATTGCAAAAAAGCACTTTATTTTATGCATTTTCAAATATTTCCTTAGCAGCTAACATCAGATGAAAATAAAGAGGCACATAAATGATTTTTATACTTTGATTTAGTTTTACACCAGATGGCAACCTGATTCTCATTCACCTTCAGCCCTTTTGTTCTTTATGTTTTTGTGCATTTGTTTGCTGTAATATAATTAGGAATGAAAAATGTAATTACAGTGGAAAACTCCAAAACTGTTTTCAAACACTGAGATTTTCTGTGTTTAGGTGAATCAGCGAGTTTTGTTTCCTCACCTATACATCGGGGCTGAGATCCGCTCCAGGTCCCGTCTTCCTGGCACATGCGAGTTGTTGACCCGACCAGCACGTAGGGGGCACTGCAGCTAAACGTGACCTCTGACTTGAAGATGAAACTGCGTCCTTCTCGCCTTCCTTTGGGAGGCGTCCCAGGATCACCGCAGAACTTGGCTGCAGAGGAGGAAACGTGTAATATTGCTGATACCGCTCCTGATCAACAACAGCAGCACAGATGTTTCTGTAACCATACAGGACGTATCCAGGTGCAGTGTGAAGGATATATTCTGTTCGTGTGATTACAAATGCAGAAAATGATCTAGCTCCTTTTTAAAATTCAAACATCTGTCTCTTTTCTGCTGCATAACACAAAAGGAAGACTGCATGCAGAGAGTCAACTGAAAGCATTGTTCAGCTGAGTCTTCAGTATTATATTCACAACTAATAAGCTATGGGGGCTTCTTCTGTACCCACACATGATCAGACCACAGGAGCCAACACTGGTTTTGATTGCTGCTGTGAGCTTTGCTGTTTTTGATAGGCTTTTTATTACATCCTCTTTATTCACGTTCCCGCCTGTAAAAATCAGTGTCTCTCTATATGATCCGCAAATTCTTCAAGGACTGAATTATTCAAATTGCATTGACATTATGCTTGTTGCACAAAGTCTTTTGCCCATTTTTTATTGCGTGTGGGCAGATGCATTGACGTCCTTGTCTCTGGATGAATTACTCTGTCTCTTTTTTTTATTATTTTTTGTTTCCAACACTCAACCTTGCTGGTGAGGGCTAATGGTGGGTATGTGCATATTCATTTTGACAGCAAAGAGGGAGTGAGAGAGGGGCGACGGCTCTCAATTTGAGATCAAAATAATTAGCAAGTGAATATTAATTTCTCTGACAGGGCCTTGAGGTTAACACAACTACAGCCATCTGCTGCTGTTGCTCTCCAGGCCCCTTGTATGATATCATTTTTTTTTTAAATGAGACTGAAGCCACAACCTCAGCAGATGATTCCCAATGGATTGCCACTGTGGCTCCCTCAATTTATTGCTTATAGACATCTAATCAAACTGACTGGAGTGATTTAGGCTGAATGGTTGTGATGTCCAGAGACAGTCTGCTAGTTTATTTTTCTGTCTTTTCTTTATTTAATGTTTGCACCTAGCAAGCCACTATAACCAAGTGGATCAGTGAAAGATACTTGTTGGATGTGGAGGATCCAGAAATGCTCAGTGCGTGAGAGTGCAGAGGTGAGAGTCACCGTCTTCAGTCACGCAGCCAGAGCACTGTGGGATCAAGTCTGTAATAAGGCAGGCACTGCTTCTCCAGACCTGACATGTGCTGCTACATGGAGGCCTGGAGACAGATAAGTTCTTGTTTGCTCTTTTCCCTTAAAAAAAAAAAAAAAAGCCAACAGGGTTTTCTCACTTCCAATATCTGACACAATAGATATCGAGTAAAAGAAGTGATTAGAATCCAGCCCATCCAGGGATGTCTGACTAAAGCCATTACTGGAAATACTGTTAGCTGAGGAAAAAAAATCCTTGGATTTAGGGATGGATCTTCTCCTGGAAAATGTGTTTCCCTATCCTTTAGACCCCCAGTGAAAATGATGCATTGCAAGCTTCTGCCCCCTTGTTTGCAGCGGTTTACCCATTTTTGATATGACAGCAAGCAAAGATGCAAATTCGGTTCCAGATCTGAAAAATGATTCTTGTCATTTCAAAAAAGGCATCGTAAGACTGTATGCAGATGGCACTTTGGAGGGTTGACAATACAGGCCAACCAGGTGACATGCACATCAGTCATGAGCTTTAGGCTGCGGGGAAATAATGTACTGTTTTATGGATATATAAAAGAAATGGCCCCAGGCCAAACCAAGCTCAGCATATTTAATGTGCCTGTGTGTTCCTGTGTATGTATATGTGTGTTGATGGAAGACTGAGAGAGACTAGTCAAAGTTTTTCTCGCTCTTTCCACAGCCACACTCTTTCCTTGATGAATTATCAATGCTTTAAGGTAATCATTATGCAGAGGCCACATTCAAAGTTGCATCCCTGCAGACGCATGAACTAGCATTCTCAAGCATTGAATTTAGGAGATTCATATGTGTTGTTATAGAAAGCAGGGCCATGCATCTTAATCCTGTCTGGCTAAAGAAAGTTCAACTATTAAGAAAAGACTTGCTTTGCTGATTCATTGCACCTCCTGGAGTTTTGCTGAACTGTATTTCAAGAGAAAGTGCTGAGTTGAAGTTGATAAATTGCAGTTATATATTTTTTTAAACAGACAGCAGTGCAGCCATGCTGTATGTATACTAAACTGCTAGGCAGTATATTTAAAATGATTTCATACCATACAAAATATAACAAACTTATCAGGTCTGATTTGCAGCAAATCTGTATGATGTAGCTAAAAGGAATTTGATGATTCGTCCCGCTGACTTTATGATTCTGTTGGGAAATCTCCTCAGTAAAGATGGTAACTTAAGAAAATATTTAAGATTATCTTTATAGTTGCAGCTAATGCACAGATACAAAAATACTGCAGGCATATGGGCATTCACAGCTTGCCTGTGAAAATGGAGAGCGTCCCAGTAATAATGGCCAGTACCATAAACAAACTTTGACCACAGAAGAATTTACCTCTAATGACTTCTCAACTGATAATAACCACCAGCGCAGACTGCTGTAGATAGTGCATTGTTGTCACTTTAAAGCACAGATAATAGCCTTTTCTACACCAAACATGATCAGCATTTTTTCCCCTTTGTCTTCCCGTTTTAATGACTCGTTTATTTTCCTTGGTAAACCTCAGTGATTTATCATATACATGTTCCTACCGCGAGTAATGTAGCAGGAGAGCCAAGTTCTCCACAGAAGTTGGTTATTGGTCACACTCGGTGATATTTATAGTGCATTCCTCTCAATTTGTGTCAATTTAGCACAATCACTAAAGCATGAATTCTGCGTTGTGAGTGATAGGGCTATTAAATATAATTACCAATTCAAAAACAAGTCTCTGCCCAGATACACTTAACAGTATCATGGAACATAAAGGTTACTCACTCACGTTGCTGCGGGAGGTTGTTTTGGGGTAGCTGATGTGGAAAAATGATTGTAGTGTGCTGAGGGATGACTCCGCTCACCATAATTGGAGTAGACAACTTCCAGACATTAATCAGGTGGAACCTTATCCATTTTACGAACAGGCGACATGTTTTACTCTTAGCAGGCAAACAAAGATACAAGCGTACCTCAATACAACATGCATTTGGTTACTCAGCTTTGCTAGAGCACTATCAGGGCATGGCGCACAAATATGGTCGTTTTCAGTTAAGCAGGGTATAAATCAGAAAGCAGCGCGCATACTGACTTACAGTAAATGACTGCTATGTGGCCACTGAGTACAGCAAATGGCTACAAGCGGTACTATGCTTCTAGTAGCGTGGCCACAAACACGAGCAGTCTGTCAGCTGCATTTCAGAAGCTAAGTACCCAAATGGGCCCGCGTTCGCCTGACTGAAGATGGCCACAAGCAATGAACTCTGTCATCAGCATCAATTACAAGAGAGCACAGCAGCAAATGCACTATTTTCAAATGGGCTCAGGGGGCTTTATAGGTTCAGTCTGTTGTGATCCAACATGTGATAATGAAATACTACAAACATCCCAATTTTCCTCTAATTCAAAACCTTGCCAAAGTAACTGTATACACAATAAAACGCTATACCTAATAGAAAGTCGAGTATCTGACGGCAGAGATTTCTTGCACACGAGGGCTGCAATATTTAATTTGTAGGATGCAAAATTCAGCACTTCACTCAGCACGAAAAGGACTGCCTATATTCAGCAGTTAAAGTGGCGATACTTCAAACAAAACAGCGGCACTTGAAGGGTTTGAGCAGGATTATTTTTAGTGGCTTTTGTTTTATTCTACTTAGTCCTGACTGATATTCAGAGAGAAGCAAATGCATGCAAGTACTCTAGCCTTCTTGATATTTCATTTCTGTCTGACTGATACAATGCAGGAATGATTCAGATGACAGCGAGACACTCTTGAGCAGTCATGCATCCCAGAGGTTATTATTATGCTTGCAAAGATGATTCAGAGAAAGGTCTTAATGTAGTAAGACGCACCCGACACGTCACTTGTGGCTGTGCTCGGATCATCATCATCTTCATCGTTAATATTGTAGCTTTGTTACTTAGGCTAGAGGTCAATTCACTTTTCATTTAATCAAAATCCAAATAAGAGCTTCGTTTTCACGTGCTAATGATGAAATATTTATTTACGTCTTCAGAAACGGGCAGGATCTAACGTCCAACTCCTCTTTGCATTTTTCCAGCCTTCATTTAAGAAATACGTTTTTTTTAAAATTTACTTTAAGTGGTTTAAGGGTTAAGTATGATTGAATGCTTACAAAAAAGACCCTGATGTTGTAACTTAGGAGATCAGATATAATCTCTGTTCTGCATCTCTGCCAGACTGTCTCATTTCATTTGTATGATCCTTAAGCAAAATTCCTTGACTTTCATTAACTTGAAGTAACCTTTTAAAGCAGCAAAAGTGGTGTATACGGGATTTTGCCTTGGAGGGCACAACTTAAAACTAATGTAATGCATGTGAGAAACAAAATTATATGCAGGTATAGAGCTGTCTGGAAACTCAAATACATGTAACAAAAGGATGCAAGACTTATTTTAAGAGTCAAAAATCATAAGCCTGATAATGGTTAAAAACGGGCAAAAACAGTCCAATTAAGCTCACTGTTGGAATCACCGAGTTTCTGACAGTCTCAGAAATGTCATCTGGTTTATTTCAGTCTAAACATAGAGAGACTTCCTGTACATTACAATCATCCTGAAGGCACTGTGGGCATGAATGAACGTAGGAAACGATGACTCACGCAAGCACTGAGGCAAGTCTCCGCTCCATGTCCCGTTCCCTGTGCAGGTTAGCACAGCAGGAAAAGACAGCTCATAGCCGGGTAAACAGGTGTAACTCACGCTGGTTCCCCACTCCAGGACTGAGCCCTCAAGGAGGCCGTTGGGGATGGATGGGGGTGTAGGACAGGTGACCACTGTAGGGATAGAGTGGATACGCAGGTCACAGACGCATCAGAGTATATTCAAAGCACAAATCAGAACGAATTAAGTTTGAGTGCAATGCTTAAAAGAGGGCAAGACTCAAATTTCAAATCTCAGCAAAATCGTCAGAACTAAAAAATAGGAAATAGTTCACCTTCCCATTCTGACACTCTCTGATTTTAAGGGGGAGAATCGATGATTAGTGTGTACCGCCACCCTCTGTAATAGTTGAGGGTCTAAAGCAAATTTGAAGTATTTAGAGTTATAGATAGAATATAGTCTTTGATAGTTTACTGGAATCATCTATGGTTCACTCTCTGACATAGTCTGAATATTTGCTGGAAGAAGGTATTTTGCAAACGAAGACTCTCAGCTAAAATATAACTTACAACAAGAAAATGTTGTAACTTGAAAATATTGGGTTTAGTAGCCTTGGATGCCAGCAGGAGAGGTCAAACGAAACCTTGAGGAAAGATTGTTTTTCTTCTGCCTTACAGCAAAGGTGAGTTACATTCAGCAACCAAAATGGCTGCTGAATGTAACTCAAGGAGAACAGACAAACAACTACTGTGATTAATCTGTATTTACAAGAATATGGCTACACATGTACTGAATCTTACATTTCAAATTGAAATGTTGCTAAATATTAATTGCACTGAGGTTAAGATGGCGTAAGATGGATGTAAACACACAGTAAACACAGTAATACACTCACTTTTCATCCAAGAAATGTAAGCTTTTATCATCCTATTCATATACTGATGGTTAAAATGTTTCCTAGAGACCTTTATTTAAAAAAACAAACAAAAAAAAACTAAAAACCAAGTCAGGTTAAAACTGGTCAATGCAGTGACCAAAACCCCATTACACCAAAAGCATCAAATTAAAAGCAGCAGAGGTGGCACTAATTCACCATTCTGCATAGTGTGGATTACAGCTGAAAATGAGGTCTTTAGCTCAGAGAAATAGTCTGTGTTTTGACTGTGAGCGATTTCTGTTTGGAGAATACAGAATAATTTCTGTGCAAAATGAGGGGGGCATCTTGCGTCTGTGTAAGCCGTAAACTTTCAGCTCAACAAATGTAATAAATGAATGCATAATAAAGCTCAGAGTTTGTTCTGACACACTTAGAGATGAACCCGTGGGGACGCAGATGGGATATGGGTTTTAGAGATGTGAATAAATTAGTGCTGTTGCTTTATACCACTGCTATCCTCCCTCAGCACCCATCATTACCCCCAAGTCTTTTTCTCCCTTCTTTCTTTTTGGCATTCTTGTGTTTGGTTAAACACTTGAACAAACATCTGCAAACTGAAGTCGAGCCTTATCCGAATCTTTCAACTGTGGCAAGTTCAATTGATTCGTTTATATTTAAAATACATGCGTGCTTGTTACATATGGCTCCCTGACAGAGAAGCCTTTAATTCTCTTCATCTTATTTTCACAATTCAAAAATCAAAAAGTTGTGACAATTATCCAAGTTATGACATGAGAGTGACGCGGGGATAGAAGGCAGGCACATGACGGACAACTTCCTTGCCTCGTTAGCGCAACTTTTCATTCTCTGCACAACAAATTACAGTAAATGTGGAGCAAGCCACTGTGGGATATTCACACATCCTCTCAAAGGTGGAACTGTCTTTTTGTTCTCAGTTGGCAGCAGATCCAAAATGATTTCCATATGGACATTTTGCAGCAGCATATACAGTATATATGAAGTGTGCTATAATCAGAACAGTATTTAGGCCACGGTGAATAGAGAATAAAAATAAGAGCAAAAAACCTTCTCGTGCTCCAATCTGTTTTTTAATGTTTTGTTTGTTAACGTAATTTTGTTTCTCAAGGAGAAACAGGTTCACTTAAAATTGTTTCCCTTTGAAGTTAATGAATCAGTAAAGAGTGCCTTCAGTTTGGGATTTCCAAGTTGTTGCTCTGGGAAAAAAGGGGCACTTCATTCTGAATTATCTCACTAAAATGCGTAGCTGGAGGCTGTAAAGTAAAAAGCAGGTTTGCGTGTGTATTTCAGTGATCTTACGGTGTATCTGTGTAAAAGACACGAAAGGGGGGGGGGGGGGGGGGGGGTTATAGAAAATGTATGAGTGCACGTGTGCAAGTAGGCAATTTACACAGATTAGAAGAGTAGGTCTTCTAATCCTGTAAGCACTGCATCTGAAATTACTTGCTTTAAAAAAAGCAGAGAGTGTCCCCATTTTCGTAAGTAGTTCTAAGCAGCATTAGTGCCTCTTAGCTGAACATGCCAAACCCGGGATTCAAACTGAATCCTTGCCGGGCAAGGCTTAGGATGCGTCATCACACACAAACGCTGTGGCTAAAACTGATGCTCATACACTAAGTGCAAATTTATGCCCAGGCTTGGCACATGCAAAACCTCTTTGTCTCAATTTTTCTCCTCTTGGCTTTCCTCTCACTTTTTTCCCCTCGTCCCCCTCCCTTTCTTAGAATACTAACTCAGTTTCCTGTGGCACAATCATCCAAAATCTATGACAAGGTGACAGATGCCAGGTGTGAGAACTTTAAAACAGCTCACCTTGAGTGAACTACAAGCACCTTCAACTTAAACCCAATCGTGAAAAATGAACAACAAAAAACCAAAAACAAAACAAAAAAAAAACTTGTGCAAAAATAGGCATTGTTTTTAGTTTCACATGAAAGAAAAGAAAACAGATATTTTTCCAGTCCTTTTCTGAGATGTCCCACTGCGTAGGCTGTCAGGGAGAGTGATGATAAAAAAACGTATGATTACCAGTGTGCTTTTCTATTGCTTGCCCTAGATAGTCTTAGAAAGAGACCAAAGGACAGGAAGAACACGGCGACAGGGGGAAAGCAAAGCATAAAACGTCTGTACTCCTTCTTTATACCCCATCCACACCGAGGAATGGAAAATTAATGTTGAGCACCCACTTAGTAATCAAAGTCCTCTCTCTCTTGCCTTTCTTTTATTCATTTATCCCATGAGAGAAATAAGTGCTATCGGAAAAGCGAAGGCAGTTGAGAGACAGAGGCAGGAGGACCTTGTGGCTCACTGACTAATGCATACAGGTCAGTGGGAGCTGACAGCATTCAGGCAGTGGCAGCGCTGGGAGAAAACGTGAGTGTGCAATCATCTGTGTCTACGTATGCATGAGAGAGACACTTCTGTAATTGAATGCCCCCGTGTGATTGTATTCAGGCACAGCGGTGTGTGAGCGAGTGTGATGAGGAGGCCTAAGCTCTGGGGTTTTGCTCCTTTCCACGCCACCCCCATTAAGCGTAGCTGGATCAAGGACCGAGAGGCTGAGCGGTTGCGGTAGCTGTCAAGGATTAGCGCTCAGAGGTTAGCAATGTCACACACTTTTAATATGCACACATGAGGGTTATACACTTGCACATATACACCCATTGCCCTCTGTCTTCTTTTCTCTCCCAGTTTAAACAGCTGTGGGACCATCAATTCAACCAACAGCTTCACCGTACAATACCCCAGAACACGGCACGTTAATATTGAATAGCACTAATAAAATATTACAATTACTGTCAGACTGAATTTTGTAATTTTTTAATCTTCAAGACAAGGTTGAGAAGATTAGTAGGGCAAGAAGTAGCCTGGCTTAAACAGCTACTTATGAGGTTAACTATCTTTGGATCCCCCCCCAAAAAGTCTTATATATGGGTTACAAGTAGAAACACAAAAAACAAACTCAAAGGAGGTTTGAACCTCTCACAACCTGCCTATTTCATTTCATTTGTCCTTTCGTCTACCTCAAGAGGCCTGCTTCACTGTAACTGAGACAGCAGCCTGGGAACAGTTCCTTAGCAACAATGAGCCCCTATTAGCCTTGTGGGCTCTTCCCCTTCCTGGTGTACTCTTGAGCTGTTCGCTGCACAAGTTAATCTTCCCTGCAATACTTACTTTTGAGTGTCAAGCGCAGAAATGCTAATCTATGCCTCCACTCAGGCGTCATAAATCACGGAGTGATGTATCGCTGATGGGCGTACAACAGCTAAGTCCTCTTCCTGGATTTTCCAACTTTGATGTTAATCATAGAGTAGAATGGGCACAAACTTCAGGGAGAGGACTCCAGTGATTAACTGTTGGGGTACAATTAGAGGTATCCTTGTGGTGATGGAGAGGACTTATTAGCCATCCATCACCAGGTGTCAGAGAACTTTTAGCATCGGCTCTTTGCATTCACAGGTGCAACTCTAGACTGGGGGATGAAATCATCATAGATGGAGATATATAGTTTTTTTTTAATCCAGCTGAGAATGTGGCCATAGACAGTGAAGCATAAAAAGTAGCAAGATTTTTGCATTAAATGGGTGATATTTTGAGAAACACATTAAAAATGGCTTTATTTCTATGTGTGGATGTGTACGTTTCAAATATATGCACCTTATTATGCAAATAGGTTTATGTCTTTCAGTGTCATTGCCATTTGCATTATCAGTGCGCTTAAGTGAGGAGTATATGGCAGTATCTGACTACACAGGAAGCCTGTGTCACCTTTCTTGCTAATCTCATTAGATCTCTGGATGTAAGCATACACTTTAGATTGTGCGTGACAGTGTGCTGGCATGCCAAGGTTGTTACAACGCTGTCTGATGGTTATCAAGGTTGAACGTCCACTGCAGCAAGTCTTTGATACAGTGTAGGAGAAATGCGTATCTGTGGGAGGTACTTGCCTTGACATGCTGGCATGGTTCCACTCCACGTCCCATTGCTGGTGCAGGTCCTGGTGAAAGAGTTGTCCCCTCCCACCATCACATACCCCAGTTGGCACATGAACGTCACATTCTGGCCCACTGTGGTGTCGTCGCCAAACCTGAGTCCATTTGCTGGGATACCGGGATCGCCACAGGTGATCACTGCCATTGGTAGTAAAAAATAAGCGCTGCATCAGAAATCATCCTTAATGGTGTGGAGTGAACTTCAACATGAAACATAAAGCAACATTTCTATTTTTAGTCTTCCTTTGTATCATTAATCATTAGTTCTTTTCCTAATCTTGCATTTATTTGTGCCACTGCGACATCACTGTGTACTTCATCATGGTTAGGATTATTCTTTTCAGGTTTAATAATGATACAGCGGTCATACTAATATTTTATCAAATGACTGAAATATCTGTGACATTTACAGCTGTGCATGATGATCATTGCTACACCTCGACCCATAATTCATACCCAAGACAGTGACAAGAACAGGAGATGTCTGCACAAAAAACACAAAAAACTTAACGCTGCGTGTTTGCCACCAGCTAGTCGGTAGTTATATGTTCGTGACTGGTAAATGTTAATTGGTTCTGAGTATTCTTTCACTCGTATGAATCAAATTGTTCTGTGTAGTCGTGAATTGCCAGAAGCAACGTTGGTTCAACTTAAGTATGACTGATCAGGGTATTGCCTTTTGTGTGATTTGGCAGGTCTGTAATGAGCTGTTGGACATGAGAGAGTAGAGAGTAGCAATTCACCTCTGAGGGACATTTATCTGTAAAGAATTACTGGAAAAACTAGCTTGGCTGCAGTTTTACAGATACATAAAAGTACTTTTCTTCTATGTTGTTTGTATTTCAGCTGGTCTTTGTAATCGATGAGGCTACCAGTGTGGCTTCTGGATCTGAATAGTGAAGCCAGTGAACACTTTGAATCTGCTTTCTTTCTAATGGAGAGCATGGGGTGACTTATCTATCCCAAAGGAAAAAGACAGCACACTTCCCTTGAACTATGACCTCAGTAAACACTTCCCTGGAGTGTTTTTGGTCATAATTATAGTTTTAAGTCACATTTCATACAACATTTATTTTGTAAAATATTTCCCATTTGCAATCAAAAAGGAAGGTAAAACAGGTTAGGTATCTGAACTGGTCAACACTGTGAATGAAAAGGTGTGTACCATTTCCCTCGGTTTTTGCATCCAGCTCTTTACTTGTTGCATTCTGCTACAAAATATCAAGATAGTGGAAGTCAGAATCCCCACCTTTGGGCTTTAAGAGTCAGCTTCACAAGCCAAAAGGTGCATACAGCCACCATTTATGTGAATTTATGTTTGTAACAAAAGTTGCTTACTTGGACTTTTCAGAAAACTGAGATTCAGTTTATTTCATTACAATCCTTAAGTTCTTAAAAAGAAAGCTACTTCCATTGGATGTCCTGAATGGGAGCTGAGAGCAGAATATAGTGACGTGGGGTTTTTAATGATACTTTTAGATACACTGAGGTTTTAGTCTGAATGTAATAATTTTGTAACTGAAAGCAACATACAAGCAGTTTCTCAAATGACTTCTAAAAGCCCACGTGACAAATAAATGATAGGTGGACAGTAATAAAGTAACAATGAATCATTATTTTATAAAGCAGCTCTTTTAGATGCCGTCTAAGGAACACAGTATTCGTTGGCCTCTTAAGTGTTCGATGCATTAACATAACTAAAAATGATTTCCAGGCATCTGACATAATGTTATGTGAAAATAAGGAATAGCTACATTGCCAGTTTGCTGTGCACATGACATAAGACTAAGTGACACCTACATTGTCATAATACTACTAACAGTAATCGTAATGTTTACTTGCACTTCTCCATTCTAGATTACGCCACTCTAGTTATATAATTTGTCTAAATCAGCAGAGGAACTAATAAAAATAATAATAATGTATTTTGTGCAGTCTCTTCTTTTCATATCCCTACTCTTGGCTTCTTTTCATGGCACAATTTCTCCAAAGTAAACAGATGGCTGAGTGTTGGCCCAGTATGTTGTCAGGTCTTAACCCAGTGCTACCGCTGATGAAATTATAGTTGCCAGCCTTTATTTGATTGCTTTTTCATAGCCCTCGTTTCATCTCGGAGGCTCTAATTTGTGCATACTTATTACAAAATCTTTCCTGACTTGTTCACCTTCATGTAAGAAGTCAGTTTGATGCATATGGCTGTCACTGCTAACGCCTCCTCCCTTAAATTAATTTCTGTTTGTTTATTTTTGGTTATTGCCAAGGAATTCAGCACTTGGAGATGTATTTCCTTCCTGGGTAAAACCAGCTTTGTATTCTGACAGAACACATGGGAAAAGCTGGATTCTTCATTTTACGAGATTGAAACTGATGTCACTATGTGAACAATCTAGTCTCATTTATTTTGAAAATTAACATGAAACCACAACAGCACCCTTTATGCTTGTTTGGCATGTATAGTCATTTGTTGTGTGCTTTTTCTGTTAACTGAAGCAATGCCGTACTGCATCCTTCTTACAGATTCCTGCCCCAAATATCATAATCTGACAAAGAATAAACTGCAGTGGAGCTGGTACTGATACATTTGATGTTTAATGTGCAGTTGTCATAATATTCCTCACCCAAAGTGGTTCTGTGGCTCTGCACACAGTAACTTACTACTTATTAAACTTGTCATCAACTTCCAGTCTAAGTCAGATAACGTAAACCATGTTTCGAATTCTAAGAATTTAGCCCTATGATATTTGACTACTCATGTAATAATGTAGTAATTACACTACAAGGACAAGCTTTTCTGTGGTGCATTGTGGAGGAAAGATAACATCTGGGTCTCACCAAAGCATGTAAGGTTCATTTTCTGGTAATATTGACTGTCTGAACAAAAATTTGCCTGTGTGATATTTGACAGGAAATGTGAAAAATACTCAACTTCAGATAGGCTTACACCAGCCATTCCCTAAGTCAAGAGTGCTGCCGCTTTTATTTATTAAATAAAGTTTAGTATTTACTAGTAAGATTTATCATCCTCTCGAAATTAATGTCAAATAAATTATTAGTTATTAGTTAGATATTTACTATTTAATATACATGCTCCAGATATAGCCACTGAAAACTGCCGCTTTCAACCAGAGGTCAGCCGGCTGACTGTTAACTCACAGCGAGCTCTCAGCTGAATGTCAGAAGCTAGGCATCCACCTTTTCTTCTCCTGGGGAGCGTCTACTTTCCACTATAAACACGCCTCTTTACTCAACTGCAGAGTGTGTGTAACTTATCAGCTGTTTGGGCTGCATAGCATTTTTGGGGGGGGCTGGTTCAGGAAAATACAAAGAAAATGATTGTTTTTGTACCAGTTTTGTGTAAATACCTGCTGTCAGTGATTCCTGGGATACTGTTTATATGTGTTAAAATCACAAACAGCCTACAGCGGATCTTTGGCCAGAGTTTTTTTGCAGTCATTGGCCTTCTGAGGGGGGGTGGGGGGGTGAGAGAGCTGTTTGAACGATCACCTTATTGTGACAAAGGAATCCACTGTCTGTAAAAGTTACCCTTAAAATTACTGCAGCAATTTATCAGAGATGCGCGGAGCATGGATGGATAGTTAAAAAAATGCAGGTGGTTCACACCCAGCAATTTACTGCATAACATATTTTTACAAGTTCTTTTTTTCAAAGTGTGTATTTATTTATTTATTTATCATCAGCATCCATACATTTTGAGTGGTTTTTCTCTACATTCAGGTTGAGGGCTCATATGATGATGATGATGATCTTTGATCGCACAATCACAAGAAACAATATAGAAAATGTATAAAATAGGTATCAGCTGTTGATAATCTCCCAATTGCTTAGTTGATAAAATAAATCATATCCTATGGGGGCAGAGTGCTGTTTCAATGGTCACTCATGAAGACCAGGTTGAACAACAATAACTGTTACTTCTCAGCATATGGAGTTTTTCCTATAACTAAATAAATAAATGCTGCCTGTTGGACATTTATTTGCAGGACATGTACCAGTTGTTGGACTTGGAGTGTCCCATTCAGAGCACAAAAGTTTTAAACTAGAGTATTAATATAAATCGCAAAGGTGATAGACCAAGATTAGCTGCAGACAACTTGAGAAAGCATGCATATGCTATGACTGTTAATTTATTTGGAAAGCATAACTGGCGAGAATTACCAATAGTTTTAAGCACAGTGCCAAATCGTTGTGGTTCACTCCTACACCCAGTGTTTCACTCATTAATTATCAAAAATATTCAGAAAAAAGTGCCAAATATTTCTGACAGAAATACACACACTTAAACATATTGTTGCGCAATCGCAGTGAGTTCAAATTTCAATTTAAAATTTGCATTTTGTATAAGAACATTAGCAATGCAATGAAATAATCATTTTATGCTTTCATGTTCAGAAACACAAGTCAGCAATAATCTGTCCAGCTTGTTCGGTCGTTTAGCCATGTAAATCAGCTTTGTTGGACCAAGGACACGTCTAAAACCTGCAGGACACCGGCCCTGGAGGCCTGGAGTTGGACACCTGTGCTCTAAAGCAATGCGGCTCCACACTGCTCCCCCTGGTGGTTACACAAGATATTACCACTGGTTTTCCTAAATACTACTTAGGGGCATTACTACTCATGGTTGCATCATCCATGTCACAGGCGGGAGATGTCATTACAAGCACCCATCACCCGGCAATTGGCCAGAATTCCACACATGACAATACAGTCACTGATGAGGTGGCCATTATAAGTGTCTGTATCTGTACGAGTGAGTATTTATCTATCTGCATTGTTACTGAATCACAATAACTCAAAGAACAGACACAGTTTGACATCTTCAAGATAAAAAGTCATTGACAAAGAATGATAAATAAAACCTGTTTTTTGCATGTTATTCTACAAATTTCAGGCAACAAATACAAGAAAGCATGGCTTTCACATGCTGCGTCACATATGCTTATGGTCTGGATTACACCTGGGTTTCTGAATCTGTACTAAGATTATGCACAGTATATATGAATGTTCACTGCATATTTTGTGTTGCCACATTTTATATGCACAGTTCATTTGAAGCCACCAAAATTACACATTATCTTCAATTAAGCATGGCACATCTCTTCAAACCCATGTCAGAAGCTGCTGGCATAAATCAAGGACAGCTCATAAAGATTTTAGCCGGTGTCAGGTGACCATCTTGTGAGGAGGTGGAAAAGTCATCTTTCCAGAAGAAAGGCGCAGAAAGAAAGAGGAAACAATGTGTGTATACAGTTGTAAATCTTTAATTATGCATGTCTATCTATGGGAAGTGAAAACTCAAGTTAAGCAAGCACAGTGCACAACAGCTGCAGGCTACCGACTTCAACAATTTAACTTAACTATGCAGCTTCTTTCAGTGCACTTACTTGCTGTGAGAAATTAAGTCAATAAGCTGCTTCCAGTAAATCTTCATGAACATTTTTTTCTTGCTTCTTGAAAGTTTAATATTGTTTTCTGTACTGTGATATACTTTGGGAACGTTAGTAACATATACTCAGATTCTACAAGGAGGACAGGCTGAGATGGAAGCAGGTGATACACTGTGGTGACCCCTAAAGGGAGCAGCCGAAAGAAGAAGTAGTAGAAGAAGACCAAGAAGTGACACATGATGCTATATCACTGATTTTCTTTTTCTAAAGCAATGTGAGCCGACCAATTACTTAGTATATTTTAGCTACTTAGGAAAAAAGAACTCCAATTTGAAGAAACGGATCGCTTCAGAAATGCCTTCATGTACAGTAATCCCTCTGCACCACTTGGGGAATCCAATACTACACTTAAACTGACAGAGAAACGCACAGACAAGAGAAGCGAAAATATGATGATAGCAGAGAAATCAACTGAATTAGAGTGTATTAAACGGCAAATATTCTCACTTTAAAAAAAAATCCCTGTTCGCCATTTATTTGACAAAGTGCTTTTATGGTTTTAGTTCACAATTCACTGAGCAACTCTCTTTCCTTAATACACTTCATCTCATTTGCTAATTTCTGAACATGCTCTATAAATTTCATGTATCATCCGCTAAGAGTTTCTGGGGAGAAAAAAATAAAGTTCAAACTTTTCTCTCTCCCCTTGAGAGTGTTGTGTGACTTTGATCTGGTAACCTACATGATCGATTACCCATGAACCGTGAAAATGATTGCCTCCTTAATGAAGGAACAGTGAGCCAATCCTGGCATCCTAAGTGTTGATGTCCCTGAACTGACCACTAAACTTTAATGTGAAGTGATAGTACAAAAGAGAAGAAGTTTGGGGATGAGCACGCTCCAAAGTGGGAAAAAGAGCTAAGAAAGCTCCTCTGCTTTACTGCACGTTTGATCATTATTATTCAAACCCATTTTTTCCCCAGTCGTTCGCTTTCTTCACTCCTTCCCTGTGCATCTCTCTCCAGAGACCCATTTCAATCCAGAATTGAAAATTACATCCACACCATTTATCTTTTTCTTGTCATTCAATAACAAGCAAAAAGAATAAGGAAGAGAGAATATGGGGACTTTCAGAGAGAAGAACAATGTGTAATTTTGTTTCAAAGTCATCCTGATGCAAACTGAATATAGATTGGAATACTTCTTAATTACTCTGAGGCTCATTTGCCAAGATCCAGACAATAAAAACTGCCTGACATCTTTGATGCTTCACTGGGCGAACAGGCTCAAAGAGATTTGTCTTAATCGATATCATATATTTCAGCAGCGCTCCCGGCACACGTGATTTCAGATGAAAGAGGGCACAACATCAGGTTCAATGTCCATCGTGTTCAACTTGATCATACATTATACAAAGAACGAGACTGGCTGCTGATTCAATCTGCTATGCTAACAGTACATTCGCTGTGCATTATTGTGCTGATCATCCTTTTCCACATTGAATTTGTGTTTACCCATCACACCCAGAGGAGTGCCTAATCGTTCTTGTCCTATTTTCTAACTTTTTCTTTGTGTGCGCGTGTGTTCTAGTTCTTGAGTAACAAATTCAACAACTGCCAGACTTAAGTGTGACTGAACTAAATGTGATTAACGAAGCAACACTGAAATCCCTAAGATGTGTGTTCCCCTGTTCACCGCAGTGACAGAATCTGGACTATGCCTGACCACATCTTATTGATCAGACACCGATCACAGCATAGCCTTTAACAGTGACTACTGACACAGCTGCTCTTCTTCTCATTTTCTAATGAAAGTGTGAACGCTGTGCAGCGGAGAGGCCTTTTAAAGAAATCCACCATGACTACGAGACACAACTACATCCTCCTTTCATGTGTCTGTGTGTGCAAAACTCACTTGTGCAGTTTGGAGCTGTGCCAGACCATGTGCCATTTGCCAAACACTGGCGTGTAGGCGAACCAGTGAGGAAATATCCTTCCATACACGAATACACGATAGAATGGGAGAAGGTTGTGCCATCCAAACGGGAAATACGACCGTGAGCCGGGGTACCTGGATTCCCGCACTGTACCGCTGCAATACAGGGGAGAAAAGACAGGATGTGAAGGTCAGAGGTGTAAAATAGTAATGGATTTTCTATTTTCCATATCAGTGGGTTAGAAGCCCCGAAGGTGGCTTCAAGATGACTTCTGAAGGTCCCGAGGGGATTAAATGGCTGTGAAAGGACATATTCACGCACTATACTGTGAATATAAATATTTATTTATGGAATAATTGCTGTTTTGTCTTTGACCTGCTGTATGTTTGCAGTTTCTTGACTTGTGTCTGATTAACTCTCAGGTGGAAAGTCTGCAAAGGGCAGACTGAAATCCTCGGCTTGTGTTCCTCATTATGTCTTTGTGCCTCCCATTACGGGACGTAAGAAAGCACTGCTGCTTGTTTTTTTGTTTTTTAGAGAAGCTGTGAATAAAGCAGTAAAGAACAACTTATCTATAGAGCTTTATTAAGAGAGGCTAATGAGCAGAACTGATGCAGTGGTACACAAAACCTTATCGCAGTATTGATGAGTCATCAGTAAATAAAGTGCAGTTTGTGTACTGTCAAGTCCTACAGTACATCTATGGTGATGGCAGTGCTGTCTAAAAGCGAGGGGGTAATGTGAACAGTTACAGCTAAGGACTCAGGGCGCACTTATAATGATAATAAAGCTGAAATGTGGCTGAGCAATCCTATGATAGGGAGAAAAATGTTTCCAGTGCGGTAGAAAAGCACCGGGGATTGGGATTTTTTTTTTTCCCCCACTCAGGAATCCCTTTCAGTGTTTTTGAAATCTGCTCATTTTTTTCACTGAAGAGTAGAGAGGACAGTTTGTTTCATGTGTTGTTCTTCTGCTTCAAATCATGTCTAATTACAAAAGTGATCTGCTCTCTCAATCACCTAATTGCCTGGAAAATGTGAAATAGTGATTCTAGTAGGAGACAGACGTGTTGCAAGTGTGGTGGTGATTTCTCAATTAACATGTGTGCATACGCAGAAACTCACTGAGGTGCAAACGCATCACTCAGCCACATACCAACATACCAACTGCCAGCATGCTCACAGCTCTGTTCTGCAAATGCACACACACACATGCGTGAGCACATATAGCCACAGAATGTATGCATGTGCTGTTGTGTGTATTTACCAAAAATCAAGTGCGGCAGCCTCTTTTCTCACCTCTTTTTAATAATTCAAGATCGACACGATGACAGACACACAAAACAGACCCTCGTGGCAACGTGAGATGTATATCATGTTGAATATCCACACTGAGTGTTTTTCCGGAGACTGTAAAGGGGTTGTGGATAATGAATGGATGGACTTTAACATGAGACAGGGTTTTAGATCACAAGCAGACAGCACAGAAACACATTCAGGCTCCAGTGAATTCCTGTCCCCCTCCCTGACTCCCGACGGTTGAATGGATAGTTAAAGTAATCTTTAAATCAGGAGTTCAGCTGGGAGATGGACAGATAAAAAGCTAGTGGAAGAGAGACGCTTGGTAATAAAGAGAGGGAGGAAGAGGTTGAACACAAAGTGAGGGAATGAGAGGGAAGAGGGTTAGATGGCAGATAGGGATGAGAAGATGGCTAGACAACGAGATTAAGACCGAGAGAAATCAGAAGAGGAGGGGCCTGTGTTGGAGAAATGAACGCTAGAGAAAGGGGGGAAAAGAAAGAAAGAAAGTCAGGAGATGGAATGAAAGGCAGAGTAGTTCAGAGGACCTGTGCATTTGCTGATTATATTAAAAATGACACTGGCACTCATCCAAGCTGGTGGACAGTAAGCTGAGGAGCGGAGAAGCAGTCAAACATTTGCATCAATATCCGGTTGACCCCTGGGGCTAATTTATGCAAGATGTAGAGCTGGCATCCTGTGAACTAATATCTTCAAAATCCACAATGATTCATTTATCACAATCCAAAAGGAACTTGGCTTTAGGTGTCTAGAATTAATGAATTTTTCGGCTGCAATCTGGAAGCTAGTCACAGCACCATGTGCTGGCAGAAAATACCAGACTGCAGCAGAGAGCTATTTATCCATCTGCTGCAGTGCTGCGTTTGCGAGCTTTTTGTATGTGCTAGAATGCAGCCAATATGTTGCATACATTGTGTGTTTAAGCAAAGGCCACGTCCTGTTTGAAAACTGTGGATACCACAACCGATGCTGATTCTTTATTTTGCACTTGCACAATGCTTAAAGTGGCTTTACAGCAATTTGTACTATACTTTTAGAAACTTTGAAAGACTTCTGAAGTTCTCTTCTAACTTTAAGCTTCAGGCCTTCCCATAATGCAACCATTGTCTTTTAAATCGTAAGCCCAAGGGTTATTTCACGTCTTTTTTGGTAACATGAGTTGTATATTAAAACTTGAGACTCTCTCCAAAGAGACAATCCTTTTCATCAGTTGATTACTGCTTCCTGCAACAACCAAACCCAACTTTATGTGGTGGAGTGCCCCTTTGACATAAAGCAGAGGTTCAAGAACTTTGTCTGGATAACCCTACAGTATAATCCAAATAAGGTTTAAAACGGATAAAGTCTGATCGCTGAAAAAAGAAAAGCCCTTCAAACCAGATATCTGGTAATATTCAGTGCTGCATGTTTCTTTTCTTTCTACCAGAAAGACAAGAAACTATCGGGATTCAGTACGTGGCCTCATGGAACCACGCAGCTCCCTCTGTATCTGTAGGAGCTTAAATGTGTGCCTTTGTGTAAAGAAATATTTGTGTGTTAGCTCTCAATTTGACTCCAGCGTGTTTCATACATAACATCAAAGCGATATTTTAAAGGTTTCTCTTACGTTTGCAGAACGGCTGTTTGCCAGACCAGGTCCCATTGGGGAAGCAGATCCTCTCTGCTGAGCCATACAGTGTATGTCCCACTGCGCAGGTAAAGCGCACTTTGCTGCGCACTTTGAAGTTCCCTGCCTCCCTGCTGGCATGGGCAGGTGTGCCTGGATCCCCACAGGTGCCCGTCGAGTCACCTGCAATGAGAGATAAAACAGACATTGAGCAATGAAAACAAGACGGCGAAGATGCCATCCACCTCACGGACTGTGTGTACGTTCTCAGATGGATCCTTTTAAGTTTGTACGGCAGTGAATTGCAACGCAATGTTCCTGTCTGCCAGACAGAAGACAATACAAAGAGGGCTTAGACTCAAACTGGATAATGCCTGAGTCTTCCAGGAACCAGTCGTAAAACATACAATGCACCGATGAGCAGTTGTCACCATGCCAACAGCCTGGAGGACCAATACTTCTCATAATTTTGACACCAGGAGCTTTCTGTCCATAAAATCAGCAGAGCTAGCATTAAAAGGCAACCAGCTGTGGCTATGAGAAATGATGAATACAGTTTGACCTCTAGAGATAAATGCTTTTTCATTATCTTGAAATATACCTTCTGTCCTTTGTTCTGTGGAGGAACATACAGTACTTTCAGTGTCACCACCTCACACCACCTATCATGCATGTCTGTGAATTAAATCATAAAAAAAAGTTGCTGTCTCTCTCACTAATTCCCTTTATGTTTCCATTAGTCTTGTCTCTGTCGGCTGAAAGAAATAGGACGTGTTCTCCTTCTAAGCCATCGGAAATGAGAGAGAGATGACAGGTATGGAATCAGGGCAGTGACATCACTGCTGAAGATTTTACGTTGCGATGAAGAGCAAGCCTAGCTGAATGGTGCGTTTTTAGGATGGAGTCTTTGGTGGGGTAGTTTTGTATTCACTAGAGACATCCATCAGACCAAAGGAAAGAAGCACATAACACTAACTGCCACTACTATTGTTGCTGCATTCTCTCACAGAAAGGAGTTGAAGATAGAAAAAAAGTCCAATGTTTGGCTTCAGAGGAATAACAGAAACAGAGAGATACAGATTTATAGAAACAGACATTTAAATTGATAGAAGGATAGATGCACAGATAGATGATCTCTCTGATGGATTTATATTTATTGGCTTTAAGATCCTGTTCCTTGAGCTGTGCACACACCCCGTGCATCACTGCCTGCTTGATTGCAGCTGTTCTCCGTTTACACAGCAGCAAACAGCTGCAGTAATACTGGACTTGTTGACAAAGCCTCGCTGCACAAACACAAAGCTCATATCTTCTACACACATCCCACTGCTCAAATGTGCACAAACTGCATTTGTCAGGTCAAGGGCCCACAGCTGGAGAAGATAAGTTTGTGTTTGGCCATGAATGTGTATATCATTCCATATATATGTGTGCCATTACAGCATACATGTGAGTGTTTGTACTTGTTCTCATCTCTGTGTGCAAGTTCAGAATATGCATGCATATCGCGCATGCAAGTGTTGTGCGTATGTGTCTCTCTACGTGTGTGTGGGTGTGTATATATGGCTCACAGCAGCTGTCGGTACTTCATTAGTCTCCTCTGGTTAGGTGAGGCAGGCTGACTCGGCATGCACTGTGACAGCTATAATCTTACTAATTGGGATGGTGGTGATTTGGTTTGAATCGGGAGTTAATGTCCGTTCACCAGGCTCCCTTTGTGAGGAAATAATAAGGCCTTCAACTCAGCCATGCAACAGACTAGGACAAAAGGGGAATGGACTGGCAAGAGGTTTTAAGACCCATCGTACTAATTAACAAGAGACGGCAGATGAGAGCGGAAGGATAGATGCATAGACGGGCACATGGATGAGAACCGCTGCTGACGCTGGGCTGGACTTCTGATTAATTTATAGTTATACTTATTTTGTTGCTACTGGCGATGAATACTCTCTGAGAATGATAATGTGGTATTTCCATAGCACTGATAAAGCTATCTCTAGACAATGTAGCAACCTTTCTGTAAACAAATATGGCCATCAACAAAGCAGGAGCTTAGAGTAAAAGGACGAGACATCATGCAGGGCCTTGGAAAAAAAAAGAGAGAGCGAGAGAAACATTTAAACACAGATTAACATTTTCTAGATAGATAACATGGTTGTAGTAATTCTGACAATTCTTTAGGCTGATGTGCCAGTTAAAACTAGGTGCTAAAGTGTACACTTGCACTGATTTAAAACTCTGCAGGCATTTGGTGCTTCGCAACTTCACTTCCTGTAGGCAACAACCGAGCTCCAGCTGTGTTGTGGTTCCTGTTTCTGCTACAGCTGGAACAGATGTTTACTGCCAGGTCTAAATTCATCAAGCCTCATAATGATGAGCTACTGAGCTACAATGGTACATTCTTCCCATTATAAGCTGCAGTTTTCATAGTTAATTAGGAGCTCTGCTGCAGTTACATATAATACTGTGTGACAACATGATGGAACGAAGCCTTCCCGATCTGTATCAACATAATCCGAGTTCTGAGTGTCACAGTTTCCTGCTCGAGTCTGTATTTAGATACTGCACCTATAGCTTATAGTTCTGCTTGTCAGTCCACATTAGGGATTCGTTAGAGATATGAAGGTTTCATCTGTTCTTTTTCTGGGCCTGAGTGACTGCACTGCATACATCTGTCAGAGTGAAAAAAAAAAAAGAAAAGATAAAATGGCTGAATTCTTTAAAAAAAAAAATGTATACATAAATTTTAATAATATGCACACATCCAACTGTTTAGTTTAAAAGTTTAAAGATGTCTTGAAACTTAACAAGCTTGTCAAACTTATCCCCTTAGTTTGTAGTAGTGATGTAAATTTACACATGTCAGGAATGTCTCTTGCAGCCACTTTTATATGCAGTATTTCATATTCCAGCTATAATCAGTTAAACAGTTGTACAATGTATGGGTGAGTGCAGGCCCTTTGCTAAAACCTGAAAAATACTGCCACAGCATAGTGGAACAGTGGTTAGCACCGACGGCTCACAGCAAAAAGGTTCCTGGTTTAAGGCCAGACTGGGGCCTTACCGTGTGAAGTTTGTTTGTTTGTCCTTTCTGTGCCTGTGTGGGTTTCCTCCAATTACTCTCTCTACCTTGCACAGTCCAGACAATGTCAGATTATTTGTTGATTCTAAATTCACAATGGGTGTCAATGTGAGCGCAGACGCTCCTCTGTCTCTATCTTTGATTCTGTGACCTGCCCACCCATGATGTGGAAGAAAATGGAAGGATGGGTCTGAAATTTCACTAAATGTCTTGAAACTTATCAATGCTAAAGATAATTAGCTTTTTGTTAGTGATCTTGTAAAGTGTGTCCAAAGAATATACAAGGAGACCTGTAGGTGCATACCTGGGGATGTCTGTGTTTTAAAACCAACGCCTTTGAAGGGGTCTGAGAAAAAGGCTTCGAATGGCAAGTTTATATGTTTAAGTGACGCATAGATTGAGTTGCCTGGCCTCAATAACCACAGTTATGCAAGGAGGATTATAGGTGAGTCATTCAACACCAAGAACACACCACCACCTGCTAAGCAAAGAGGCAGAAGCATCATGCCCTGTGGCTATTTTCCTTCCAGTGCAACTGGTGCAGTACTATGCCAAAGTCTTGAGCCATTTCTCTTTTCTTAATATTTTGCTTCTGAGGAACCAGATTTTCTTATATTTGTTTAAAGTGGTGTTGAGTAGTAGCTCCCCAAGGTTTTCTTTTTAACTACACAAATAAGTTCCCAGAGATGATTCAAGATCATTTTTGATCACAAATGTATTTGGTTTGAAAGAAGTACTTTACGTTTAAGCAGCATCTGCTATATTAATACAAAATGTGTTTCAGCACAAAGTTATTTAATCTGCATTTTGTAATCTAAGTATATACAAGGAAAGTCGATATTTTGTGACCATATTTTTCCTTTAACTTCTTGGGTTACAGTAAACTAAAGGTTTCTTATTTCCAATTGAATTATCTGGTTGTTGTGACCCAGGACTGTTGGTCTGCAGGACAAGTTTCTCCAGGGATTTACTCGCTTAACAGCAACATTATAGATAGTCAGGAACAGGGGCCCGTTCTTCGTACCTCGCTAAGTAGGTTAGCCGGATTAGATTGTTGACGATTTCGCGTGATCCTGGATCAGTCGGTTCCCCGAAGCTCATCCGGGACTTGCTGTCATAGCAACAGAGCCGTAAGCGTAAACCTGCTCGGGAGCAGGTTTACTTTATGTAAACAGGATTAGATCGCGGCCACGCAGGTATGTCCGCGTCATCATACGAAAGCAACAGCGATATTCCACCACTGTTTCACCATAAATAAATAACATCAATGTAACTAAAGACAATGCAGCACCTGATCCATTTATTGATTTCACACAGGTCATTTCCTAAAAAAGGGAAATGTACTATTAACATTCTATTACATGTATGTGATTATTACAGATTTAATTCATATTTCAGAGTAGCAATTGTAAATTACTTCGTGTAATCAAGATGAGAGACCACGGCTATAAAAGCGAAGGTGGATTTGGGAAGCCTGTCGCAGCCATGTCCTGTCCGTATACGCGAGCCACCCATTGCGGAAGGTGCAAGATTGATAAGGAGAGTCCTCAGAATTCAGCGTATATTGCGGGATAGACAGGATCCTTTAGCTCAGCGCGACAGTGTGCTCATAGAGAGATATCGATTTTCCCGTGAGGGTATTATTCACTTAACCAACTTGTTGACGAGGGGGTGCAGGACCACCACCTGTCTTTTTTTCCTCTGCCCTTTTCTTGGTTGCTGTTATAAACAAACAGATTATTCCAGGGTCTCTTTCCAAGAGACTAAAAGCAATATAAGTGATAAATATTACCATTCTGTAGGATATTCTTATATTTCACTTTTACCTGTTCCCATGTTCTAGTGGGTCCTGTCGTGGCTCTAATGTGAAAGAGGATAAAATATAACATATTATAATATAATGTAATATAATATTGGATAATATAGTGTAATATAATAAATCTACCCTACCGCCTACTGGTGTTGGCCAGAGGGGCCGATGGCGCGATATGGCAGCCTGGCTTCTGTCAGTCTGCCCCAGGGCAGCTGTGGCTACAACCGTAGCTGCCTCCACCAGTGTGTGAATGTGAGAGTGACTGAATAGTGGCATTGTAAAGCGCTTTGGGTGCCTTGAAAAGCGCTATATCAATCCACTCCATTATTATTGTTATTATTAAATTACTTACGAGTTTAATTTGTCAGCAACTTCCTGCCAGCCCTCGCTCCTTGCTTTTGCAGCCTTTGCAGTGTTCCCTTGCGTTCTGATTAAACTCTGAAACTCCTGAAATCCCTCACTCAAGAGTTCTTGCTCTGCTGCCGAAAAATACCGAGCCGAGCGCGCTCCGTCGACATTTTCGCCGACCAATCAGAGGGTTGCCGATCAATGTTTCTACTATCGATGCGTGGCCCCTTTTACGACACCCAGTGATGTCACATTACTGCGTCCAGCTGTACTAATCGTCAACAGCAGGTGTGTTCGGGGAACCGGATTAGCGAGCTCACGGTTAGCGCGATGATTTGATCTTGGATGTGTCATTTGATCTTGGATGTAGTAAGCGACGTACGAAGAACGGGCCCCAGATCTGATTTTGGCTTCAGTGGTCAAATTTTTCACGAGTTGATGTTGATTATGTTTAGACAAGTTAAATAAAAAAACAAGACTGGCGTTAACTGTTTTATTTATTTAGCCAAGAATAATGCAGTGTATAAAACTAGGTTTCCTCTGATAAAAACAGGAATTTTAGGGTAGTGTTAGAGAGGGTTAGGGTTAACCCTATTTGAGCTCATGCTGATCAAATTGCCTTGCCATCAAACGCCAAACTGCTTTTAAAATCTAGGTGATAGGCAATAAAAATAAAAATACCTGGAATCATTATCTAGCTTTGTAAAACCAATAACAGTACAATTATATGCTTTATTGGTTCACAAGACAATGTAGGTTCCAAGAAAGACTAAACCTTTGTGCATTTGTTTTCTCTGTTTTATTTTGCAATGAAATAATGAAATGAAAACTATGGGGGATAAATTTGAGACTGTGCTTCCTTGTGCATCTGCGCTCTGCCCTAGGAATCTAACGTCTGTATTGCCTCAGTACTTCTCAACTGTCTGAGCAAATAGAATATAAGTATTAGGTAAGTAGAGAGTTCACACTCCCATTGAAAGAAGTGGAAAAAATAACCGCCACACAAGTCTGCTTACAAATATTACTTCTGGGTCAGTGAGTTGAGCAAAGAAAGTGAACATTCAGTAAAGAGAATCCACTTAAATGGTCAGAAATGCTTAAGTGTGATGAGAGGAAAGTGCTCAGGGGGGATTAAGGGGGAAGTTTGAAGTTCTGCAGACATGCTATAAGCCTCTCTCTTTTTTTACAGTTTTCAGAAAACATCAAGGGGAGATTCACGGGCCTAATGTACTGAACATAGTACACAAAGTTGTACAAAAAAAAAAAAAAAAAGAGGTTTTGTCAAGGGTGATATCGCTCACTCAATTTGAGTGTCTCAGCAGGAAGCAACAATTGTGTCGCCAAATTCTTTGGTTTAGGTCCAAATATATACATCCGGATCATGAAGAGAAACGATGAGTAAGGGCTACGGTTCGGCACTAATCTGGCTCTGTGTGCTTTTTCTGGTCTTCATCAGCGAAATGCAGATATGTCAGATAAACAGGAGTGCCTGCTCTAAAAGTGAAATACTGCTTTGAGTAGATGGGAAAATTGTTCGCAATAATGAGCAAATGTACATTAAATCCAGTAAGAGCTCCACAGGGCCTTAATTTGTGGGCAATAATTGGCTCACTTGGCTGATATCTGACCCAATATCCCATTAATACTAGCACACTGAAGCCTTTCGACATTGTGTTGCTGTATTCATTTGAATAATCTGGTAGGTTTCAAATAAAATGCAGTCTTATCTCTTCGTTTATCTACGTCTTGCACTATTCCACAAATACAGACAGTTTTGGTTTAATTTGTCTTAAAACCTGATTGAAAAATTGAACTAAATTATGTGTGTGTTGCTCCTAGCATTGACAAATTCAATTTATGCTATTTAACAGTAGCCTGTGCCATTATTCAGAGAACTGTGGACATTTCTTCTGTAAAAAAAAAAAAGATGCTGCTGCTGAATTTTTCACCACAAACACAATTCCATTAAACTCTATCATACTGGAGCATGTTGAGATATTCTAGAGATATCTCAAAGCTCCACAAATCAAACCAAAACCACACTTAACCTCTATCACAAAAGGTTAAGCGTGGAAAATGTGTTTAAATAAAACCTTTGAATCACATCACTTTCCATTAATTTAGAAATACAAATTAAAGGACAGAGATTAAATGCACTTTACAAAATAAACTAAAATACCCGAATACTGATTTAAAATTCTCAAGGCAAAGTAAAAAAGCCAGACTTTTATTGCTTTATAGCTTGAATGTGTTCAGGACTGCCTCTGTTTATATGCACACCTAAATTTCTGTGTATCTGTGTACCTGAGCAGTGGGGCAGTGGACCACTCCAGTGTCCATTCAGTTGACAGGTGAGTGATGAGTCTCCTATTAGCTGGTGGTCTCCGAGGCATGAGTAGCGCACTGTGGATCCAAATGTAAACTTCTCCCCACTCATGACTGCGTGCGGAGGTATACCTGGATGACCACAGTCCACTTCTGCATGATAGAGAGGGAGGAGAAGGGCAATTATTAGCATGAAAAAATGGATGGGTGGATTTTTGTTGCATGCCTCAACACACCTGATGAAATCACTATTCACACGATTACCGGTGCCAGTGGGATTCTTTTTAAAAAAAACATTTTTTAACTATTTCATGAGAAACAGTTTAATAGAAGAGGAACCATTTTGACTGCATTATTTACCATTTCATTGAAATATCAAAATATCTAGTGAGCTGAGGTGGATGAAGCACATGCAGTGTATCATTGTGACACAGCCGGACATGAATGACGCCCTGTCAGAAGCAGCAGCTAGTCCAGGACACTTCTTTGATTTCTAATCTATAAGGAGTTCAGAGAAGCTTGTGTTGAAAATGCAGTCTGAGTAGATTAATGTGCCTTGGTGTGTAAAAGAGAAATTTATTTGCTTTCTGCACTGTCGTAATCATTTTTCATCTAAAAGTGATTTGATGCACAGACACACTGTGAGTACTGGGACAGTTACAGATGTGTTTGTTGTTTGAGCTCTTTATGCTACAAGATAATCAATTTGAAAGAGATAAATGATACCAAGCTAAAATGCCAGGTTTAAGTTCATACAACATAAACACTGAAAGAAAGAGTTTGAATGATACAAATGAAGTCAAATGCTTTGATATACAGTTGTGCTCAGAAGTTTACATACATTCATCACAGGCATGAATATTGCAGTAATTTTAATTATGTGCTTTGAATGATTTTTTTGAACTGTTGTTTTTCCAGGGTGGAATGGTTGTACAGTATACATACATAATGACTTTAAAAACCAAAATTGGGTGTGCAAGTTTGAATTTATTTAGGATTTTTTATAATCCACACAGGGTATGAATACACGTCCAAGTATGTATATTCCATATTTGGTTTAAGTTCCTTTAGCAAGTTGCAGTTTGACCAGAAGCTCTTGTTAGCTATCAACAAGCTTCTGGTAGAAATGTGGCTGGATGTTTGACCACTCTTCTTTGCAGAACTGGTAAAGTTCATGACTTTCATAGCACAGATGTGGCTTTTAAGCAAAGTCTGGAGATTTTCAATAGGTTGAGGAAAACACCGAACTATGTCTACTTTTAAATTGCCTAGCTGTTGCTTTGAGGTGAAGTTGAGTAACTGCACTTTGTGCAATGTACCAGTACCAGTGGCAGCAAAACAACCCCAAAGTATGATGCTACCACCACCATGCTTGACAGTTGGTACAGTGTTCTCAGATTAGAAAGTCTCACTTTTACTCCTCTAGGAGGTATTTGTCATTCTGGTCAAATACCTCCTTCTTTGTCTCGTCTGACCATTCTTATGCTGCCAAAGACAAACTACTAAAGTTGAAAGAAATTGTGATGAGTGTATGTAATAGTCTGACCATAACCAGAGAACAACGTTGTGTATTTTCTAGTGATGTTTTTTCCAGGACTTTTTCTGCAGCTCCCTTTTGTTGTGGTCCTCAGGAAGCAGACTGCAAATCAATCAGGCTGAGACCAGGTGATTGTCTGAGTCAATCAGATATTTCTCATCTTCACCCTCCCTTGCTTTGCTGAAAGATTACATTTTTCTGAGTTTTTAAGCAACTGGCAAAATTGAAGCACATAGAAAGCTTTTTTACACCTTGGGATTTATCCTGTTGGTTCTACCATAAATATTAATAAATGTCAGTATGCTTATTCCAAAAACTACAAGAAATTTTCTTTCCCCTTTCTCTCATTTTCATAGAGGTGTACTTTTGTTTCATCAGTTCACAAAACGTTTTCCACCAGCTCTTCCAGTTTCTACTGTAAATTTTTGCCGACTACAATCTGGTATTCTGTTTTTCAGACTTACTAGAGCTTTGAATTTCAATCCTCTGAGGCTCTGCTCATGCAGGACAAATGGTTTTCTGGTTATTCAAAAGAATTGTACTCCTTGGTCTAATAGGTTCTTTGCCATTTTGTAGTATTCTTGTGACTACTCACTTTTCTGGATGTACCTATAACTGGCTGATCCATTTTCAGGATTATTGGCTGGCTATTATTAGCTTCTCTACTTTCTTTACTTGAATGATCACCTTTCATCCACCTCAACAGAATGGTAGTTCAACTCTGAGACATACAGCACCCAAGTAAAATTACTGACCACTTATCTACTTATTTTTGAATCAGCGCACTACGCCTCTGTGGCTATCTCTTTCAAACACTTCTTTCAATATTGAAGCACTGAAATTACAGGTGAGACATGACACTTTATTATATCATCTATTATTTTATTTCAGATTTAATGTGCCTAATGAGGCACAAACCCAATTGAATAAAAATTCCCGGTGCAGTGTAACAGAGTGGACACACTTCATATAAAACTCTCACTCTATGGATTTCAAGCCTAAAACCTAAAACCTGCTTTATCACTTTCCCTGCTACTTTATTCTTCTTCTGACCTTTATGCTTGTTTGTAGGAGCTATCATTTAATCAGCTTAGTCTCATAATGCAAAGTAAGATTCTGCAGTTTTGCAAAGCTAATTTCATAACAAAGAGTCACTGATGCCTGGAGCAGTGAATAAACATTTGAGAGAGACACTCCTGTGTATCTCTTTAATTACTATTCTGTTTGATAAAATAAATGCTGCGCATCATCTCTCTACCATGAAATGAAGTGCTTTTTGAGCCTGTGTGGAAAATGTGAAGGTTTACTTTGGATAATTTCGCTAGAAATAGGTCATTACTGCTGGCAGCCTCGTGCAGAAACAGAGTGCATGATGAACCAGGTGTTTGAGAGCCACATTACAACCTGGGATAACCCCTACAGTATATAGATGGTAGTTGCTGCAATTTAAGTGCTTGGTTTTGAGGGAACATTAACTATTGCCTGAACAACTGGCCCTGTGACAGCTTCTCAATTTCTCAGTTAGGCACAGTGTGCCATAACCATAAGCCACTAGGGCATCCCACATTACACAGATGCTCACAATCACACTGTTTAGCAACTTAAACTATCAAAACTCTAAGAAGCAAGAGGGAACACAGATAAAATTGGGTACACTTAGCTGAAAAAACTCATCTTTTCTCTATATGTTTTTAGTTGGGGCACTTGGAAGTTTCACATTAAATACAGAAGTTACTCTTGGCTGTGGCCTTATTCACAAGGGGTCACCACAGTGGGTAACTCCGTGTATTTGATTTGGTAGCTTTTTACACCATATGGCCTTCCTCACACAACCCCAAAGGAATTAGTGCGAAATACAAAAAAAGATCCTTAATTATCATTTCAATAATTAAATGACTTTATACTTTAAAACATGCCACTTTACCAATGCATTCCGGTAATGGTTTGTCCCACTGGCCCACCGGCTGGCAGGTGAGCACCGAGGAGCCGAAGAGGTAATATCCAGGGTTGCAATCGTAGAAGACGACGCTGCCGAATGTGAAGTTACCGTGCTCAATCTTACTTTCCCGGATCGAGTTGGCAGGAATACCTGGATCCGTGCAGTTAACCACTGCAAGAAAAAAAAACCCAGAAATGTAGTCATGCCCTGCTTCTTTCCTCAAGCAGATTGTTCATAATGGAAGAACGCAGACAGTCGAATATTGATAGCAGTCCAATTAATTTTTATTGCTTCAAGGATATTTCAGCCAAGATAATTTTAGCCAAATCACCGTTGGAACTGCATAGCTGAATAAATACTTGTTGAACTAAATGTTGAAAAAAGGGCGTTTTGCCCTTTCCAAATACTCCTGTTGCCCTGAGTGAAATCGTATTACGCCTGTTTATGGATTCAATTTATAATCTTTATCCTTTTCATCATAAGTGTGCTGTAATCATGTAGTAATGGCTCCTGGCAAACCTTTCACACACATCCTTTAATGATCCTTTTTCGAAGATCATGTAAATAATCTTTGGATGCACATCTTTTGACGACTGTAATATTTACATAAGCCAAAGTTAATATTCATTTCTTGGCAACATCTCCATCTTGAATATGTATGATCTCTGTACATGTGGTTGCTATGGCACTGAGATGTGTATAATCATGCCAACGCACTGCAGGAGATGAATTATAACATGCAGTCATTCTTAATTAAACTATAATACCACACTTTACACAGCTAATTCACAGTGACGGTTTCGTCATAGGCAAGGCAAGGCAAGGAAAGTTTATTTGTATAGCACAATTCAACAACAAGGTGATTCAAAGTGCTTTACAGAGACATTAGAAACAAGAACAAATAAAAAGCATGATTTAAAATTGAATAAAACAAGCAAATAAACTAACTAACTAATTAACAAACAAACAAACAAACAAACAACAGTATATAAAATCAAAACAGATAAAATCAGAACAGTAGATAAAATCAGTAGTTAAATGTAAGTTTTGAAATTTAAGCTTAAAGTGTGGATTTGGTGCTTTATTCAAATGCAGCTGAGAACAGGTGAGTCTTCAACCTGGATTTAAATAAACTGAGTGTTTCAGCTGATCTGAGGCTTTCTGGGAGTTTGTTCCAGATATAAGGAGCATAAAAGCTGAATGCAGCTTCTCCGTGTCTGGTTCTGACTCTGGGAACTGATAAAAGACCGGATCCAGATGACCTGAGGGATCTGGATGGTTCATACTGGGTCAGGAGGTCATTGATGTATTTTGGTCCTAAACCATTCAGAGCTTTATAGGCCAGCATCAGAACTTTAAAGTCTATCCTCTGACGGACAGGCAGCCAGTGTAAGGACCTCAGAGCTGGACTGATGTGGTCCACTTTTTTGGTCTTAGTGAGGACTCGAGCAGCAGAGTTCTGAATGAGCTGTAGTTGTCTGACTGATTTTTTAGGATGAATGTGTAATGTGTTTCCTGGTTCTTTTGCCTATATTGGATCTACCGTGGTCACGAATTCTGTGAGTGTGAGCCGTATTTCATGAACATCTATTTTACTTTAACATGTCACTGAGTGTTACATCAACACATTCTTATTTTGCAGCAGTTTAACTCTTCCCGGGTCTCATCACTCGGGCTGCTTCTGGAAGACGTGAAGTCTTTTTGTCTTTTGGTTGGAGCTTGGTTTCCGTAATCGCTGCCTCTCAGTATGCTCACATGTGAGTTAATAATAGAACTGTTGATGTGACCTAATCACTGGCTTTTTCTGTTTGTTCTGCAAACATGAAGACAAGAGAGCACAGACTATATTTGGCATTGTCAATAATAATTTCACCTAACGCTTGAAAAAAACCCCCCCAAAAACACACTGTCACAAATCCACAAGCATCTATTTTGGAAGCAGTTACAGTTACAGTCCCTAAAACCACACTGCTGACAAGACGGTTCACTCAACTGAATGTAGACGAGGGTGAAATTAAGTCCAAAGCAACATCAAGGTTAATCAATAATGCAAATGCGACAAAGCTGGCATAATGTGAGAAAATTTTAGTGGGAACAAACAAGCGGATTTTGACAAAGGGAGTCATGACAGTTTAATATCATCTCACTCTATCTTTCACCAGTTCCATCTCTGCAGTGCCATTTGGAGTAATGAAAACTGTGGCTCTTCATATCTAATTGCCAACAAAAAGCATGCCAAGAGGAGAGGTATTTTTAAATGGGCAAAGTCTGGCAAATCTAGTTTTGGTCCACTAGGTAGGAGACCAATTAAAACAACAGTGGATACTACTTAGATGCATTTCTCTAATTTGATGAATTCATGATGTGTTTTCTATCTTCTTTTCTGTGAATTTTTAAACTAGTTTACACCATTTAGTACCTATTTACACCGAAACAAAGATTCTTCTTGGAAGCAGAACACATTGCTAATGAGCCTAACACAGGCAAACTACAAACAAACAAAAAAACAACCTGACACACCCAATAAGATCTCTCCCACTGATTGCAGTCTGAGCTTTTTTGCCTTCAAAATAATCTCTCCCTGCAGCGCGGGGAGAAACTAGCTGTAAAACCGTAGAAACAATTTCCCAATTATAGTCCTCTTACCATACATTCTGCTGTAAGCTCATTATTGCTGTTTCTCTTCTTTTTTTTGCTCTGAGGCTTAGGCTCCAGATGTTGCCGCCTAATGCTCTGCCCAGAGAGCGGAACAGGTAGGATCTGCTCTCATTCAGATCAATAGATGTCTGAGCTCCTCCTCTACCCATTCTGCTTGTTTCTCCATTGCCTGTGCTGCTGCAAGCTGGCTGCTGATTGCTGAATGATCATGATACATCTGCTGGCTGCTGAATTCTTGTGGTTTTCCCTGCTTCAGACCTGAATAATCACAAAGCTCCTGCAGAAGCTAGTGGGACCAGGCTGTATTCCATTTCAGCTTACTGGCAGCTGCCTGTTCAAATGATAAACCTTCTAGCCTCTGTTCTATGAAAAAATTAAGAAATTTTCTTTTGCATGTATATGCTGCAGGTGTTCTGTGGCTGGACCTTACCCCTGCAAGTTGGCGGCTGGTGGCTCCACTGACGGTTGGCCTGGCACTGAGCTGTGGAGGGTCCTTCCAAGGTGTAACCTTTGTTGCAGGAGAAGTGCACCACATCATTGTAGTTGAAGCCATCGCCTGTGGTGCGGCCATAGATAGGGCTACCAGGGTGGCCACATGTGACAGCTTGAGTTGAAGCACATCACCCAGGTAACATGACAACAGCAGGCGTGAAAGAGGAAAATGACAAATAAAAGGCAGCAAAGAAGGGTTACAAAGAAAATGGAAAGGAGAGGAGGTGAGACAAATACAAAGTGGGTGGGAAAACAGAGAGAATAAGGTAGAGAGAGAAAATTCAATAAGAATGATCGAGGTCATGTACAGTGACACCTATCACAGAAGAGTCATTATCATACAATGAACCTCGGAGGGCAACGGGGGAATTAGAAGTCAAGACATGATCTCCACTGTGAAAGGGCAAACAGCACATTTTAGAGCATCAATAGGCGAATCAGAGATTGAAACAAATTACAAGGTTACGTATCGACTAAGGACTGATTTCTGTGTTTGCCAAATAAGAAGTGGAGTAAGACACTCTCAGCTTTGGAACAGAATTATTACTTTATAGAAATATGTTATATCTTAATGGATGCTACAGCAAATCTTTGTTTATTGATCTGTGTTCAACAGTACAATTAAATCATTGTGTTTTTGGCTAAACATGTCATGCAAATATATATATTTGCTATTCCTTATAAAATAATCAAATTAAATCCTTATTATTTAAAAAAAGGAGAAAAAAACAAATGGACTTAGAATAAAATATTCATTTAATTGCATTGCATTATTTTCCCCTGTGCAGGAACGCCTTCTTCTGTCATATTTCTAAACAACATGGGTCAGCAGAGGAGCCGATGAGACACATTTGAGCGTTTCACCATAGACAGGATAGCTTGTAAGGAGCCGCCTGCACATCCACCAATGTTTTATTCATTTGACTATATTGTGCTCAAATTTTCATGCAAACAATGCCTGCCATGCCTGCGACAAGCAATCAACACAGAGGCAGGAGGCTGTGTTGTCAGACACTCACGTGAATTAAACGCAAAGAAACCTGTCCATCTGAATTCAGATTTACACCCCCAAATAAATATATATATATATATATATATATATATATATATATATATATATATATATATATATATATATATATATATATATATATATATATAAGCTGATCTACAATACGGCAGCAGTGATCAGTGAGATGCTTGGCTACAAGTTGAACAGCCACAAGGGGCAGTACCCTCCATGGAGAAGGAGGCTAGAGGGCAAGATCAAAGTAGCACGGAGGGAGGTTAGCCAACTAACAGAGTTGCAGAAAGGTGCGACAAATAAGGTGCCTAAGAAATACAGCAAGCTGTCCATACCTGAGGCCTTGGAAACTGCCAAGCAAAGACTCACAGCCTTGGCCAGCCGCTTGAGGAGGTACACCAGAGAGATAGAAGGCAGGAGAATAAACCAGCTGTTCTCCACAGAACCAGCAAAGGTGTACTCTCAGTGGCAAGGGAACAATAAGAGAACAGCACCACCAAGGCTGGAGACGGAGCAATACTGGAAGAGCATATGGGAGAAGGATGCAACCCATAACGGCAATGCTCAGTGGCTAGTGGATCTGAGGGCAGACCACAGCGACCTCCCTGAACAGGGTCCAGTAACCATCACAGTGGCAGATATCCAAGAAAGGGTCTCCAGTATGAAGAGTTGGACAGCACCAGGGCCCGACATGGTTCACGCCTACTGGCTGAAGAAGCTGACTGCACTCCACGAGCGTCTGGCAGCACAAATGAACCAGCTGCTAGTTAACGAGAGACACCCGGAATGGCTAACCGAAGGTCGGACGGTCCTGATCCCCAAGGACCCCAAGAAGGGACCGGTCCCCTCCAACTACCGACCAATAACCTGCCTCAGTACTACATGGAAGCTCCTGTCAGGCATCATATCGGCTAAGATGAACAGGCACATGGGTCAATACATGAGCGGGACACAGAAAGGAATTGGCAAGAATACCAGAGGTGCAAAACACCAGCTACTGGTAGACAGAACAATCAGCCGAGACTGCAAGACCAGACTGACCAACCTGTGCACTGCCTGGATTGATTACAAGAAGGCCTATGACTCAATGCCCCACAGCTGGATACTGGAATGCCTAGAATTGTACAAGATCAATGGGACCCTAAGAGCCTTCATCAGGAACTCAATGGGGATGTGGCGTACAACACTAGAGGCCAACTCCAAGCCCATAGCACAAGTTACCATCAAGTGCGGGATCTACCAAGGAGATGCTCTGTCCCCACTGCTGTTCTGCATAGGCCTGAACCCCCTCAGTGAGATCATTAACAAGACTGGCTACGGATACCGACTATGGAACGGAGCAGTTGTCAGCCACCTCCTGTACATGGATGACATCAAGCTGTATGCCAAGAGTGAACGAGACATCGATTCACTGATCCACACTACCAGGCTATACAGCAATGACATTGGAATGTCGTTCGGACTGGAGAAGTGTAGCCGGATGGTAACAAAGAGAGGGAAGGTAGTCAGAACTGAGGGGATTGAACTACCAGAAGGCAACATTGCAGACATAGAGGACAGTTACAAGTACCTGGGGATCCCGCAGGCAAATGGGAACCATGAAGAGGCCGCTAGAAAGGCTGCAACCACCAAGTACCTGCAGAGGGTCAGGCAAGTCCTGAGGAGTCAGCTGAATGGTAAGAACAAGATCCGGGCCATCAACACATACGCCCTGCCCGTGATCAGGTACCCTGCTGGGGTAATAGGCTGGCCAAAGGAGGAGATAGAAGCCACTGACATAAAGACAAGAAAGCTCCTGACCATGCATGGAGGGTTTCACCCCAAGTCCAGCACCCTGAGGCTGTACGCTAAGCGGAAGGAAGGGGGCCGGGGACTGGTGAGTGTCAGCACCACAGTCCAGGATGAGACAAGGAACATCCAAGAATACATTGGGAAGATGGCCCCAACTGACCGAGTGCTCAGTGAATACCTCAGGCAGCAGAAACCCAAGAAAGAGGAGGGAGACGAGGAACCATCATGGAAGGACAGGCCCCTGCACGGTATGTACCACCGGCAGATAGAGGAGGTGGCTGATATCCAGAAATCCTACCAGTGGCTGGACAAAGCTGGACTGAAAGACAGCACAGAGGCACTAATCATGGCAGCACAAGAACAAGCTCTGAGTACAAGATCCATAGAGGCTGGGGTCTATCACACCAGGCAAGACCCCAGGTGCAGGCTGTGTAAAGATGCCCCAGAGACAATCCAGCACATAACAGCAGGGTGCAAGATGCTAGCAGGCAAGGCATACATGGAACGCCATAACCAAGTGGCCGGCATAGTGTACAGGAACATCTGTGCCGAGTATAACCTAGAAGTCCCGAGGTCAAAATGGGAGATGCCCCCAAGGGTGGTGGAGAATGACCGAGCTAAGATCCTGTGGGACTTCCAGATACAGACGGACAAAATGGTGGTGGCTAACCAACCGGACATAGTGGTGGTAGACAAACAGAAGAAGACGGCCGTAGTGATCGATGTAGCGGTTCCGAATGACAGCAATATCAGGAAGAAGGAACACGAGAAGCTGGAGAAATACCAAGGGCTCAGAGAAGAGCTCGAGAGGATGTGGAGGGTGAAGGTAACGGTGGTCCCCGTGGTAATCGGAGCACTAGGTGCGGTGACTCCCAAGCTAGGCGAGTGGCTCCAGCAGATCCCGGGAATAACATCGGAGATCTCTGTCCAGAAGAGCGCAGTCCTGGGAACAGCTAAGATACTGCGCAGGACCCTCAAGCTCCCAGGCCTCTGGTAGAGGACCCGAGCTTGAAGGATAAACCGCCCGCAGGGGCGTGCTGGGTGTTTTTTTTTTATATATATATATATATATATATATATATATATATATATATATATATATATATATATATATATATATATATATATATATATATTTAAATTGCAATCAAACACGATTGTGTTAGAGTACTTACGGATACACACTGGCAGATGTCCAGACCAGCTGTGGTCTTGCTGACAGATTTGTACTGAGGAGCCAATGAGCCTAAATCCAGGGTTGCACTGGTAAACCACCGTGTCTCTGTAACCATAGTTTTCTCCAATCACCTGTCCATTCACAATCTGCTCTGGAACGCCACAATGACCGGCTGTAGGGTGGTGGAAAAAAGAATACAATAAATATGTTTATTAAATATTTACACATCTTTCTCAGACAGACCAATCGATTCTTCAGCATCAGTCATAGAGATTTATAAAACTCTGATAATAAGGAGGCTCAGTTTTTGCTTTTCCTCAATCATTCATGTGGTGCTTCAGTGCTCGAGTTCAACTTTCTATCATTTGTATGTGTTGGAGAATGAAAAGCCTCAAGTGGCTCCCGCTGAACTGACAAATGATAGCTGCAGGGTGGAAACACGATTTTAATTGTGTTACCATGTTTGAATAACTTTAACAACACTATCATAAAACGACACGACTAAATTGGTCTTTTTAAAGATCTTGGAATTATACTGTGGTCCAACAAAACCAGTTAGAGTATTAGCTAAACATATTGGAATTTGGAAAGCATTTTTCAGCTCATTATCTCTGAGTTTCCATTTCTAAATTTGTATAATCAGCTGCACTTGTAGTGATAACTTTGCCGTCCTCATCGACAGTAGACAGAGAAACGCATGTGAAACTTAAAATCTGCACAATATGCTCATGCACATAATCGTATTACTTTCAGCTACAATAAATCCCTTTCAGAGAGCAGGAATCTTGCTGAGATTTGCATTGCCACTTAAAACCTGGGATATTGCCCCTGACTGTGAGTCTGATTTCCCTAATTCACTCCTGCACCCAGAAGCTCAGCCGAGCATTTTATTATCACACTCTATTTGAGAGCAGCCAGATTCTGTGAAGATCGTGCTGAAGTAGGCAACTATCCCGAAAGGTCCCTGGCTATGTTAACCCTGTCAGTCATATCGCTAAACAAGCTAAAGGTGCCCTCCTTCTAATGAACTGAACCAATCTTGAGCTGAGCTGGGACCGCTCTGCAACTCTGCCGCTAACTGACTAATATAATACATCTGTGAGGCAAATATTCACATTCTGCTGTTGGGCAGGACTGAATGTACAGAGCTGTGATGAGCCATGCTAAGCTAAGCAGTAGCATGCTGTCCCTGTTTATACAAATTCTACTAGTGCAGCTTAGCAAGTGTTTTACATTTTGACAGAAGCTGTGGCTCTTCAGCTGCTCTCACGTTTCAAGTTTCACAAGGACAGGATTTACTTTATACTCTACAGAAACCTGCTCCAAGCACTTTTAACAAAGGTATTTGATAAAAGTGCTTGCACATATGCCTTAGAGACCATCTTCTAATGGGATCACACCATAACAAATCCATCAATACAGTGCTGTGCAAAAGTCCTGAGCCAAACCTAATATCTTTATATTTTGCTTTTGAAGACTCAGAGTTTCTTGTAATGTTTGAAGTGGTCTTGAGCAAGTAGTTTTCCAGGTTTTCTGAAGGTCTTTTAAAGTTTTACTTTGGACACATTTTCAGCCCAGTCCTTGGACCTGACCATTTTCAGAGGGATGGGTTTTTTTTTCTTCTTAATCCATTTAACATTGACCTGTGACTTATCCAAAAAAAGCACCAAACTTAAGTGATGAACCAGTGTTGTGGGTACGCATAACATAACTTATCAAAGAACCAATCTTAAATTGCATCTTTAGGCACCGTGTTACTAGCAGTCTATTAGAAAAACACAACATTTCTTCCCATTTCCTTAACAGAATCTATAAACAATAAAAGTGAAAAAGAACACAGTTTGATTGTATTTTTCAACCAACAAAGTGATTCCCAAAGCTATTAATCAAAAACCCGCAAAAAATGCACCTCCTTAAGAAATCAGGAAAAAAATCCAAGACCTGAAAAAGGACCTGAGTGTTGCATATAGCCCTTCAGTTGATCCTTCTACTGTTTGCAAAACCTTCATCAGAAATGAAGTGGCTGTCAGGAAGCCACAAAACAAAGAGCAAAGGCTTAGGTATACCTTACTTGGCATTTTCTATTTGAAGCTGCTTAATTTTTCAGAATGAGACTGATCAACAAACACACTGCTAATGCAGTAAAAGCATACCTGGATAGAAAAACACACAGTGGAACGCTATCAGAAGCCCGGAGAACTACTCCTGAAGACTATTCAAAGAAATGACAAGAAAGCATGCCTAACAGAGTTCAGACTATGATGAAGAATAATAATGGATTGGATTTATATAGCGCTCTTCAAGGCACCCAAAGCGCTTTACAATACCACTATTCATTCACTCTCACATTCATACACTGGTGGAAGCAGCTACAGTTGTAGCCACAGCTGCCCTGGGGGAGACTGACAGAAGCGAGACTGCCATATCGCGCCATCGGCCCCTCTGGCCAACACCAGTAGGCAAGTAGGGTAAAGTGTCTTGCCCAAGGACACAACGACCAGGACAGAGAGCCCAGGGATCGAACCGGCGACCTTCCGGTTACAGATGCGATTCCCAACCCCCTGAGCCACGGTCGCACGAATAAAGGTGATCATACCAAATATTCACTTTTAAGCTCACTAGAATTGTACAATCTCTGTTTTTGCCCCATGTATGTTTTACATATTTAATTAAATCACTACACCCATTTTCAATTTCATTGCAAAATGTAAAGAAACTCAAGACTTCTCAAGGCAACACTGTACACTGACATTTATCCCTTGAGTATCTACCGATCACTCGGATCATACTTTAACTGTTGAACTCAACTACAGTTATCTATTTGTTCCACCTTGCACTGTTACTCTGTTCTGGTATCAGCGTCTTCACAGACTAACACGCAGACTCACAAAGTTAATATATTTTTCCAGATACACCATCGTTGGTAGTAAAAAGCTAATTTGACCTCATAATCTCTACAAGGTCTGAAACAGTCTGATGTGTTCCAGTGGCATCACTGAGTCGCAGCATGATGACAAACATGGTATCATCAATGATATCGTCTTAATGCTTTACATTTTTTTGCCAAACACACTTGGCAACAGAGGCAATTATAGCCACCCTCTGCTTCCCCATCTGGTTCTATTCTGGACATGTTTGCCCAATCAAAAAAAAGAAAAAAAAAAGAAAAAACCCAGCTCATACTCTGCCAAAGCAGAGTGCCAGCAGTTTTTGACCTAGGTCAAGGATGTGCTTAAAAAGTTAAAGACAACATGTAAACCTGGCTTACCCAGGCACTGAGTCTCCATTCCACTCCAAAGGCCAGACAGGAGACACTCTCTAACTGTAGATCCAGTTAAAACATAGCCAGGGTTACAGCTGAAAATGGCTGATGCTCCGAAGGTAGTTTGGGTCCCAATTTTCTTCCCATTAGGAGGAGTGGGAAGATCGCCACAGGAAATGACTGCAAAGAGATGAAGAGTAAGGAGGAAAAGAAAAGGAAGAGCAAAAAGATGAAGGAGGCACCGGGAGAATGAGCAAGAGAGAACAAGAATAAAGAGATAGAAGTTGGCTTACATCTTCAGAGTCAATGGGAGAGCACAGTCATTTACGCCCATCTTGCCAACCTTAATGCGTTAAAAGAGTGACCTGTACCATTTCATGGGGAGGATAATAATGGTTTGCCTTTGTCCCACCATCTTTCATCATGTTGGCTAGCATCACCTTTTCACGTTACACTACCCATTCAGCTTTTAGCTTCTCTAAAAGTAGTTCCCATGGCAGCGATGAAAAGCTTTTATTTCCGATTCTCGTAATAAACAATATCTAACCTAAGCTGAGACAGCAATAGGTGAGGAGCACAAAAGTGAGTCTTTGAGCTGGTGATTAACTGAGCTGTGAATAAGGTATTCATTCTTCAAGTCTCGTAACCCCCACATTCTATGAATCTAGTGTACTCAAGGCAAGGCGGGACATGGATTTTTCAATTTGGCTCAATGACAATGTTAAAATGCTTTCTATTCCATTTATTCAATGAATCGACAGACGTGCTCAGCGAGTTTGTGAAGTGGCATTTCGTGCTACGTGTCTGTCCGATGAATGTCTTTTTTACAAGATAATGCGAGAATGAACCACAGGAAAGCGGAGTTAATTTCTGGGAATATTATTCTTTTGGCTCAGTTCTACGTTTATCCCGTTTCATTTTTTCCTTTCCCCACTTATGAATTTGTGAGATGCACAAGCGCTGCATATTTTGTGTTGCTGCAACCAAAGTCACTCACTTCTACACCGAGGCCTCTCGTTCCTCCAGCTCCACACTCCGTTTGCGAGGCACTGGATGTGGGCGGGGCCCACACGATAGTATCCAGGGTTGCAGGTGAAGATTATTTTCGTCCCATACTCATAGTGCGAGCCATTGACAATCCTCCATTTCCCGTGATCGAGGGAAAACGGGCTAAGACTGGGGCACGGCATCACTGAAAAAAAATAATAAAATAAGAATTATTTTATGGGCAGTTACTACGGGAGTTTTGGATTATTCCAATGGATTGACTTTTGTATAATTTTTTTATCCCTTATGCACACACCGCAAAGCAGAAGCATAAACTAATCCATGTGTTGCAGTTATACAAATGTTCTTCCACAACAAAGCTATTTATGAATTGGCACTTTCTAAAACCAAATGAGTTTCAAAACAAACTCTGTTTCCCTTTTCACTGTGAGACACATATACAGCAGGGAATAAACAGTGGTCTCAACAGAAAACAATGCTGTCAATCACTCCCTGCACTGACTTTCAAACTTGGAGGAGTTGCACTGGCATGTGAAAAGACTTACCCAGCGCCAGCTGCAGAGATCCTTTCAAGCATTATTCCCCCTTTCGTCCATGCATCTTATCATGATCCAACAAGTTGGGATTTTTGTAAGGAAACTGCAACTTGCATGTTTTTATGACAGCAGTCCTTATTACATTAACTCCTTCCATTGCCGTCCAATTTTGGAGAAACCTGTTTTGATATTTTACCTGCTGTTCAGACGATCTCAAACTCCAACTTGTACTGCCTCCAATTAAAGAACAAAAAACCCCAAACTGTGTCTAATAGCTTTATCTTCTTTTGGCTCTCATATATTTGGCCACCTTTGAGTGGAGGCAACAGACAATATGAAAATTTTTAAATGTTTTTATGAACAGAAAAAAAAAAATCCTGCAAGGTTTTTTTTGCAACCTCATTTCTCCAAATCACTATTTTCTCCTCTGCGCTCCCCTCCCCTTCCATCTTTCCAAGGCTTCCTCTCTACTCACCAAAGCATCGGGGTATCTTGTTGTGATTGCTCCAGGTGCCGTCTGGCTGGCAGACTGTGGTCGTCAGCTCTTTGGAGAGCCGGTAACCGCCGTTACAGAAGTAGGTCGCCCGTGTGCCGACGGAGTAATCAGCAGTGAGCACACCTCCGTTCGCTGGCGCATTGGGCACACCGCATGACACAGCTGCAGGCAGCAAGAGGACAATGGTCGACCCACATGTTTATGCACAGTACAAGAGACATACTAGATAGATGCCTGGTGAACACAGGTATGGTAGGCATTCATATATAATCACTATTTTTCAGTTTTGCAAAGAAAAATATATATGTTTGTGCTCCCACCAGTGCAACCTCTTTGTGGTGCACTAACTGTGTGGAATTTTAATTTATTGTTACATTTTTATTAGCTTTTCGAAGGGTGACAGCCTTAATATGTAGGAGTCCAAAAGAAAGAATTTAACATTTAGTACTCAGAAGGTTCCACACCTACCCAGTGTACATTAGAATTATAATGTAAGAACCCTTGTGGTACACTGACACTTAAATTATTTGATTGATGTGCATATTATAGACCTCTTAATGCACAAGACTGTACTTTCACTTGGCAGAAATCAAAGAAATTAGGACTGACCACTTGTGGAAAATTGCATTCGGCTGTCTCAGAGTGAAAGTATTCATACTGCAGGGAGGTTATGAAAATTGAAGTCCCACATAAATATTGCACTGTTCTTATAAGAAGGTATTCAAGAAAGAAGTCATCTGAATGACCAAACAGCTATTCAATTACCGGTATGCCAAATTATACAAAAGTACTTAATAATTAAAACCTCTTATTTTCACTGTGACTCAGTGGGGAATCTAAAAACACACTAATGATGTATAACAAAGTCATTAAAATGACAAGTGCAACCAAAAAAGTGACTGGTTCCAACACCAACTGTTCCTGACATGCAGGCGTACTCGAATGTGCCGAAAAACTTCTGCACAGCATTGTGTCCTTGGAAGTAAGTGCAATGTTAAACTTGCACAGAGCTCAGACCAAACAAAACACTTGAAGAAAGAGACTTTAAGGTGCTCATCATTGGGTCGGACACACTGAACTGAGCCAGGAAACCTAACATCTGAAGGGCCGAACTAAACAGAAACGGTTATGCAAAGACACATATCTAACCACAGAGCTGCGATGATAATTGCATACTGTGAAGCATCAAAGGTAGGAATCTGCCAACGTGGCATGGAGCCATTACAATGCCCGTCAACACCGTGCGAGATAATCAATTGACATTCATCTGAGTACTGCTTAGTTGTAACTTGGCGGATACTAATCAAAACAACTAAAAAGTTTTCCACACTGCAGATGAAAAATGTTGGTGTTTGAAGTGCGATGATCAAAGCTTAGGTGGTTAAAGGGCCTGGTAATTATTTTGAGCCTTTGCTCTTTCTATGAGCAAAACTGATGGATTAATACACCGTGGATTCTCCGAGGTATCCTGCTTCAGACAGAATGAAAGCTTGAACATGCTGTAATGTGATCTTGGCCACTGCATAAAATAACAGATGGACAACATCTGTATGAATGTATCAGTTCATCTGCAGCCAAAGTTGAGTTTGTGCTTTGGAAAAGCGGTGTGCAATTAACAAACTGATGGAATCAATCACACGTGTGAAGTGTTTTTAAATCATTTAAAGTACATGACATACATATTTTCATTTCACTGCATCTTGATGAAATGCAATTGAGCACACCATCTGTTGATATTAATGCTGCCTGAGCATGTGTATATGTGTGTGTCTGTGCTAGCGCATGCAATCATGTGCACGTAAATGCACATATTCCACGTATGCACGCTGAAGAACCCAATTAGTTGAGTAAGGCAGAACAGCAGAGGACATTGCATCCTAATGGCAAGTTAGCCAAAGTAATTTGAAGAAGTGGAAATTGACAGAAGAAGGGAGGATTGATTTCTTTTTCCTTTCCACCTGACAGGACTCTGGGCTCTCAATCAGCCTGGTTTCAGTTCAGCTGCTAACAACACAGGAAGAGGGCTTGGGCTCAGACACTTAGGTGCTTTAAGCGCCTGCCTGTCTGGCTGTTGAGACTAAGGGTACAGAGGCAGTGACCAGAAGAATGGGTAGAGAGGCAGGCTAAAGGAGGAAATAAAAGCATGCCAGAGCCAATGAGCTCACCTTGACATGCAGGAACTGGCGCGTCCCAGGCGTAGTAGCCATAGGTGGTCTTCTTGCACACAGCTGTGCCCTTTCCAATGAGCTTGTACCCCCTGTCGCAGGCCCAGCGCACCACGCTGTTTAGATGACCCCCGGTCTGGCTCACTACAAAGCCATGTTGTGGAGAGTCTGGAGTACTGCAGTACATGGCTATGATAGAGGAGAAAGCAGGGGAGGGGAAGTGGGGAAAAAAAGAGCAAAGGCAAATAGAAGAGAGAGCCAAGAAAGAAGGCGAGGATGAAGTCGAAGAAAGAAAAGAGAGAGAAGGGTAAATAAAGAAGAGGAAAGGATGAGAGGCATTAGCAAAGCACCTCTAGAGAAAAACTGATGAACATTTTTCGTTACAGCGAGGCTCCATTTTCAATGCAGAACAATAATGAGGGGGGAACCGCCCGAGGAGTGTCACGTCTATTTAGAACTTGGGCTATGCACCACGCAGCAAAGGAAGCCCTCACCTATCACATTATTACCATCCCATTTTGGCTTATGGGCATGCACATATTCAATTTGCTTTTAACACATGCAGCGTTGGTGCATTCTGCATTTGTTCCCATCGCCTTCCTTCCTCCGATCTTACAGTCCATTGAACACAAAAAGGTAAATTCGATTTCTCGAATATGACCATCTCGTGGCCCATGTGACGTAAAAAGCTGTGGGAGGGAGGGCTGCGTGCTTCAAAAAACGCTGTCAACCATTCCCTCAAATCAACATGACTTGGCGATAGCAGGGATTTAAGACGAAAGGACACATGCTGGAGTTTGAGTCAGTTCCCATTAAAGTCAATCAAGTCAAGGAGGAGCTTTCCTTACAAAATTCATCACACCAACTTGCTTTCACAGGAACACTCTCGTGCATTAAAGTTAATGGACAGACACCATGAAAAATGAATGTCTTTTGTGCTTTTTTTGTGTTGTTATTGATGCATTTCAAATGAAAGAAAAGATCGCTATGCTGCTCTTGCTTAGCAGCACTTGCTTTATTAAAGAGCTAATTAAGAATTCAAGCCTTTTGTAATTTTAGACATGCAAAGCTGCATGCTGCCCTTTAGTGACTGGTTTCCAGCCTCGTGCTTTTTTTCCCCGTGAGCGCCTATTGCGAGCTATTACCTGTAGAAATTGTTTTTGTAAACTGACTGCATATTAAAAAAAATAAATAAATCAATAGAAAACACAGCACACAGTGATAAAAATCCTTGGGTCATATTGTATTCACGGCCATTTCAAGTAGCTACAGCTGAGGTTCATACACATCTGTCTCTGTTTAGTGTTATTACATTTTCAACTGTCCAAATTGTAGACCCATAGCTCTTATCACTCGTCTGCAGGTCAACATAAAATAAAACCAAATAGCATAGTAAAAAAATAGAGAATGATTATAAACTGGATACATACTTTGATACTCACCCACATATCTGATGTGGAAGCCGCGGCGGTTGGTGCCATGGTCGGAGGACCAGCGCAGGAGGAGCTGGTGGCCTGTGGTGTTCAGGCTGAAGGGTGTTTCAATATCACCACTGAGTGATGAGAGGCTCTGACTGTAGATGTTGGGACCTAAAGGCAATGACAAACAGCATGTGTGCTAGTGGCTGATGTTCTATTAGGCGATTGCCTGTTTATAATTTCAGTAATTTATTAAAAAACAAAAGAACACAAAGTTTTTTACCCACCATCAAAAATTTCCAAGATGTCAAACTCTTTTTCTGTCTGGAAGAGTTCAAAGTGCAAAGTGATGTTGTAGCCCTTCTCCACGTTGATCAGCCAGGAGCACATCTGAAGATTGGGGTAGTTATCAGGATAGCCCGGGCTTAAGATTACTCCTGTTGAGTCAAAACGGACCTCGTGGGCCGGGCATTGGACTGGTGGGAACAGAAACAAAATAAAGGTGAGATTGTTGGAGGAAAAAGAATTGGCAGAGAAAATGAGAAGAAGCAACAGAGGGTGGAAGGAAGATGAAAAGTAGCGGCAGAAAACGAGAGGCAGAGGAAAAAATTAGAGATGCAGTAAGACATGGATGAAGGGAAGATAGAGATGCTTCACTGTGACAGTAGAAATGATATTGTAAAAATAAGTAGTCCTGAAACAATTACATTTGAGCCAGAGTGATATTGCACCTTAGGGGTGAGCTTGTGAGTCTGCCGTTGTCACCAGGCTCCCCTGATATCAATCCATCAAATAATACTCAGCAGGTGAGACAGCTAACTTTGTATGGAAAAATGGTGTGTGTGTGTGTGTGCGTGCGTGCGTGCGTGCGTGCGTGCGTGCGTGCGTGTGTGTGTAGGATTTCGTGTGTATCAGGTCAGAACGTTCCCTTCATTTCCTGTTGGCTGGCATGTCTGAAATAATGACAGTCCTGTTTCTCTCTTTTCCTTTTCTCTGAGTAACAGAAGTTTCTCTTCTGGGCCACTAGTGAAGAAACATGATGCATACGAAAGGTTAATGCAAACGACTGTTCCAGATGAAAAGGTCATTGGAAAGCATCGGACATACAACAGAAGCAGAGAATTGTAACACAAAGCAGTATGAATATTCCCACTGGTGACTCATTGTTAAAGTTTCAACTGGCTGAACTGCAATAGCCTTCGGCTCAAAGATAACAGGCACATATGATCCCAAAAAGAGCTTAAGCCAGTTATTTTCAACGAAACAATACATTTCTTTAAAAAAAAAAAAGAGCTCTCTGTGGGCACAAAGTTCAAGAAGAATTTCTCCATAAATCATCTGAACAACACATATATTAAATGTGTAAATATTTGTACACAGCTAAATCAATATTCATAAATACACTGATGGTATTCATTAGGGTGGCATCAAATCTCAGTACAATCTATTCCGAAAATAAATGAACATAAAAAATTATTGTGAACTAGCAGTCTTTCTTCACTACTATTCTTTGGCTGTTTATAAGACACAGAATCTATATGGTTCTATATTTTTGTTATTTCCTGTTGTGTTTTGGAATATTCCTTCATTTTAACGCATCCTACTTAGCTTAGCGTGGTATATTTATGTGCGCTCTAATAGGCAAAGACAAAGAGCAATGTGTAAATGAATTACTTTAAAAATGTACAACAAGTAGATTGGAATGACATAAAAGCATGCGTTTTGTTTTACAGGGCACAAAAGCATAACTACAAAACCACGGCTCCCACAAGCACTTATTTTTCTCCTCACACCCAGAATGCTAATGTGAACTAAGGGCACATTGCACAGTAGTGGGTGGTGAGTCAGGACAAAGGTCAATCAGTCATATTTGGTCTGTTTTCTATTTACAGTTCATTACAAACAGCTATTTAAAAACCTCTGAAGAATGCACACTTCAAAAAGAAATAACACTGAATACATTTCTATACAGTTAAGTCTGTAGTGCTCCATTTTAACATAAGAGTTATGACTCTCGCTGGAAATATGGAGTTCAATGGGGTCTTTAGTTGATGCAGTTACATCAATTCCTGGTACTATTTGCTCAGCAGCAGCCTCTGCTTTACTGATACCAGTGGTATACTTGTTACAGAGCCTTCACAGTTCCAGGAAAATGATAAAAAACAATTGTTATAAGCAATTTGCTAATTTCAATTCTACAACTTCTTCCTACTGACTACTCTGGAGTTACTAGCCCGAAAACTGTTCATACACTGCACAAATTCCCATTTGCCTCTGGCATTTCCACATGTTGGAGCGCTTTAAGATGCAGACAAAACAGACTCACCTGATAAGATCTAATTCACAGTAAATAGAACAATATAGCTGGTAAGTGCTTGTTATTGAAATAATTGCGCCTCCAATCCTTCTTTATTAAACTAAAGTTGTTGCCAAGCAACAAACACGTCCATCCACTGAGCACAGTTGCGGTTTAAACTGCTTTGCCTGAAACTTGCAGGTAGGGATTAAAATCTGAGTCACGAGAGGCTTCAAAACATTTTAGAAACCACATACTTTTACAGATGCCTTTTATGAAATAGGTTTATAAAATGCATTCATGGTGATTTGGCTCCAGTACAAATGTTGAGCACTGTATCCTACTGTGAGTGATTATAGAGACACTGGCTGAAAAATATATATGTACACTTCTAAATGATCATGAAAAAAAAACCAAATCTAAAATTTATACCATAAATAACAAAAACACTAAATACCCAGTAAACAAAACACAGTGACATATGTTTTCTAATTTAAGAGGCATGTAGCCCTAATTTAACCTACACCTTACCTGGAGTCAGCATTAAGTAGCATGCAGGCTAACATCATTTGTTTAAGCTTAGCCAACAGCAGTTATTATATCTTCCACAGATGTTTTACCTTGTGGAAAACTACAACATTGCTGATTTCACTCAGAAAGTTGCACATATTGAATGCCAATGACACCCAGGGTTATGTATAAACTAATGTCGCACAAAAAAGTTTTGGTACGTATTGCAAAGACGAGGTTAGTGCGTCGTTTGTGTTCCTCCAACATCTATACGAATGTGACAGCAGCCGCAATACGACAACATTTATTGAGTTACACTAAACCTCAGTGTGGCAGATGGTTTAACCATCGCAGCAGTCAACTCGATGGTGGCTCTACCCTTGATTTAAGAAAATGTTTGACCTTCCTCACAGGCTTTTATAAAGACAGAGCTTGGGGAAATATCTTAAAAGCCAAGCATATTTAGGGGTTAAATTGCATAGCCATACAAGGACATTACAGTGTTATCTTAAAAGCATAAAATTACAATTAACATAGAGGCTGACAGCAAACAAAAGCGGAATACAGAGAGCACATGAGAATTCTTTTTCCTGCCCTTTCGGCAAGCTGTGACAAGAAGTGGCTCCTATGCAAGTTTACTGTGGCAGTCCCTTGGATGTGAATAGCAGGTCAACTCAAATTAAGTTCAACTTTACATGTCCCAAGGAGAGCAATTAGTTTCATGCTAGAGGTGGCACAAAGACATACCATATCCAACACGGTAAGATGAATTCTTGAATATAATGAAAAGGCAATCCATGAAAATGTCACATAATAAATTAGTCACTCTACAGCTATCTTAACTATGCTAATATGACGCTCAAAGCAAGATTTAAGGAGAGTCTGAACAAATGACTTGCAATCACTGACACATTTGAACACTTTAAAGATGTTGATTTAACACCTCTGCAGCTTTTTGCATTGTACCAGAGTATGGGCACATTCTCTTAGCAAAACTAATATATTTTAGCAAATAGCTTGGTTTAGCTTAGGTGACTAAGCAGATCCACTTTTCTGGCAAAGTACAGTATTTACATTAGATGTTTTATGATGAATGAGAGCATTTGCTGTCCAACACAAAAATATTTTAGCGCTTCTCAAACAGCAATGTGAATTATTGTGTACTACTTGAATAGTCCCAACGTGTTTTGTAGTCAACTGTAGTCGCTCAAATTAAAACCTGTGAAAATATTTTAAGTGCAATGTGTGAATTTCTGATGCTATGAGCTAGCTGCTCTTGGCAGAGCTCTGTGTAGTCAGTAACACATGACAAGGTGAGCTGGCCGACCAGCCTTGGTGAGATGGCTTGAAATATTGCCCAGTACTCAAAAAGTGACTGAATGCCCTCTTTTGGCACTAGCGAAGTTTATCAGTTTATTCATATTGATGGAAATCAGCTGTTTTAACATACTGCTTGTTGCTGATACCCTTCATGTTGACATAATGTGATATAAGGACTCATACAGGACATATAAAAGATTTGGTGAAAAGAGATCTATATACCATACCTACCCTGATGAAATAAGCAATCAAGCTTTGTTTCGCATCCCCTTTATTCCAGCATGTCTAATAAGCTTATAACATGCTGCTCAACTTCATGCTGCTTGTGCTTTTGTAAATTATTAATATACTGAAAAATGCTAGGTAAGCCCAGTACACCACAAGTGAAGGTGGTTTGTTCTCTTTGCACACAAACACATCTGTCCATCTTAAATAATTCTAACTCAAATTATCATTTTTCAGGTCTCTCACCTTTGTGCCTATGTTAATTGAGCTACCTACTGACAGATGTTAGTTTGTGTGGCTGATTTGGATAGAAAAACACAAGAAAATCTGAGGTTTACGTATCTTGGATCAAACAGTTGCTGAGCCTAATCTTTGCTGTTGCTGTGTTTTTATTGTGAAACCTACCAAGTAATAATTAAAAAAAAATTAAAGTCAGTCAAATTCTGAACACAGAGTTAGCAGCAAAATCACAGCAGGGAGAAAACAACGATATCAAGTCAGGCATCAAGTAACAACAGCCAGGGATAAGCAAATAGGCTCCAAATAACTAGTCGTTCTCTACGTTGCTTTATGAATGCAGGCTTGAGGTTTGTCAAGCATCTGTCATGCCTTGATCACAAGTCCGATGCGATTACTCACTGTTTCTAGAAATACAAAGACAGAAATGCTCATCAAGTCAAGACTTGTAGACAAAGGACTTCAGGGCACTTCAAAAGATGTCTAACCACAGGGGATAGAAGGTTTCAGAGTGCTCTGTTGTGTGGAGCAGAGATTTACTGGCACGACAGGGAGGCTGAAGGCATTTGTTGTTTTGTCTAAACAAAATCTTTGATGCAGGCGACAGGAATTTCTTTTACTTTGCTCCTCGTTTGTAATTCCATCTTCAAAAGAATTATGGGTAAGCAAACATCAATCAAACCCATGAGACCGTTACGTAGGGGTAGAATATCTGTTTTTACAGCACGTGAAAACCTGCTGATCTGTAATTGGTTTCAAACTTACCCACTACAGTAAAACTGCTGGTTGTACGCAAATGGCAGTCTATGGACTTGGATCAGTAGTATTGTTACTCTGAATCTTGATAAATTGGAATAGAGCTGCTTTTTGCCACCTGGTGCCTGCTGGACGAGGCTCTGCTGGCAGTCTGTCAAATAATGCATCAGTGGGTGCTGCTTACTGTAACCAACCTGAGCACTGTGGTGTCAAGCACCACATAACATAAACAGGTTTGCATACACATATATTGTATATGTATGTGTGGGGGGAATGTGTACACACATTGTGAGGAACACTTAAACACACAAACACAAATGCAAAAAAATAAATAAATCAAACACAGAAAAATTTTAAACATACCCAAAGACTCCAAGTCACACTGAATGAAACCAACCTTGACAGACTGGTGGAGGTCCATCCATCTGTAGCCTTTCTCCAAGTCGGCAGGTCAGAATCTCACTGCCCACCAAGGTGAAGCCTGGCTGGCACGTGTACCGAATAATGTCCCCTGTGAGATCATTTACACGTGTAATCGCACACACACACACACACACACACACACACACACACACACACACACACACACACACACACACACACACACACACACACACACGTGCACACAAAGGAGGAGGGGATGTGCAAAACATTTCTGTTAATAGTCCAACTCAAACACAAACACACACATACTTCCACACAAAGCTATGCTAGTAAAAAACTCCTCAGTCGCAGCACTTGAAACAGTAATCAGCAACACATTTTGTAATGAAGATTGACATCCCCTTAGCTAGCCAGAATACTGAAGGCACTTCATTACATTATAGAAGTTAGGCAGAAGCCCATGCACACACACACACTCAATTTTAAAGACAGAAAGTGAAGCCGCCACTAGCCACACGACTTCCACTTCACTTTCCTAATCAATTATGAACACTGAAAATACAAACAGCTTATAAGAAGAGCTAATTAGCCTTACCCTCAAATTAATACTTTAATGCACGGAGCATGAATAGATATAAAATTTCAAACGCGAGTAGAGAAAGATGAAAACAAAGAGCAAAGTGCAAGAAGGAACACATTTTTCATTTAAATGAAATCATATATTTAAAAGATATGTGTATACCAGTGTTTGTATACATAGTTACTTATATATAATTACATACACACAAATAATCTGCCTACTGCAAACTGATTTCACTTCACATTGTCTCTGGCTGGTAAACAAGCAAATAAAATAAGACAAACCTATTTCAAACTCATCATCTTCTGTTAAGATCGTAGCGTTGGCAACAGGAGGGGGTGGCTGACATGTTCTCAGCTGGTACGCTGTTGGGGAAAGGGCAAACAAACTGAATCCTTGAACAGAGTAAGTGCTGTGTGCGCATTTGAAGGCAGAAATAAAGAGAGGCAAACGGTGTCTCTCCCATCATAATGAAACTTGATTAGATCAGAAATTGCCACCTATCACTGTTCATGATCATCAAAAAACAATCACTAATTTAGTTGAGATAGGGAGCGTTTTATTATTAATCAGCTCCTCTTTGAAAGGGTGTTTTAATAGCGCAAGAAAAAAAAAGCTTTAAACTGCATTTATCATTTATCATTAGAGCTGGAAGCAATGCTATGACAGAAGGTACTGAGAAGACTTAGGTTAGGCATGAGGTCTCCACTTAAGTTAGGAGACGTTACCGAAATAATGTAGCTCAAAGAAGCCGCTGGTGCTGAAGTCGCTGTGGAACTTGATGAGGACCTGATTGGCAGTGGTGGACACGCCCTCCTGTACAGAGCTGCCACTAAACTGACCGATTTGGGGCGAGCTCTGGTCAGGTCCGTCCCTAGTGCAGAAATATAGAGGTGGAGAAAATAAAGGAAAGAAATGAAGGGTGGAGAAAGGAGGGAGGCAGAAACAGAAAATCATTTCTTTCCTTTATACACCAGTTTGCTTTAACAAGTTGCTGGAATCAAAGAGCAGGTCAGCGTGTCCCATGACAGACTCCAAAATGTTTCTCAGCAATCAAGAGTCAAAGATATATAAAAATGTATTGAGCATAATTCAATTCAATAAAAAAAACAAAAAACCCATCATCCTAATTACACGGATGCCATGTCTAAGGCATCTCTTGGACAACGTCACACTTTGAGGATTTGGGAAGTGTGGAACTGAAGGAATGGCGTGTACTGAAGTATCTTGTTTGAGCTGGAGCTCAGCCTCAGGATAAAATTCTTGATTTATGAGTAAAGAAAGCTAGCACAAGCAGCCTGCGTAGGTTGGGGTTACAGCATTACAACTGTTTGGTTGAGTGGACCTCTCCTGAAAAGTGGCAGTTAAAGAAAGACAGATACCTAATTAGGAAGCCTCTAGCATGCCTCCCTGAAGAGACATCCGGCACGTCTGACTGGGAGGAGACCCCAAGGCAGACCCAGAACATACTTATACATTCCAGCTGGCCTGGGTGGACCTCAAGATGCCCCAGATAGAGCCTGGAGAAAGCGTCTAAAATGGATGAATAGATAGACGCTGGATTGGATATTGTGACACGTTATATCTTGAACGGTAATTAGGGTTTGCTATTTGACTCACTGGATTAGCTTTAGAGTTAGGAGAGGCTTTTCCTGAGATTTCTCAGGAAATTTACTGACAGCAATCTGTATATCCCTACTGCAACATTAAACTACATTTATGGACAACATGTTCCCCTGCTGAAAGATGAAAAGACAAATTGGTGGATGGCTGTGGGGTAATAATAGAAGCTGTCATTAGCAGTGAAGCCATTTCTGAGCCATGCATTAGCTAGCAGCTCTAAAACAGAGAATCAGCTGCCCTAATGAGAGCGCAGAGAACTTTCAAACCCTTGCAGGTGCATGGCCGTGATCTATGTCTGGAGTAAAATATCATGTTAGCATGCAAAAACAACCCAAACAGTACTTTTCTTTGGGCATAAAAAATGCACCAGAAGACAGCACTTTTCTATTATGTATAAATGTTATTTTTTAACAAGAGAAATGTATTTAATTACTGGCACTTTCAAGCAGCTCCAGGCTTTCTTTTCTAAATCACACTAAATGTTTTTTTTTGTTATATTTGTTCACCTTAAATATTGTATATACTGGAAGTCTTACTGCAGTTTCTTTTAAGAGAGATCAACAAAATAAGAGACAGCAGTCAGGCAGGGAAACAAAATGTTACCATCAAGGGACAGATTGTTTATGCGCCATTTGATTTGAAAACAGTAGTGCCAGCGGCTCCCTCCTCCCATACCATCAATGGCAGCCCTGGATGCTGGAAGGCATTTCCCTCCCATATTACCCATGAGGGCCGCTCTATGACTGCCTCAGACAACAGAGAGGATGCAGAAAGATACAGGGAAAAGGGGAGATGGGGAGATAGTGGCTGGAGTGACAGGAGGCAGGTAGTATTGTTTACTGTCGTACAACTATCTGTAAAGTTTCTCAATTGTAAACAGACATCCCAAGCAACTCAAAGTTGATGTTTTCATGCTGATACACATTTCTGTCTTTTATGGTACACTTGCTGGGGGATCTAAAGTAAAAGCAAAAGTTTGGGGGAGTAAAGAAAGGGAGCGCAGTGATTCAAACTTGAATTTCTTTTAGTTAGTTAGTCACATAAAAACAATCTAGTTGTACAGAAGGATGGAAAAAGATTTTGTTAGTAAAAGAAAGGCGTAAATGTCAGGACATATTTTCACAATATTTGTTGTCATGTCTGGTTGTTGTCATAAGCTGTGAACGTAACTTACTTAACTGGCCTCTGGCCTTAAAACATGTTTGCTTTGTAAAGCTCAAATTAATTCGTTATTCAGCAAGAATGTCTCGAGACATTTGGCTAGCACCATTCTGTGTTTGTCTGTGTGGGGTTTCTGCAGGTACTACAACTTCCTCCAACAGTCCAAAGACCTGCATGTTAGACTAACCGGTGAATGTAAATTGGCCCTAGGTGTGGATGTCTGTCTCTCTGTGTGAACCCTATGATGGGCTGACAACTGGTCCAGGATACCTCTCCCTCAAAGTCATGAGTTTCATGAGTGCTATAAGCTGATGATTGATAAATAATGTCATACTGAGAGAGAAATGAGGGCTTACCACACAGTGATGTAGTCGTAGATTGGCTCGGTATTGATAACGGAGAAATTTATGTAGATGCCGTACCCAGGGGGTACTCTGACGGTCCACATGCAGTCCTGGAAGTGTGGATACTCGGCTGGGTGTCCAGGAGAGTAAATTGTGCCATTCATGGATGTTATATTCCCGCCACACAGAGCTAGAGGAGGGAAGAGAGAAAGCAATGTCGGACAAAAATAGAAAGCCAGTCATACCTCAAGTGATAAAAGCTTTTATGGTTGTATTGCCACTAACAGTTGATAAAATAAACCATAACGGCGTGTTATTGGGTTATCACCCAGATACTGGGGGGGAGAATGCACCTGTTAGACACAAATGCAAGGAATGGTTACTGGCTGTTGTGAAGTAATGATGATGACTGATTTTGACAGCAAAACTCCCTCTATCAAACCCCCTTAGATGCTTAAATCTGACTTTGAACTAGGAGTCAAAGCCAAAGCATTACCCACAGGATAAAAAAAAGAAGTGCTGTAAACCTGACAGGAGCAATACAGCATGTAAGAACCAAAACAACATTTTAAGGCAAATATAAAACTATCGTGTGGTCTTATAAAGTCTGCTGTTGCATCGTTTAACTGATGAAAGATTGTTTAGCGTACCTGAGTGACATCTAAGGCGACTCCTTTAGAATTACATAAAAGACCAGCATGTTCGGATTTGCATTAAAGACTTGAAGATGCTCCATGTATCATTATAATCGCTAAGCATCAGTTTATAGTTCAGTAAAATAGTGTTGAATAGCTGGTGAGTCTCATGCTTTGATGTGCTAGAGTAAAAGACAGCACAACAAGCAGACTGTATTCTATTATAAAATGAACTATTTAAAATAACAAAGACATTTTTTTGTAATGGAAAGGAATCTTCACCTTTACTTTAGTTAGGTGCACAAATATTTAAATATTTTCCTACTGATTTTGAAACCAGAAACATGAAAGAGCATTTTGAGATGAATAAACAGAATATGTTGATTCACCAAATATAAGAAATTCATAGGAAACATTTAGACACTGAATAGATCGAGTGCCAATTTTTTTCTGCATATGAATGACACTTGGTGCAAGGACACTGCTGAGAGGGGACCTAAGGCACTCACCTTCACAGCGGGGGATGGGGTGGTTCCAGTTTCTGCTGATTCCATGCAGACATGTGAGCGACTGTTCTCCAAGAAGAGTGTAACCTGGCAGGCACTCAAAGGAAATGGTCATCCCCACGCTGTAGTCCTGTCCGATCACTATGCCGTTACGAAACGGCCGTGGGTCTGGGCACCTCTGTAGCTCATATGCTGGGGGGGAAAGTAAAACCCATCCAAGACAAAAAGGATCATAAAACACAGAATTCAACACTGGGGTAAAAATAATAATCTTCAAGGACATGTGGTATGCAATGTTTCAGAAAATGCAAAAGGTTTTCTTTAATCCTACAACCTCAGTGGAAGAAACTGCCGTGTATACCTAATTACAAAACTTTCTCCCTTGTCTGTACCTAATGGGCTTTTACGTGTCCTGTTAGAGAGCGCTTCAATCTTCTTTCACGGCACTTGCAAAACCCAATTTCAAAGTGACCATAGGAAGCTTATTTAAAATCTCATAATTTTAACTTTGATTAAAAATTGATTAAAAACAATGATTAAATGCATATAACGAGCAAAGCCCTACAAACTGCCACCTGCTAAGAAAATGTTTATATCCTTTAGCCTCTAAATTTCATCTTATATGTAAATGTTGCATCCATCACATCAAATCTGTTTTCTTTAACTTAGGTACTACTGATTTTGACAGGCAACACTGTTACATCCCTGTTGTAACACATGGATTTTAGTAATGCACAGCAGCAGGTTGGAAAATGTCTTGAAATTAGCCTTGATGAGCTGCATAAGAGTGACTATTTATCGTTCTGCTGGCTCACAGCAAAAACTGGAAAATTACGTGAATGAGAATAGTTGAATCTGGTTGTAATAAAACACATACATACATGTGAGGACATAGAGCAGGAGAGAAACAAACAGATAATAAATTTAGCCATATTATTTGCATGTTGTGTGAACACTAGGCATCTAAGGATTTTGTTTTTGTTTGAACAGGCTTTCTACTGAGAATTTGTATTTAATCATTATTTATTTATTTTAAACCTTTCGTCTGTTTTAATGTGTCTTATTGTATTTTTCTGTTGCCTATTATGGCACTTAATGCTCTTATTTACTTTAATCTTTTTGTGTACCTCGCTTTGACTGTCTGTGTATCCTAATATTACTTACTTCATTGTTGTGGGGACAGAGTCACCAAATTTTGCCAGGGTGTTATAGTGATGTAAATAAGTCACAAAGGAAAAGCGTGGGCTGTTCAACAGGGGTAGTCTTTACTTTTGAAGAGAATACCTCACCTTCTTATGCTTTGCAAACCTATTATATGAGCAAAATATCTAACAGACTACAGTACAGGGAAAGACCTAAAATCATGATATGGACACTTGGTTATCATTTGTTATGACTATTTTTGATGCTGTACTTTACATGGTTAAAAAACAACAACAAAACAAACAAACAAAAAAAACTTATCTCATATTAGGCCTTTATGCAGCCCCTCAGTTCACTGTCTATCTGAGATGTGCCATTTTAGCTCCTGTCTCTTTAAGGTACTCTCCCTAAATGTTCCCTGTTTTTTTCTGATTGGCTAACCTCCAGGGGCATTCTGAGAGACAGCACCCAGTGCTCGTGAGGTGTACCTACTGTGCTTTGGAGACATGCTGTACCTTTAGCAAATTCTCAATAACTGTGATAAAAGAAAAAAAATTGAAAAGCTAGAAAACATTCAGAGGCCTAAACTTTTAAAAGATACTTTCACATACAGCTCATACTTGCATGACATTATAATATGTACATATATCGTGCATGTGTAGACACACAGAACAGAAAATAAGGACAACAATGCACGTCCTCTTAGGCTACACTGTTTTTCTCTCTCACCCTGGTAGACAATTTGGAAGCCGGGCTTGTTCTGGGAGTAGTCGCTATGGAAGAACAGAGTAGTCTCATGGGTAGTGCTGAAGAGAGGATTGGGCAGCGTGGGGCCACTGAACCGATCAATCACTGTTCCTGTCTCAAGGCTCCCACTGCGGATCTCCAAATAGTCATGAACAGGCTCTGTGGAGAAGTTCAGAAACTGGAGATGGATCCCTAAAGAAGAGGAAAGAGAAGGTTAATGGAAGAGGTAAACCCAAGAGCACATGAATGAAGTAAACGAGAGCAAAGAGTGGCTATTCCTGTCAAATATTGTATTACACTTTTATACACACTAGTACTTATACATGCTTGAAATTAGCAGTTTGTTGAGTTACACAGGAGAAGAGAGAGGAGAGGTTACAGACCGAAGCCAATAGGGAGTTGAACTCTCCAGCTGCAGTCCAGGCTGCTTTGGTAATTCCCTGGAAAGCCTGGGCTGAGGATGACGCCGCTGAAGTCTGTCATGGAGCCGCCACACTGAGCTGAGGGAGACCAACCAAGGAGAAAGAACATGTCACTTCTCCATGGAGCAGCTCAGTGGGAAAACAAAGAAAAACAATGACTAGAGGGCTGGATATTCAGGGAGGGCAAAGAGCACTGTCTTTGTGTGAGTGAAAGTTTCAGCACACGCATAAATGTTACGTATGTTGTGCATGTGTATCCTACACATTCTTAATATACATGTATAGTCTATATATATATATATATATGTATAGTCTATATATATATATATATGTATATATATGTGTATATATATATATATATATATATATATATATATATATATACATATATATATATACATATATATATATATATATATATATATATATATATGTATATATACATATATATATATATATATATGTATATATACATACATATACATATATATATATACATACATACACATATACATACACATATATATATACATACACATATATATATACATACACATATATATACATATATATATATATATATACACACATATATATATATATATATATATATATGTTTTTGTGCAGAGCAGAGAAGGGTCTTTGTCTGTTGGATTATGTCTTTGACTTGTGCTTGTCCATCTCTTCTTGGAAAAAAAAACAAGCAGACCAAGGCACCCTCCTTGCTCAGTGGTGCTTTAAATCAAAATAAATGAGAGAGTCACTATTCAATAGTCTAACTCAGTTTTGCTCAGTGGTGAAGGTGATTACTTCAACCTCCCACCTGCAACACCCCACCCTCTCTTGTTTGACTGAGTGCATTAGAGAACACTTAGCTTGCTGTGAAGGTTATACCCCTCTCTTGTGACACACAACCTAGTCTTACATGAACACCCAGGTGGTGTAATCTTATAATCTTAAAACTAAATCATTCCTGCTTTTCCCATCACAACCCCAACAGGCGCATTTGTGTGGCAAATGGTGGAGAACGCAAGTGATATTGCTGCTATTTCTTTGGGGACTATCAACCAAGACCAAAATGAGGCACAAACTATCTTGGGAGGTAATTGTGTTCCTGGTAGTGGGGAGGGGGGATGGGCTTGACCTGCTTGTGTATGAAATAAAAGAGAAGACGAGAGGCACTTAAAAGGGTGTTATACGTTTGGTGCAGGGGCATCCAAAGCCTTTGATGTGGGTTTATCAGCAAACAAAATGAATACAGATCCTGGGGTGTTCAGGGAAGCGTATGTACTGTAAACGAGAGAAGACTTAAGCTAACGAGTGAACGCACACATCCGAGAACATGCCTATCGACAGCAAAGCCAGGATTTATGTCTGCAGTGAACGATGAAAACCACAGGAACAGAGTATTTACACAAAGAGCTCTTTGAGTAACCGTGCAGTTTTGTCTGTGTGTGCAAGAGTGCATTTATCACATTGCATATGTTTACGTATATGTATATAACTGAGAGGAGCAGGGTGCAAGCGAACAGCGAGGCGTCAAAGAGAATGTGGAGTTCTTCGTTGGTAATCTCTGGAAACTATCACTGTGACAATCAACTTGAGAGGAAGTGTCGGGGGAGACAAGGGAGTCTCATCAGGAGTATCAGAAATCAAACAGCACACTCAGATGGTGCAAAGCCTTATTGATTTTCAACCGAAGGGGAAAGCAGAAAATTCATAATCCCTAACCCCCTCAAGGCATCTATTCCCAGCCATCACACCTCCCAACCCCCCGATCGTACAATAAAATTCTCCTAATACAATAAAATGCCCTCTTTGAGGCTGCTGAGCTATCGGGTCATTGTATATGAGAAAAATATTAGTATGAGAGAAATATAAATAAGGAGAAGATAGAAGAAAGATAAACGAGTCAATGAGAAAAATTGAACGGCAAAAATGGGAAAGAAAAAGATCTAGTTTGAGTTTGGTGCTACAAATATGGGTTTGTTGTCAACAATATCACCTCATTGAAATGCTGTCACTAGAGCTGTCAGACTGTATGCGATAATACATTACCTAAGCACAGAGGTACGGGGTAATTCCATCTTCTGACAGGACCAGGCATGCAGGTAATATATGCATTACCCTGTTCAAGAAAACAAACAAAAACTGTTTACTGTCAATTCCCTTTCAACTCAAAAGACTTTCAACTGAAAAGACTCATCCATACTGTTGCTTTTGTTACTACACTGTGAAGTTAAAAATGAAAAGGAACATGATGAGATCAAACCAGCAGGTGACCCCAGTATATTTTATCTCTGTCCTATGGATCTTTGGATTTAGTGAAAATCCCCTTCTTGTGTGTAAATATCAAGAGTAGGGCAGGATGTTCTCGCTGCTAGGTATACAATGGGAGTAAGCACCCCGAGATAAGAACAGAAAAAAAAAAATCTGCAAACATAATTGTGTTGAATACAAAAAAGGGAATCTAAATGTGATGGTTAATATTCAGAGCATTAATGTTGTTTTAAACATAGAAACTGGAATTTGCCTGCATGTTTGTAAAATGCATGCATGCAGGGTGATTCTCCAAAAACCTGTACACTAACATCACGCCTGAAAAAACATAGCTATACTGCGCACTCACACACTAAACTAAACTCAAAAGACTCATCCATACTGTTGCTTTTGTTACTACACGCGCCTCAAGTCTATTTCTGGTGTTCAGACACTCAGCCTGAAGATGTGTGTAAGAAGTTGCTGGTTAGTCCAGAGAGGATATGAAAAGAAGAGAATGCCCGAGCTGGGAAGAAAAATCGGTGTGGGATTAGCGAGGCGACTGTTAACACAATCCATCGCCTGTGGCCTTGGAAGGTTCTACAGCTCAAAACGCCACAGCCACTGAATCTACTCAGGCAGGATTGGAAGAAGTTAAAGCTGCTTTGTAACGAACACACTAGGACTCACACTTACACAAACATGCAAGCAGGGAGGCAATGTACGCACACATACACGCGCACCACTACAAATAAACTTGCAAACACACTTGCCTATTCACATACTTCTTTCCTGTACTCTTCCGCTCACACACACACACACACACACACACACACACACACACACACACACACACACACACACACACACACACACACACACACACACACACACACACTCATCAAAAGGACTTGATTCCTCTGTTTTAAAACATTCATCCTTTAGAGGATCCCCATGAAAATGTCACTCATTTAGCCAGGTCAATATTTTTCACTAAGAGAGCTGCAGATCTGCACTTCATTTTTCCACCTACCTGTAGTGAAAAGCCTTGATCACATTGAAAGGAAACCATGTCACCCACAGTGTAACGATCTCCAACTTTTCGGCCATTACTGGGAGGCAGCGGCTCTGGACACGAATCCAAACCTATTGCTTAGGACAGAGTCACAACACACAAGTGTGGACAGCAATCATTCTTCTGCATATCAAAGAAACTCCTCCATATATATTTGGAGTAAATATTTACATTTAATCAACCAGTACCTATAGAGGGAAGGAATAATTTAATTAAAACCAACCTTTTTGACATAATTATAAAATTCCTCATTTTAATGTGCTTGTAATCGCATATTAATTGAGCAAGCCCCCCCCCCAACCACCACCACCACCACGCCGACTCTTTGTCTCTCTTTCCCTTCATCATAACGTTTAGAAAGTGGGGCAAGCTATGAAGCTATTCTGCTCGTGGCTGTAATCGCAAAATCCTTCTGACTGTGATCTGAAGCAATCACTGTGAAATTACAAAGCAATCCCTGAAGTATTACTTGACAGACGCATTGAGCCCATTGGAAAGAAATGATTACAGTGCCACTTGCCAGGTAGTGAAAGGCTTGAAAGGCTAGATATTGTGTTTTAATGGCTTAAAAGCAATGGTGATGCCAGCTATATGGACTATATTAATGTAGGACATTTTAAGGAAATTTGAGCCTGCTCAAAGCCTGCTTTTTACAAATAAAAGAAAGAAAAAAAGACAAGAAATATAGTCAGGTTGCAATTTCATTTATCTAAGAAGTGACTAAAATATATTGACAGGCAGAGGAGAAAACATTTTACATCATTACTTTGAGGCATAAAATGCTGTTATTCAATGAAAGGCAGCACTGGAGACATCCTCATCTTAAACATTTTTCAAATCGCACCAGTCGTCTGTCAAACATTGTTTTTCGATGCATCAAACAACACGAAAATAGGACGACGAAAAACAGGAGACAGTTACCTTCATAATAACCCAAATACAAATCTAGATGGTTTTATTAGGTTTCCTTCGTAATCTATAATTTGTAAGCAGGCCGCAGGGAGCGGAATAGTGTAGACAAATACAGCATCCCCAACAATGTTGCAGGCAAACACAAGCATTTCACAAGCACTCGCATTCAAGCCCACTCAAAGAGTTAACTTGTCCAAACAAGTCAGTGGGTGGATGAACACAAACATGGTAGGGGAAGTGCCCACAAAAGATTCAGAACAATTTAAAGGCGACTAGCAGGAGTGGTCACTCCACTCAACATCTACTGAAAGTTAGAGAGGATATTTGAGTGGGAGGAGACGGTAACCCAAGAGACGCAGAGCAGGAAGCAACGTGAAAGCAGCTGGAGATAGAACAATTCAACAAGAGACGAGCTACTGTACAGGGTGAGTGGGTGGATGCTTTGAAGCTGTGAAGTTCTGTCATATGTGGGTATAAATAAGAGCAATACTTTGACAAATTCTTTGACTTAGAAATGTTTAATTAATTTCAAGGAGATTTGATGACACAATTCACAAGAGCGGAGCAGTTGCTGCTAAAAAATTAGGCTGCCAGAAGGTAATTTTGAGATTAAAGCACAATGCAGCTCTAAAATTGTCATGTGTACTCGTGATAAGGAATAATCGGCCTGTCTCTTGCAGTTTTTTGTGAAATTTGCACTGTTCACTTCAAACAATGAAAATATTAAAAGGTTGTCAAACCCTGTAATAATAGAAAATGCCCAGGTTCAGGAAAAATGACCCTGAAAAATCAGAGAACAGTTCCCAAAGCCAGAGGTGGAGCACCAGATCTTAGGTCAGGTTAAACATGTGTGTCTGCCAACATTATGGTCCAGGTTCCTGCCACCTTGTGATGTTTTCCGCTCAAGCCGTCAGGAATCACATTTTGGATCGGCCACCTGTTTCTGCGTGTGCACCCATGTCTTGAAGCAGTGCTATCCTTATCAAACACAAGACCCTACCGAATGCATCCAGGCAAAGCAATTTCAATCACGTGTGTCATCAGTTACTAACCAGTGGTGCACACTAGCCGAGAGTTTCTGCTCTTGTGCATTTACATAAATTCGATCAGTTCAATATTTATTTTTTAAAAATTAAACTCGACCTGCAAAACAACACAACTGTTTAGTATTCCAAACAGTAGGAGGAGGTTCGAGACAAAAAAAAAGAAAATAAAAAATGCAAGGACAATAAAAGCTACCTGAAAGATGAGGCAGGAAAACATGCAGGTCAGACAATATAGAAGAGCCTACTGTGGAGAAAAAAGTTTCTTTGCAAAGGTATATATGCAAATGCAACGACTCATTTTTACGAGGCAATATACTGCGGATACACACTGCTCACAGCTCAGGCGACTCCAAGTTTAAGATGCGGAGGAGATAAAGTGTGGCAGGTGGTGGTTTCCACCTGTGGGTGGAGGAGCAGTAAAACAACTTAAGGTAGATCGTCTCAGTTTTTCTTTTTTTTAAACAGACATTAACAAAGTGTGAGGCACAATATCAATTACGACACTGTGACATTTTTATGTCGTTCATCAGATTTCCATCCCTAATCCTGCCACTAATTTTTAAATATGACGACTTTTATCAATATAATAAACCAGCCACTGTAATTGCTTTGCACAATTAACTTAATCAAGACATTAAAGTATCAAAATGACACAGTGCATGAATGTATTTAGTATTAACACACTATGTGCAGAGGAAGTGAGTGCGTTAAATGAACAATCAACAGATCTCTTGAGATTATACATGCGTCACAATGACACCTGTTATGCAACAAGATATAGTTACCTGTTTATTGTGAGCAAAAATATGTAAGACTGTGTTCTTGCAATATTTTCTTACAGAGTTACAGCACCAGTCAAAAGTTTGGACAGACTCAAATTTTTGAATTGTACTCTATACGATGTTGGGTTAGATTAAATAAGACACATTAAAACTAGTACACAGCTGTGCTGCATGCCAGGACTGACTGATAAAAAAATCTAAAGCCAAGTCTATATGTGAATAGATGTGATCTGTGTATGCACAGATGATGCTATTAATACAAGTGACTTTGAACCAGAATGCAAATAGTAGGCTTATAGTTTAGTAGCAAATGCTAACAGATGTGCATTTTACATACACTAGTGGTGTCACTTTTTCTAGGTCATCATACAGCATAGTACTGAAAAATAGTGTAGTAAGAAAATGTGAATGAGTAGTAACCTGGTCATTTCTGCTCTTAATCTTTAACAATGCTGCAGGGCTTAGCCGTGATAGATGTAATTCATAAGGAAAAATGTGGAAGTACTTATCGGGGAGATTACAGGTAGTAACCATAGACTTGACACTGCTATATTTTCTTGGTGTGACTGAAGAAAGTCTGGAAAGATCTTAAGACCATGTCAAAGAAAGAGTGCTTTTCTGAGCTGTCAAACAATTGATTCAGTGTGGTGTCACAGTTATTCCACGTAGCAGTGACAATAAGCCAAACTTTGGTAGACTTGATTTGGGATGCAAGCTGCTATACAGCATGTGCGAACACTGCAATTATGTTTTCAGCTATAGCATTCTGTTTGCCTTAGGAGAGCTGCTTAAACGTTTTTCTTTTAAGATGTTGTACTGGCGGGTGGTATAAAGAATTTCTATGACTGGTCTCAGTGGACTGCAACAATCACCCAAAGGAAACATTTTAAAACAGATGGTTAGTTGGCTGGGTGTGTGCCAATCGCTGTTGCTGTTTTCTACCCCCTCCACTGAGCTTTCAGAGCATTAATTGGGAACCAGAAACTCAAGTGCGTGAAATATAAATTACTATTTCAAGCCAACCAGTGTAGATGCATCTAACTACAGGTCAGAAGAGGATTAATGTAATAGCTAATGTGACCAAATAAATTAGACTCTGAAATCTGCTATATGTAGGATAAAATATCAGAAAGTGAAAAAACTGCAATACTTCACGAGTGGCTCCATAGGGAAGCTACATGGATTAATCGCACATCCCATTTTTTTTCTTTTTTTTTTTTTTGCAGATAGGAAAAGTAGCAGGAAAAGTAACAAATAGCAAGAGAAGAAAGCAGAGAGGAGATAAACTGGAGCGTTGTTTGCACAAAGAATCAGGGAGTATACTTTACAAGGGCAGCAGTGGCAAAGTGTAAGACAGACACAGAGCAAAGAGCTGATTGTGATTCTCAGCGGTAGGTAGAGGTAGTGGGGGTGGTGTGACATGGCGTGGAAGTGCAGAAAGGAAAGAGCGCACTGAGAGACATGAGTACAGAGTGGCTCCAAACAAGAAGAACGAAGCACCTACTGTGAGATACATGACTGTGAAGTCGTTCTCAACAGTGGCATGACGCTCACAGACTGACACAACTGACAGCAAGGACACACACGGTGACAGCAGTGATTTTTCTTGTTTTCCAACAAATTTGCAGAAAGTGACAGTTTGAACTGAGCTCACTCAAAAAAAAGTGTGACTCTTTAGCTGTTATGTATGTGTAAAAAAAATTCAAGGCTGGATGTATTAAAGCGTTGGCCGTCATTTCTGTTTTTGACATTTCCATATCGTCCTATTTTAATCACAGCATTAGGAAGTCTTCCCGGTCTTTCCACACTGCCACAAATGTGCATCACAGACAATGAGTGGGTCTGCCCACAGTCTCGTATCAGCCAATGAGTGGTTAGTAAAAAACCAGCAGGAAGACAAACGTGAAGAGCAAACAAGAGAATACACGCCAGCTTAAAATTTAACTAAGAGAAAAGGACATTAGAAGAGACAAAGAACGGTGCCTGCAGTGTAAGTGAATTAAAGAAAAGCTGCATGGATCAAGGACAGAGCTTTTTCTTTGAGATGTGCAATTTTTAAATGGGAGTAAATCAGGCACTCCATTGGGGCACGCTACACTCCTTCAATTCTGATGCACAGTAAATGTTTAGCATGCTCTTTAGCAAATATGCCTGGAAGTGAACAGTCCACTGAGAGATAAGGAAACTTAGTCCTTAAATGAATGAAAAAAAAAGGATGTGGGTCCAGTAAGTTGAAGCTATGGGGGGAATTTAAAAAAGAAGCCACTCGGGAATACCAAACTACCATACCAGAAAAGCGGATACAAAGCCTGAAAATTAGAAAAGATAATGAGGAAGAAAAAGCTTTGCCCACTCACTTACTCTCCATTTCACACCATTTTTTATAGTGTGCCATCCACACCAGCTGTCCCTCTTATTCCTTATACCCTTGTGCAGCAGCTGGAAGTCAGTGGCAGATGGACGCAGAAAGACAACAGACAAAGTGACAGGCAGGCAGACGAGCCGTCTCTCCTCATACCTGTGTACTCCAAGTGGAAGCCGGCGGCAGATACACTGATGTCAGACTGGAAGGTCAGGTACAGGTTGTTGGATGTGCTGTTCAGCAGTTGGGGAATTGTTGTACCTGAATCATAAAATATACAAAAGAGCCTGTGTACTTCACTTTCTGGATTTAAGCCTACCAAAAGCATGTGAACGTGTGCAAAGTATTTAACTCTGCACTGCTTTCTGTTACACAGTTTAAGAAAATCATGCTCAGTACATCTCCTCTAGCTCTTTAGTCACAGAAGTCAGATGCATAAAATCACATCGAGGAAGAGGAATGGTCTACAATTCAAATTCACTGCAAAATAATCTGTATGTGCAGCTACGCTGAGCTCAGGGAACATTTTCTCTGTTCCCCGTGTCTTTGGGAATTTGCGGTGAGACTTTAGCTTGTGATTATAATCATCTTTATTAATTTAGCCAAACCTAAACATGATTGCTAGCCATTTAAAACGCCTGACCCTTTTCACACTGCAGTTAGTTCTGCACTCTGGGGCTGTTTCACTTTTCAGAGAGTGTCTTTTTCCTAAAGGAGATCTCCGTATCAAGGCTGAAGTCATTATGTTAAACCAGCCGCTCGTATTCCAGAATTGAGCATCTGAAGTGACGTGATGACCTGTTTCTTATAGGTTACTGAGTGACAAACACACCGTTTCTAATAATGTAAACCCGAAGGCAACACTACGAATGTAAAATGAAACAGGGGTTACATTATAAAGCTCTCAACTGCAAAGGCCAGGACACTGTGACAGAGCAAGCGGTTCTTTTTTTCTCCTTTTTTATCGTTTTTTTGACAGCATTCTCAAAGGTCATCAGCTCGATCACCGCATCTGTCTCTTGCTGGGATCTTGTGACACCTGATTGAAAATCAAGTGGGAGCTGACAACTAAAATTTAGATGTATAACATTTACCTGAGTAGCTACCAAGTCTTGGGGCATTACCATCAACGCCATCAAAAAAATCCAGCGAATCCCAGTTGTGTTCTGTGGCAAAGGTCACGACCTGAATCTGAAAGGGAAACATAACGTAATACAAAAAGTTTAATAAGTATGAAACCTTAACAAATTTCCAAAGGAAAAAAAAGGAAAAAAGCACGAGTTGGGAAATGGCTAACTTGTATGTATCAGTAATAAATCCACCCCTCAAAAAAAAATCTCTTAATCTTTCATCAAACATGACTCTGCTAAGATCTGCATCTGTCTTCTCACCTGGATGCCGGCTCCCTCAGGAACAGAGATTTTCCAGGCACAGTTCAAATAGTTGGCATATGGATCTGGATATCCGGGAGAGAGGATAGTACCCTTGCGTTCAGTTAAGACTCCACCACAGGGAACTAGAAAAAAGGAAAGCATATGCAAAAACTGAGTTCAGGCTAACTGAAGTCACGTATGCACCTAAAAATCAAAAGTGGACCAATATGGGTCACAGCAGCAAAAATATCCAGCTCTCACACTTTTAAAACTCCTAACTGATCATTAATAGATGGATGTTAAATGAGCAAATGGAAAAATCCCTTCAGCTGATGAAATTCTATTGATACAAAGGAAAGATGAGGCACCCGTAGCATAGTGAGCCATGATAATGTAAATCTACTCTATTTTATGCCATTCTTATACACACGACATGCTAATCATCAAACTCAGTGGACCGCAGCATGGAGCCATAGACTTATCTCATGCGATACACAGAAGTAAACAGTTTAACCCTGATGTGTAATTTAATCTCTCACAGGCCATACAAAACAAATCTTTCAATTGTGAATGCTATTCTGAGCATGCCCTGTTGCTGCCAATGCCTCCAGTCATTTATTTATCAACCCTCTGAGCTCTCAGATGAATTGACGCTCTGAGTATGATGTGCTGAAATTGTCAAGGAGTGCGATAAAGCTTATTATAACTCAAACAACAACCACCACCAAATCGTGACGATATGTCCAAGTACCGTTTCGAGACGAGTGCCAGTGGCCCCAGTATTCAACCGGGACTATTCTATGCAGTAATTCTGGCTTACAATGAGAAGCAGTCCCTTTCTATTGAAATAAAGTTCTGCTGACTAATACAGAAACCTGCAATAACCTGTAGGATATTGTGCTGTTGTGATAAAGTGTTATGACACCTTATCATCAGAGAGAAGTGTAAAGTGGTTTATATTTTATCCCTGTATCCCTCTATGTTTTCTCTCCTGGGAACGATTGTTCTGCTGTCACCAGTAGCAAAGTATGAGTCAACTTAAGTCACGGCATATATTTCAACATTACTGTCGATACCTTGTCTAAAAATTAAGCAGTGTATTCAAACCAGCTGACTAAAGATATGAAGAAAATGGTAAGTAAAAAGAATCACAGACCTTCTGTTTTGTTTAATACAACCAACAAAGTAATTTCTTTATCAGTCCTCTGATGTTGAAGGTTACCAACCATTTGTGTGTTTCTCTGCAGCATGGGACCATAAACATAGCTGTCAGTCTAAGAGGACATTCAGCAGAGTAGTTCAAAGTGTTCTCACAAAGAAGAGACTGATACTTTTTGTCAAGGACAAGGGTTTACCCCCATGCAGGTCAATGATAATCACTATTTTTGATATCCATCAGCTGATGGCAGATACAATGAAAGTGACAAGAGGAGACATGGAAAACAAGGGGAAAAAAACAATAGTCTCCCTTTGCAATAAACACTAAAGTGGCTGATGGAGAAAGAGAAAAAAAATATCACTTTAGCTATCAAGAAAGTACAGTCACAAGTTCAAAGTTATCAGCATTTTACAGGTGATATCTACCATCTGAAAGACACTTGGAGAACGGTGCCAAAGTGACTGCTTTGTTGCTTTTTATACTGAGTGACACATTAGAGACAATGAATTCTGTACTGCATCTCTCAGCAGTCACAGAGCGGAGTCATCACACTTACTGTATATACTCGCTACCACAGGTATAGCTTCTTCTGCTAAAGCACATCATGTGCAGACTACTTGGTATGGAAATCAGTCATCTCCTATACATGCACGAAAGTAGGATACGAGTTTGTGCAATTGTTTTGTCTAAAAATGAAAAAAATAAAGGTCAATGCCCATAACATCCATAGCAACACCGTGAGAATGTCATATCCTGTTGGCACCACTCAAAAGCTCCTTGAAGGTTTGAAGAGCTGTGCGATAACTAAGCAGAGATTGTTTCATGCTGCCTATACTGCACAGAAAATAATTTCTTCTCAACATCTTTGTTATTACCAACCCTTCAGTGATGAGCCAAACACCTGAGAGAAATTGAAACCAGTTTATGAACAAAGTACAGTCAGCTTTGCTGTGTTCCGGTGGGTTGTTTTTCTTCTTCTTCGTTATTCATCAAGAAGAAGAGCATCGCCTTGAGAACAAGCCTAATTTCACAACTCATTTCGGTCCTGTGAGAAAATGCAACTGGTCAAGCGAGATTGGAAAATATGACTGCAATAAAGGACTGAAAGCTTTAGACTTAGCGTAGGTAGACAAAGGTTGGGACCATATATTATATTACACTATAAAACTGCACAGTTTGATATGCAGGAAAGTGACAGGAGCTTATAATTGGAAATGTTTTAATCACGTAATGTCTGTGACATAATAGCTTAACATATTCTTAAATGGTTCTTGCACTTTTACAAATTACACATTCATTTCATTAAATGTTGCATACATTTCACAGTTGAAACAACCTTTTGTCAAGTTTCAGAATTCTCTATTTTTCATCCATCTTGATGTGACACGTTAATGCTGCATACAATAGTCACACTGAGTGATATCTCTGCATGCTAAATATATTAGTCAAGCTGCAAAGCTGCTAATCCATATAATTTGTTATGGTCCTGGGTCGGTCCTGGGGCTTTTACCCAGTGATTTTGTTTTTTTTGGGGGGCTTTTTAGTTTTCCTTATGTAAATCTTTGATTCTTGGTTTTCTTTGGGTTTATATTCATGTATCTTTTTTTTCCTTGCTGTCTTCTTGCTCCCTAGTTCTATATATTATTCTCTTGTGTTCTGCCTTTTTGTGCCAAGTCCCAGTGTTTGGCTACTTCCTGTTTTATTTTGGTAACACATGGCTACTGTGGTTGGTATTTATATACTTGCCCTGTCTGGTTTTCTGAGATTAGTTTCAGCTGTGTTCCCCTCCCGTTTCCTCTTTCTTCATTACTTTGTGCTTTCATTGTCCCTGTCTCCCCTGGCCCTTTGTCAAATCGTCCTACCAGCCGTCCTGTCCCTATTGTTTTCCCCTGTGCTTTCCTGTGCCTTGTGGATTTTGTTTACCATTTCTGGACTGCCTGTTACTTGTTCTTTTCATGGAATAAATGCTCAATTTGACAGTCAACCTTCATCTACCACACTACTATCCTCAGTCTTTCACCACACCTCCCATAGCTAAATCTGATAGAAAGGACTGGAGAAAATATTTGTTCTCCGATTCTCACAGAATCCACTGTTTAAAAACAAACTCTGCACGACACTGTTTACTTGTTGACACCTTCGAAAAAGCCAACAGTGAATTCCATAGCGTGGGCATACCGAGCATGAATCATGGCAATCTGTGAGCTTATGCAATATGAGGATTTTCTACAGTCAGAAGTGATTAAGTATGTGTTTGAGACTAAGCTGCAATTCTGTCACTCGTGCAGGAAACAAGCCAGTGGACAAATATGCTCATCTGTTTAACTTCATTATCATTTCTACTTCAACCTGTAATAGGCAGTCGGTCATTTGCACAATCTAATGGGGACATAGGAGTCTACACACAGCTGAAAAAGATCTGACATAAGGGTTAGGGTTAGCATCTTTTTTGAAGCTCTGTCTACTGCTGCAAGTTAAACTTGCAGCGCGATAAACAAAAACATCTATTTATTCAAGTCAACTACTCAACATAAAAATTCAACAAAGTCTGCCCCAACATTATGCATCCATTCAGGCGGGGCTAATTAAATCACAACAGGACGTTGTAGAGACTCACCAGCAAAACCCTCATTCAGCAGCTTTGTACGTGTAAAATCAAAAGAAATACAACAGCCGCACGATGAGCGAGGTCAATCACATCTGGACGAGGAAATTAAAATATATCATCTGAAACATGGACACCTTTTTAGAGAGCGGTGTCTGATGCCGTCATATCACATAAAGAGGGCTTGAGTAATTGAGCATGGTGCGGGTTTTTTTTTAGGCTTCCATGAAACTATATCCATTATTCTGGACGAGTACACTGCCGCTGGGGGAGATGCTGCAGCCAGATTCAATCTCCAGATAAAAATCACTATGTTTAAAATGGAACTGCGCGTGCCACTGCTATTCCCTTACCACTTGGCACTGGACTTGGATGAACCCTGGCTGGAAATCTCTCGCACTTACCGGCTGGTACTATTTACTGGCTGGCACAAGGCCTGACTTCAATAGATTTTACCTCATTTCATCTTTAGTCCTTGATCTCCCCAAGACAGATATGTGGGTGTCTTTGTGAGACTGACTGCATGTCCTTTTGCACGCTTTCAGGTATGGGTAGCAGTGTTTGCTGACAGCATACCTAAATCATCCTGTACACAAATATGGACTATGCATATTCATGCAGGTATATTTACATGTAAAATGGTTTTGTGCATGCTAGCCAAACATCCATGTAGGGAGAAATGTCTGTCCCTTCAGCAGATGGTTCGCATCCACCTTACATAGGCCGCCAAGAGCTGTTGTAATAATAGGGCTGTTGGATCATGGCTAGTTAATTATATTTTCTGGTTTTCAAAAATGTATGAATTTCTCTGTCCCTGTTTGTCACTGGTTTTGAACTTTAAATCTTTTATATGAAACAAGAGTTGCTGTCTTTTAAAACAACCTTATAAACTAGATATTATTGTTACGCTACAACACTACAACTCAACACTAGCTCTTCACAGAAGGTGCAGCGACAGTGGGTCCTCTCCACATTGACACAGACTCTTTAAGTCATTCGTAACTGTGTGTGTGTAAGTTTGGTAGCGAGTAGTAGAAGGCTATAGAGTGGGTTTACTAGAGCTTTTTTCATTGTGACCTTTCCCTGTTGCAATTTAAGAAAACATGAGCTGTCAGAGAGAACCAAAGTGGTACAACTGTGGGTCGGTCAGCTAAACAGTGACTAGAAATTCTTTATAAGGTGTAGAAAATGAGGGTGAGCCGCAGATTCAGGCGACTATTCACCGCAGATCTGTCACTGCAAATTACCACTTTCACATTGTCACATCATTTTGATACTGCAATTTGAAACATATAACATATTAGGGCTGCCACTAGGGATGGGTATCGAAACCCGGTTCTTGTTGAGAATTTTTGCAAACGTTTCCCTTATCGATTCCAGTCGCCCCGAATGACGTCACCACGTTGCGGAGTGTCATTTACCATAGCAGGAAACACGGCATCTAAGCGGCTCAAACGCTCAAAAGTTTGGTTATACTTTACGAGAATGGATGACAACAGGGCAACTTGCAATACTTGCAAAGTAGATATTTCATTTAAGGGAGGAAACACTACGAACATGCAAAAGCATTTGCTCACAAAACACACGATAACCTTAAATGAATGTCGTGTTTTTAATTCCGCACCGGAGTCGTGAATCTCAACCCAGCAGCAGCGGTAACGTTTGTACGTCCTCTCCCGTTAATGCGGCAGGTAAATAATCAACTAACAGTGCATATTATGTTAGCACGATCTGCCTTATTACAAAACCTGCCATTACTGTGCATTTAGGTGACCATGATGAGAGAGACAGACAGAGTCTGGCTGGCGCTCGCCGGCAGTTGTCGCTGCAGTCTGCCGGTAGCGTCTCCTTTCAGGCCAGGATAGACGAATGTCACCGAGCAGTGACTAAGTTTGTGGTAAAAGGCTTGAACCCATTTGCCACAGCAGATGCCCCCGATTTTCGGTAAGTGAATGTGTTTAATTGTAGGCAGGGACATTACTGGATATTCTTGTGTAATTGCTACAGAATAATTTATGTTAAACTTTGTTATTGCTACAGACGAATATTTCTTTTATTATTTTACATTTACAATTTTTTTTCCCGGGGACCCTGTGACACCCCATTGAAGAGCCGTAGGCTGGATCTCTTAAAGATCCCTTAAGATCTCGCTGTTGGGTTTTTAAGGCCATGCTACTCCTAAATTTCTATCTTGTTCAAAGAGAAGATGTAAAACAAAGTTCTAAGCTATTCGACCTTAGTGTTCTCCTTTTTAAAAAAAAAAAGAATCGATAAAGAATCGAATCGTTAAACAGAATCGAAAATGGAATCGGAATCGTGAAAATCTTATCAATACCCATCCCTAGCTGCCACAAACGATTATTTTGACAGTATAACTTTAATCTCAGCCAAACCAATTTACTCAGGAACAAATAAAATGGTAAAAAAAAAACCCAAACAATAACATTTTTAAGTTATCTAACGGCAGCTGGGATCCTTGTACATGCAGTGCTGCCATCTTCTGTTTCAGTCTGTTATTACACTCTTAAATCCTGCTACTTATTCCTGCGGCTTTTGTGATCTTACAAAGCTTCAAACGACGCGTCGACTATTAAATCAGTCGTCGACGATTTTGATAGTCGACGTAATCGTGACTGGTCGACTAATCGTGGCAGCCCTATAACATATCCATTATAATGGCATTAACCTTGCAAAGCACTATATTTATATCAAGAGTACATTAATAATGATTCTTGTCAAAAGCTACAACGTATTATATTGTACACATGCCTGGTCCCATCATATGTATTATAGATAGCATTACAATTTTGGCATCGCGGGACAGAATGATGGTGTTTGAATATTCTGTCCAGATTTATTTGCATATGGAGTGCTAATGTGTTAAAAAATACCTTTTATAGCAGAGCTGTTATACTGAACTACATTATACTGAGGGCATATAGAGATTAAAGTTCTTGAAAGATCTGTTGTTGTTGGATGTATTTACTTTACACTGATATTTATTTTTTCCACTTATCTGGAAAAACACAGGAACCTAAAACCCTTGGGTGAAGCTTGTTCTGTTTGCTGTTGCTTCTCTCTGCTGGTCTAATCTACCAGAGCCTGAGATTAGCTGCTTTGCAATGGGTGATGGACATTAGGAAAACTAATGACAGGAAAAAACCCCAACAAAAAAAACAGACACCAACTGCTTTTATGCACCTGAGCCACTTTTTGGATTGGTGTTTGTGCGTTTGTGTGTGTTTGCATGCATGCAGGACATGTGGCAAGGATTGGAGGATGATGACGCTTACCAACACATGTGGGCACAGTGCCGTTCCACTGGGCCAGGGCATTGGGCACAGCCTCGCACCTGATGGCATTGGAGCCGTGCAGCGTGTAGCCTGGACTGCATTCAAACAGTACTGCCATACCGATGCCAAAGTCATTCCCTATCCGCTTCCCAAAGCGGGGCTCAGGGACTGAGCTACACTGAGTGGCGCTTGTCCGAGGGACAGCTAAGGATAAAGGGGGAGGAAGCGAGCATTAGAGGAAGAAAGACAAAGAGCGTTGGGTGGGTTTGTTAGGCAGAAATACAACAGGGAAAAGGAGACAAGGAAAGACAAAGGAGGTAGAATGCAACAGTAAAGCCCTTGTGAATCTCCTCGCGCGTCATTAGTCACTCTCATCTGCTTTGCCAGGATAGGCTATTTTGACTCCACATCATTTTGCTTTGTTCAGACATGCCCAGCCGCATCCAGTGGCACTCTGCTGAACAGCCCTCTGTTTGGTGAGCGCTGGGCTAAAGTACCTTCACCTTCCCCCGAAAGCAAACAAATGCAGTCAATGTAGCAAATAATTCATCGGATGAAACTCTGGAACTATAGCAGAAAATGTAACGTTACCTTGGTAAACAAAATGAAATCCTTTGGCTGTTTCTGTTCCATTTGTGGCAAACTTTAGCATGATCTTGTTTCCTGAACTCAAAGGTAGGGTCTCACCTACACAACAAAGCAAAAAGAAAAACATAATCAAGACATTATCGGTGTGATTTAAATTGAAATCAAAAGGATGTTCTTAAGTGGTACGGCACAACACAAAGGATTCAGTGCTTTTCTTTGTTTCAACATTTTTGACAGTCTAACCAGGTAGAATGTGACAACAATTTACAACAGCTGGTTTGCTTTTGTTATTTTAATTGGGATCTCAGGAGTTTATTCAATTACAATCATAATGTAATTATATAACATCAATATGAGAATATATGAAGGGAAACAATCTTTATCCCCAGCAGCTTGAAGTGGCTCAGATAACAGACATTCAATTTGTTTAGGAAAACTAGTAATTTGATTAGAATTGAGTCGCATGTGATGTACTGCCCGCAATTCTAAATGCTGCACTCGACCTTTCAAGGCCCTAGCCATACTTATGAGCGAAGAGAAACTAGGCTTCAAAGTCAGAGTGTTATGCTATTACCTGAGTGTGATCCATATATGGAAGAGAGAAGGGCTGAATCTGTTGAAGAACCATCATAGATCTCGACCACATCGCTGGTCAAAGTCTGGAATACCACAAACTGACCAAAGAGAACTGCAGGGAAAGAAGCAGCAGAGGACAGAGAACAGAAGACAACATGAAGGTGAATTTGTGCCAATAAAGGTTTAGATCTGTCAACATTCAGCTGATTTACTAGTTTGTACAGTCCCAAAGAGTGTGGCTGCTGCTTTGGCAATACTGCCGCTTGCTTGTAGTGAATAACATGCACATGTCTCTGCCCTGACAGACAAGTAAAACAACCAAGCTGCATTCAGTATCAGCATTTGTACGACATCTATCGCTGGCCAGTTCAATCTTATTCTGCTGATTTACACAACCCTTCAGCGAGGCTGATTTATCAAGCTATTATTTACCGATATCAGCCACACACAGACACACAAACGCGCGCGCACACACAGATTCCAGATGGGATTTCTGTGTTTTTTTTAGCCCTCACAATTCCAATTAATATAAGTTTTATGTTAAGAACAGTATAACACTACGAGGGCACTTCAGGACTTTATAAGCTGCAGTAAAACATGTGACTTTTGGTGCAATATTCTTTCTGGACAGTAGCTTTTTATAGGTCACATTTTTCTCAGGCAAACTAACATCTGCTCCCTACTATAAACCTTTCCGTGGCATTTTCTGAACAACCAATAATTAGGTATTCCTTTGAACTGTGCATCTTTCTTTGGTGTGCCATGGCATTTAACATGTTCGGAATGACCTTCATACAATAGGGTGTTTTAACACCTAAACTAAAAGCAAAAGATCCCCTTTTTTCTGCAAAAATACTGCAATTTTGAAGGTTTAAAAACAGCCTTTTTAATAACCAAATAACCAACAAAATGTCTTTGCAAATATCAGCAATGCTATATTTCCTTCCTGTTGCTGGAGGGGTGTGTTGGTGGGGGCAGTGGATTGACAGCAGCTGACAAGGTGAGCTCAGGCACAGGCAGGGGAATGGGAGGAAGCGTAAACAAACTGGCACTGTAGCCTAAAAGCTGTGGGCAGGGAGTATTTTGTTAGCAGTAGTACTGAAGAGTAAGGACACGACAAGCATCCAAAACAAGTGAAATTTGGAGGAAGGTTTACACGCTGTTTAATATGCCACACAAGAGCAGTTAATTTGCTGTCTAGCCCCCAAACTGACATTTGCAGAGCACTTTTCCTCTGTGAATGTTTGTCCGCTCACTCAACAAACCAAGTTGCAAGACAAACGACAGTACCGGTACATCAGTCACTGTGACTGCTTGCAAAAGAACAGTGTTGTAAATATGTAAATGTAAATATGTAAATGTATGTAAATATGCCCTAAATTAATGTGAGGTGACTGCCTGTATGTACACAAATTTCCATATTAAGGCAGATAAGAAATTAAGAGCAATCATTAAAATAAAAGAGAGAAAAACTATTTTCTGTCTCTATTGAATTCGGATTTTTTTTTTCTTAAAAAAGACGGGACATATTACTGTATGACAAGCAATTTCAGCTGAACTTTAAATATGATATGTATTAGCCGATCGCTCCTATTTCAAGTGTTAAACAATCCTGATTTAGCCAAAATGAATAAATAAAGACCACTCAGATAGTCACCCGAGTCCATGCTGCATCACCATAAGCATAAAGGCACAGGGAAGCGATCTGGCCGAAGTATTTGTAGTATCTGACCTTTAGTTTAATGAAACATCCATTTCTTGATGAAATGTCACATGAGAACATTACAGTTTATCGCAAAATAATTAAATCTTGTCCTTAATAAAAGCAGTGAGGGAGAACTTATGATAATGAACAGAGAATTATTTAAATAATGCTCTGCATAAATATTTCCAATTAAGCATTCCTGATTATATCGATGTGTACACATCCTTGAAAATAATCAGATTTTTTTTACCAAATGAATAGACATGACCAACTGGATCACTACCTCTGCGACAACTCGTGTTTGTGTCTGTGCAGTTGTGCGTGCCAGTGCAAATAAATGTACTCTATGCGCGCGTGTCAGCAATGATGGTTAGGAGGCACCTTGAAGGCTACTTATACTCAACGTGGCTCTTGTTTATCCCTTTCTCTGTTTTCCCACACTCAACCCACCATTCTGGTTACATTTACCGCATTGTTGCAATAAGTTTATTTCTCTGTTTGTCCCGAGTCACCGTGCTAATTATTATATTCACAGTGTTTTCCAAAGAGCAGCAATTATCACAAAATCTGGCAGGAGCAGTTTTCCTTCATCACGCCAGGCAGGTCCATAAACCCTGTCAGTAAGCGGCAACTTACACTGCGCCATTCAAGCTGCACAGATAAGCACTCACACCATGACTCCATCAGTGACTGTGGGCACTGAATCCTTTATGTCTGAAATGCAGGTATCACAATAACAATAGAAAAAAGAAGAAGAACTATGAGTGCCCTCCGTTTCAATAAAAATAAATTCTGCACTGTATTACTGAGATAATTAATGCCTTTTAAAGTGACAGTAATTCACAATAAACTAATTGTTAACATAGAAAATTAATCCGAGACACCATACTATTGTGCTTCAGTGGGTAGAGTCAGAATAAAATAGCATTCCTAATCAAAACAGGTGGATTCAGCAAGAGCTGATCCTAAAGACAAAGTTAAATTCTTTATATGTTTAATAATGATAAGGAACAAATACGGTCTATGCTTGCTTAATATACTAACAGAAAAGCCATTTGAGGAAGCAGATTTACTAGATTTAGTTTTAAAAATTACTATTCATTTAAAACTTTGACTAGGAAAAACTGCAAGCAGTTGTGGTGACTAATAGGACATCTAGAGGGTGAGGGTGTCGTGTACGTTCAATTACAAGGTGACCACCTAGTGGGAGGCAACCTGTTGCCAAATAATGTCCAACTCTGCATGAATGCAATCACTCTCTGACAACTTCGCAAAAGTTCTCAAAAAACTAGTATGTAATTGATAGATAAGCTACTGGCTGGACTCTAAATGTAAATAGTTACATGTGAAATCCTGTATATGTAGACATCAACCAATTTGTGATTTCCCTTTGATTTATCACAGTTAAATTCCTGTATTATTACAAATAGATTGTATGTAATTGCTAACTGGACCCATTCAATCGTAAAATACTAAAATGAAAGGAGACTCACTCTGTCTAATTGCAGTTTTAACACCCTCTTTATGACCCAGTAAGACAACTGGTGAGTGGTTGCAGACCTGGTACCCATCTTCCGAATTCATTACATGGTTAAAAGCATTTCTTTTGTTGTGGTGCTGCCTCCAACCACTGTTTTCCCTAATGTGATTGTACCATGAAGTAGAAAAGCATCTGTTCTAACTGGTACACAAACATACAGATTATCAATAACTGGGCTGCAGAAGAGCAGACTTCATATGGCTAAAATCTATAAATGAAAAGCAAGTGTGGCATGCTTTTTGTCCAGTAACAGTGTTCACCTATGTGTAAGCACACACAGGATCCACCTGAAAAGGTGTCAAATTAAAATAACACAATCAACAGAGGCAATTGCTAAAGGTAGAAAAGCCAGCATATGTTTTTCCTTCTGGCTATGAATTATGCAGAATTTTCCTGTCTTCTTCACTTTGTAGCAGTACCCATCTCCTCTGGCAGGTAGCCAACCACCATGAAACCACTATCCCCACTACAAAGCTAAGAAAGACACAAGGAGTAAAAGACACTTAGCAGGAAACAGAAACAAGGGAATAAGTAACCCCTAAAAGCCACTGGAGGCAACACTGCATCTTATGGCCTAATAGGCAAATGACAATACAGAAAACATGAAACGAACAGCAATGACATGTTTTTGTAGTCTAACATCTCATTGCTGTAGTAGTTTGTTGAACTTTTGTTTTAATAAGGGTACCCCGCTAGTTATTATTTGTTGCAAAATGTAAAGTGTCAAAAATGAAACGACAGCCAAACAAGCTTCATAAAGCAAAAAATCCCCCAAAAATGGAAACACATGGACACGCATGAAGTGGTGTTCTCACTCAAAGCAGCACAGGCAGACCTGTTTCCTTATCTGTTGAGTCGAGAAAATACCTATGGCTGAAAAAGAGTTTGAATAAGAGATTATTTTACCCTTAGGGACAGCTCACTGCTGCGGTATTAGCATACCAACACCCTGTTAGAGGCTGCACTCCTGTGCTCTGAGCACACACGCACACACACAAAATATAAGCACAATGTCGCTCATTTTTGCCTCTAATACAAAGCCAGCCATGCATGACTCCAATCTGCTCCTTTGCTGTAATCATGTCCAGATATTAAGTCAATAAATCATCGGAAACTTGTTACCTAATTTGTGCAGGACTATGATGAATCTGTTGTCCTCTGGGCATCGTCATGGTAGTGTAATGCACTGCACTTGGACAATGGGAACAATTTTCATATCTGCATCTTCACCTTGAATTATCTCAACGCAAGTCACTTTAATCCTACACCTCTCAGGGTATTAGATCGTGATATTCGTATATTCCTGTATCTCAAAACCAGTAATGCCTGCCAGGCACTGATAAAGCATGAAATGTACAATTATACTTTGATCCTTCTCTTGAGTGATGGCAATCTAATTTTTTCCAATTTGAAAGCAGTCATTCTGGAAAATGTGACAAGAGGCTTCAATGGTTTTCTACCATCTCAAGTGCAGGCTGGCAGATATGAATTGAATCAGGGGAAACGTTTAAATTAACCATGCAATTTAAACAATCAAGAAAAGTCTTAGGTGGTCGTGCATTACATAATTTACATTAAATGTAATGGCAGAGGAGTCCACACTCAAAGATACACCTATCTAGAGTTGCATAAGACATTTCTACTTCAAAACAGAGAAAATTGGTTCAGGCATGGGCTCAAAACGGTGATAGTTTCCACGCACAGTTCTTGCAGATATTTGCCAGCACATTCACACTGTAAGGAAAAAAACCCTTGCCACCACATCTCAAAGGTGCTCTATTGGGCTGGGATCTAAAGAAAGTACACGAGGAAAGTGAAGTAAATTAAAATCACTGTCATGCTCCAGGAGCCATTTGGAGATGATGAGTGCTTTGTGACAAGGCTTGTTATCCTGCTGGAAGCATCCATTTGAAAAAGTGCAGACTGTCGATGAATGGGTGCACCTGGTCAGTAACAATGTCTAAGTATGTTATGATGTCTAAATGGTTCTCAGATGGCATTAAGGCAAGCAATGTGTGTCAAGAAAATATCTTCCCTAAGTTACACGTCAACAAACAACCCTTACTGTGTGCACGTTGTAAGACAGGTCCATGATTTCATATAGTTTACTCCACTTGCCATTGGAATTGTAATTCCTTCACTTTATGGAATTATGCTCAGGGGTTAATGTGGGCCATAACAATCCAGAACAGCAATCCAACACCGTCAGTAAATAGAAATACATAGTAATAGATTAATGCATAATACTGCTGAATCCCTGTGATTTGTCCATCTTACATTGGTTACTCAACTTCAGCATCTAGCTAGTGCTACTGAAAGGAGCGAGCATAAATGGTGCTAATTTTGTTTAAGTGGCAGGTAGTTTCAAACACAACAGCTCCACAAACATCAGCAAAAACAAACTGTGTGTATGGCCAAATAGGTGCAGTTGCTGTTTTTCCCAGGGAGAGAAAAAATGTTTCACAGGACAAGAAAGGAATATGAGAGATATTTTCAAAGGTAACGAATGTTCAGTAAGAAATATTTGATAAAATGGAAACTATCCTAATTCATTTAATTTTTAATCAGATATTGGATCTATGATGTGCTGCAGAAGTTTCTTACATATTTTGCAATGTATAATAAGTTGGGGTATTTTTTGGGGTTATTCAAAGGTTGTATAAAGGGGGTAGTTTAGTACGGTTTAGTGCATGCTAAAGTGGTTAGTTTGCAGCACTGTGGTGTAGTTTGCAGTAATTCACTATGGTGGACAGATACAGGGTAGCAACAGAGTAGCAATGATCAACTTAAATGAAAGGTTACGTTGCTGATTAGATTCACTCACCAAATACTACCTACTATGTAGTGGTTGGAAATCAGCTACACAGCTTATGAATAATCTACTTGTATCATGTTGAATTCAGCTGGCTGGACAGGTCAGTTGATTACAGCCTGCAGATGAAGTAAAATCTAATGGAGCTCAGAATACAAATAACTATGTGTTTTATTTTAAGTGATTATTCTCCCCATGGTGCTATACATAAACTCCCCCCACCTGCCAAATCCCTCTTGAACCGACTACGCTATTCAGTCTAGTTCATAAATCAATGGCATAAGGATCACATTAAAATTTCTCAGAGTGGGTCTTGCAGGAATACTCATATTTTGAGGCATCACATTGTAAAAGCATTTTTAAATAAAACTGCTGTTAAATGGAAGTGTTGCTCAGAAGGCCGTAAGCAGACGGATCTTTGTTGTTCACACTCAGTATGTCAACACTCGAAGAAATCCACCTAGTCTCACCTTTATTCGTGAGGGTTTAGAAAGAAGTGTGTAGCTATAGCTCTCTTCATCCTGACTTTTAAAAGGTTCACATCAAAATACAACGATCACATTTAATGTTGTGGAGTGACTAATTAATCAAACATCAGTAGTACCCCATAGTCACCTGCAGCTTTTGCTCATTTTGAGTATTCTCTTTCTTAACCCTAACCTTCATCAGGTGAATGACTCGGCCACTCAGTGATATTTAAACTCACATTTTCTTAACCAGCACATTTACCATTGCTGTAGAATGATTGAATGACATTCACTGAGCTTTTAATATACTTGGATGGATGCCACAGAAAGCCCAAGCAATAATGAAATTGCCATATTCTTTAAAGGGTTGAGGAGGGTTGCTTGTCATGAGCCATTCGTAGCAGCCTATAGAACCTTTTTTCACAACTCTACCACTTTCTTATTGTGTTCCTGTGAGCGACAAACTTTCTTCTTTGAGTCTGATCAGGAGGTTGCAAAATGCATTGAATCCAACAGTTTGTCATTTTCTAGTTTCCCTATTTGCATCCATTATTCTTATAATATAACCAACATAATATTTTGGTGAATCAACTACCTCTGAGAAGACTGAAAATTATTTTAATTACAACCATAACAAAAGAATCTACTTTTCACTGCTGGGAGTGAGAAATGTGGTAAACGGCAAAAAATCAGAGAGATTTAGAGAGACTTTAGACTCAGTGAGGGGAGCAGAGCAGAATAAAGCCCAAAGGAAATAAAACACACACAAAAAAATTGTTTCAACATCTTCAACATAACCATGTCACACAGCACATAGAAGGCTTTCCAAGAAGAAAATAATATACCTAACCTAAGGGCAGGGTAACAGAACTCCAAATGCTGAAACTACTAATGCTGGAAAACAAGTTTTTCGGAAATGCAAAATGTGGCAGTATTATTATTTTTTTCTTTTTTAGATTGTCTGAAGTAACAAGAGATCAGTTTAATAGTTTTCCTAATGACTGAATGCTACCACCCCTTCACACTGAACTTCAGCCGCACTTTTCATCTGACTGTCATCTCCTGTCACAAACAAATGCAAATCCTGGGAGAGAAGAGAAGCAGTCATTGCAAGGTTCTATCAGTGAATGAAGAAACACTCAATGAACTATGATAAAAACAATGCACATGTGCATGACCGTGCTTTGCATTTCTCCAATCTAAAAACAATACAATTTCTCTTTTTAAGCATTTAATATGTTGCCTTATTTCACCATTTTCAATTCAACATATGGTTTAACATGATTTGCAAATCCTCACATTTGTTTTTTCTTTACACTTTACACAGCATCCCTGCTTATCTGGAAGTAGAGTTTAAGAACCACTCAAACTATAATTCACCATTACTATGTTCCCGTGCAAAGGTAATAGCAAGAAATGCTACATTTCATGCAGATTTAAAAAGAAATGTGCAAAATACAGAAGACACTTGCTGCAGATGTAACTGTTAAGGATTAACTACATACCCAAGTTGCGCCCATTCACCCAACCAAGCTGAATGCAAGTGTATGCTTTCAGACAGCATGATAAGCATCTACTGATATTATGAACTACTTCCACATTTGAAATTCTACTTACATAACAAATGCAATAAATTAGTAGGCTATTCCTACCAACATATTAAAAAAATATACTAAGCACCAATGGTTATTTTACACATGATGTACTGTATATAATGGAGCCTAAACATGATGCAGGCATCTGGTTTTTCAGAGACTCGGTCTCCGACTAATACACCATTAAAAACAGTAAAACGTGGTAAGAATTCCTCTTCTGATTCTGATGAAGACAATTCTTTTGTGTCATGTGACAGTCCTGCATAATTGACTTCTGATTTCTTTGCGTTTCAGTCCAGTCAGTCACACAACCAAATCTGAAAGCATCTTAATGTGAAAAGCTAAAAGAGAAGAGATTACTAGTTTAAATCTCCATCATGCTAAAACACAGAACCCATCATAAAATATTCAATATTAAGTGTGCATGCAGTACAGGCATTACAGCACTTCAATTTTATTCCATTTCACTCACTTGCAACCACATCACTTCTCAGTGGTGCAAAAAGAAAAAAACTACAGTATTTATCTGAAATGAAGTATAAGTCTGATAACAGGCTCTGGTTTCTGAGGTATCATGTTGAAGCTAATCAGTGAACCTTCACTACCTCTGCAGGGTCTCTATCTCCCTCTGTCCTTGCTTCAGTGTGAAAGGCCTTAAAGGGATTTTGTCTGACAGTGAGGCAGAAGAAACTCTAAAAACTACCTCAGTTTCACTTTTTGTGCATGTTTATCATCTTGCCGCATGTACAAACTCAGGCGAGACCCAGGGAAGACGCCCGCGTCATCTCCATATCTATTTTATTGAGATTCTGCTTCTACCTAACATGTATGTTTTATTTATTTTTCCCATTGGCCAATAATAACATGCCCACTTTCATAAGTACACAACTCCCAGCAATTGCTTCCCATAAGCTGATTAAACTTAGCTTCCAGCCAGCTTCTCATTGACTTAAAGTTTGTTAAAAAGGTGCATCTTTCAAGAACTTTTGCATCTCATGTTTTACAATATTTTACAAATAAAGTGTTACTGGATTCTGTCCATTTCAGGTCTGAGTCAAATTAAAAGCAAAAACATATTTTGAGGCCTCTTTAGATTCACCCCTTTTTTAAATTGTTATGTGTGTGCATCTAAATCACAATCTTTGAAATTTGAGAGGTCACATCCAGAGATGGGCAGTAACGCGTTACTGTAATCTGATTACTTTTTTAAAAGTAACGAGTAAAGTAAGGGATTACTATCGTAAAACTTTAATTAGATTACCGTTACTTTCCCGTAGGAACGCTGCGTTACTGCGTTACTAAAACCGTGATTTTTTTGCGAAAATGTCTCATGACAATAACGTAAGCGAGTGCGACATTCGTGACAACAGCTGTGTGCAGATCAACAATGGATAATATGTCAAGTATTAAGTATATGTCAATGCATAAAGTTAAAAGATTAAAACTGATAAAACAAGTTAAAAAAAAGAGACTTTTCCATTTGAGTACATTTTGTGATGGATTGTGCAAAAAAAGTAGAATTGGGCTGAAAGATCTATCGCTTTATCACCTATTCAGGTTGTAAATCGTGTTTTTAAAAAGTAACTAAGTAACTAAGTAATTAATTACTTTTGAAAATAAGTAATCAGTAAAGTAACGGGATTACTTTTTGGGGGAAGTAATCAGTAATTAGTTACTGATTACTTTTTTCAAGTAACTTGACCAACACTGGTCACATCTAAAAATAACACTATTGTTGGTCAGAAGTTAAAACTATGGGAAACAATTCAGTTTGATTCAAATCAAGGTGCTTTCTATTGCAAAGTAAAGACCTACAATATTAGAGACATACAACAATCAGACGACTTCCTATGAGCAAGCACTTGGCGACAGTGGGAAGGAAAAACTCCCTTTAAAGAGGAAGAAACCTCTTAAACCCAGAACCAGCCATCTTCTGCGACCAGTTGGAGGTGAGGGGAAGAAGACAGGACAAAAGACAGAGTGTGAAAATAATTATTAATAATAACTACTGCTCAGTAGTAGAGTGGTGTATAAACACAAATGGTGAAAAGAGGTGAGCAAAGAAATGATCAGTGCATCATGGGAAGCTCTCAGCAGCCTAGCCCTATTGCAGTACAATTGAGGAAAGGTTAAGGGTCCCCTGGTCCAGCCCAGATCATAAGCTCTATCAAGTTTCAAGCGTAATCTTAAAAAGAGAGATGGTGTACGTTGTGTACAGAATCCATACTGGGAGCCGGTTATACAGAAGTGGGACCTGAAAGCTGAAGAACAGAAGTCGCAGCAGATGAGCCTGATTCTGCCAGAGGTTTCTTCCTGTTAAAAGGGAGTTTTTTCTTCCCACTGTCGCCAAAGTGCTTGCTCATAGGGAGTCATATGATTGTTGGGTTTTCTCTGTATGTATTATTGTAGTGTCTACCTTACAAATATAAAGCGTAACTGTTGTTGTGACTTGGCGCTATATAAATGAATTGAATTGAATTCAGGTAAAGAGGTAAACCCCTTGAGGACCATGCTCTTCTAAGAAACTGCTCATCACATCATCATAATTTAAATGGAACAAAACACAGCCACCTTTTTCCCCACACTCACTGGATTGGCCTTAAGGCAAAGTATGCAAAAAGCCCAAATAAGGCGCTAAAAATACTAACAGCACAAGCAGTCGTGAAAGGTAAGAAAAATGGAAGCATATGTTTGTCCTTCTGGAAATGAATTATGGAAGAGCTACCTGTCACCTTTGTTTTATGGTAGTGCGGGCCTTCTGAGATTCTGAGCTATGACAGCATACACAAGCCTCATTTACAGAAACCAAAGGGATTATATGACAGCATCGACACATATATTTTTAATGACCCATTATCACAGCAAAATTGCATCAGCTCTTTTGGCAGGGTGTACGTGGCTGTACCTTGGCACAATCTGTATGCAGCCCATTAGGCTTTTATCTTGGGTAAAAACTCTGTTCGGTGCATTGAAAACTGTAACTTTTGGTTACTCAAGAGAGAAAGAAAACTGTAAGTGGCCTGTGGCTTCTTTTTACTTCCTGCTTTAACTGCACTGATACTTTTTCTTGGCTTGGGTTTTTATTAGTGTTTGTACTTGCTGACTAGAACTGGTTTATACGGCATTCATTAATGGGGTTTTAAAGGGTAACACAAGCCAGTACAATGACAAAGAGAGCACCCAGAATCTCTGCAATCTTGAAGTCTTTGAAATCAGTCAGAGTCATCATTCAAGACTGTGTCTTACACACATCAAAAACCACATGCTCTATCATGAAAGATCTCCAACTCAAGGCAGAGCCAAAACAAATTCACAGTTTATATTAGGTTGAGGGAAGTGTATGGTGTAAGCTGATGGAGACAGACAAGGTAATGATTTTGTTGTGTAGGATGTAGCAAGTCATGTGCTGGGGTGGCTCGAGGCAGAATCTTACACTTCAGCAAACATCACTGATGAGTCAACAATCAGCCCCCGGGGTCTACGCTTTATGATCGCTCTCAGCAGTACTCTGTTCCTCTCGCCCTATTCTTCTCATTCTCTGTCTCGCTTATTATAACCCCCTCATTTATTATCTCTCGCCATCTAACTTTCTCTCAGACTTTGACATTCAACAAAGTTCGATGTGCCTCTCTCTCATAGTTAGACCTTTTACCTCTTGAAGTCTCGACAGTCTCTCTCTCTCTCATGCTGATTCTGTCCGTCTTGTTAGAGCCCAGATTTATTACAGTGATCTGCCAGAGCTCCTGTCTCGCCTACTAACACATACAATGGCAAACATTTCATTTCATTTTTCATTTCATTTATTTATTCATTTTCAGGCACAACAAATACCTATATTGAACATAAAATACACAAAACAAAAAACAAAACTTGCCTGAAAAAGGAGTGGGACGAAGAAAACTTATTAAATCCCACCCCTATACTCACTCATCAACAAAAAAAAAACAATAAACTTCCCGCAGCTACGCCCATCATTGCATACAGACCCATCAACAGCCCCGGGCAGATACAAGCATCTAAGCGGCAGCTCGCAACCAACAATTAGAGCCTTCATAACTGAATACAGAATATATAAATTATAAATTGCATTACAGGTAACAGGCAGTAATAACTACAAGTAACAAACACACATACATATACATACATATATATCTACACACACAAGTACATATATGTACATACATACGCACACTTTATTTATTTATTTTTTTATTTTGGAATCCATACCAGCAATGGTAAGAGGACAGACATTACAGAGCACACTAAAACCCATCATTGAGTATACTGTGACCAGACCAACTGTTTGTAGAGAAATTTAAATCTATGAATATTTTTGCATTGTTTCAATTGTAAACTCAGACTGTTCCAGATTTTCACACCACATACAGACACACAAAAGCCTTTACGGGTTGTTCGAGTTCTGGGTAATTTGAATTCTCCAAAGCCTCTCACATTATAAACCTTTTCTCGAATTTCAAATCTAGTTTGTAAATTTGCCGGTAAAAGTTTAGTAAAAGCTTTATACAAAATTATGGATGTATTGTAATTAACCAGATCCTGGAATTTAAGTAACTTTGCCTGAAGAAAGAATTTGTGAGTATGATCTAGATAACCAGCCTTGTGAATAATACGCAGTGCTCGTTTCTGTACTGTGACTAATGGGTTAGTTGTATTTTTATATGTATTTCCCCACACTTCCACACAATATGTAAGATATGGAAGAACCAGGGTACAGGGTACATCATGCATATGTTGTTGTTACCATTATATAGATACGTACACTGAAGCTATAAAGGGCCTCGGGCGGATAAACAGAGGTGAATTAATGTTGTCTCTACGAAATGAAATTCACCATTAACTCCACACGAGAGACCTTGGACCGAGAATGTACCTTGGGATAAAATGGACCATTTGAAAAGTTAACCACAGGTTAAAAAAAAATATGTATATAGATATATATGATATGCTTCATAATGTTGTTAAAATCTTGTTAAAATTAGGTCTAAGGCTGGACCTGGAGAACATAAGGTGAAACCACTGCATTGTGTTGCTCTAATAGTCAGGCTACAAATGGCTTTTGATGTCATTTTTAATGAGCTTGAAATTCACAGTTTATTTTCAATGTACTGATCTGAGAGTCATATCTCAAAACAAAAAAAAACCTGCAAAAGAAAAACACCCAGAAATGCCACAGAGGGTCCTAATTGGAAGAGTTTGAATCACCTCTGAAGCCATCAACATTTGGGAAGAGGGTTGTAATGAACAAGCAGATCCTTTAGGCTAAACAAAACAGACTGGGGAAAAAAAACAAAACACAAAAAACCCCACAACGAGACCAGAAGCACAGTTTGGAACTTTTTATCCCTTCCAAAAAACAAACAAATAACCATTTTTTCCCTCTGTGAACCCCCGCAAACAATGAGGTTATCCCACGTGTCTGTTTTAGGCAGGAAAATACAACATCCTGTCGGAAGTATAGGACAAAAAGTTAGCCGTCGAACTCGGCGTAAACAAGAGCAAATGCCTGTAGGCAGTGTATATCTTTATGTTTCCAAGCAGTGCCCAAGGCAAAGGTTGAGTGCCATGAATAATTCACGCCTTTACAAAAAGAAACAGAGTTATTGTTTGAAATATGACTACAAACATTATTTCTGACAGAATAATTAAATATTAAAGGGCAAGACAGATGCACATTGTACCTTAATGACATTTGAATGAGGCAAAGTAAAATAAGCCACGCACAAAATATGAGTGGTGAGATACCAAGAAAATGATGGCTCACCAGTGACTGCAAAGCCTCCTGCTTCTTGTTGACTATACACGCACCATGGTTTAAGCACTGGTGTCTACTGTCAGCTATTATTTTTATGATTATCAGTGTGGAGACAGTATGTACATATGAGCCTATACATGTGTACACGGGCTAAGAGTGGTGACGAGGTTTATAAATACGAACGGTCTACTTTCATACCAGCAAGTCCTTTGCAAGACAGCAATAATTTGCATGATAGAGACAGTGCTTCAGGGAGAATTGTTCAAGATTACATAGTGGTGCATAGTTATTATGGATAAATGTTTATGTGCATACATTATATCATATCAGATGTAAAACACGACAAACAAAATGCAGTCCAAACCTACAAACAGTAAGGATACATCAAGGACGGTATGCACCGATCTATTCATTCAATGAGACAAAAGCACAACAGCTTGGGTAGAGTAGTTAATCTATACAAATTCTACTATGGTTACATAAAACTAAATATCTGCCAACATCCCATTCATGTATAAACAAGCTTTCGCAAGCTTTTGCACCGACCACCTGTGACAGAATCACACACCTTAAAACTGCGCTTTTAGGGAAACTAACAACAAAAAAGGAAACCCATCATCATCAGTAGTAATACTTTTTGCATTCATGCAGCAATCTGGATATCATTTTATATCAGGTTAAACAAAGTCTGAATTCTTCACTAAAAAAAGAAAAAATAAGAGTGCTTCGGCTGCTATCTAATCACTCTTTTAGACAGTTTCCTTTGGCGCTTCAGGTCTAACTTCCAGGTGCCTAAGCAACAAGACAGTTGAAGGTGGGGAAAAAGAAATCAATAGCTGACTCGCTCTGTCACAAATGTAGCAAAGCTAAACTGAAAAAGTGATTTATCTTTTCTTTTTTGCTGAGAATGTACAGTGAAAACCTTTATTTTCTCACATGAAGAACATTTTCCCATCCTGTTTGCTGTACACTCATATCAAAAACAATCACATACTCAGTCCACCATTGCTCTTTAAATCAATATAAAATATAGGTTAACAATAAAATGAAACATGTGAGTGTCACTTATCTTTTTTCTTTCAACAGTACTTTCATTCTGAAAACCAACAGCTCATGGCTCATTGCAATCTTGGCTAGCATTGGCTATACACAAACACTGTACTGTCACTTAGTTAATCAAATATTCTATTAATAATCAGGAAAAAAATGAAATGGTCCAATTCATCTTAAATGCAGTGCTTCCAACTCCAAATCTGTTCAGATTTCTGAGGACTCTCACTAACATACTGTACTTATATATAGAATTTCAAACATTCACATACACTGCATGATATGGATATCTATATTTAGGTCTGTGTAAACCCTTGTGGCTACACTGTGACAGCAAAAGACATATATGCACATAACATTCCAGTTCTCCAACACAGGTGTAAATCCCTCTGGTCACCGGGTCGGAGTGAGGAGATGATTTTCCACTGACCTTTTCCTGCAGCTCCAGCCAGGTTCACACAATGTCTGAAAGGCTTATGGTATGCCATCGGTCATATGAGGGACACACTTAGACACACGTTTGACACTCTACCCTAGGCGCTTACAAATTTCAATTACCTGTATACTAGACACTGAAATGTGATTTCTGTTATCACACTGCCCAAAGGCTAGACTCAGCTGCCAAGCTACTACAGAGAGAAAACAGAATTTCTCTTCTTATTGTTTTATCTGGAGGGAAAAACACTAAAAATGCTGGACGCTTTATTCAGTAACATTAACCCCCCCCCCCCCAAAAAAAAAGTTTATTTATGTGTTTTACTTAATTCATGTGCACTGGTTTCATATCAGCTCAGCGAAGTAAAGTATGCATGTCTCAGCTTGTTTTCATGCACTGATGTTAGTTCCCAACTCTGTTTCAATGTGCATGTGTTTGTGTGTTTGCACTTGTTAGCCTTACTCGATTTACAGCTCATGGCACGTCCCAAAAGCACTCAGCCAAGAGGAGACACCTTCATTTTTTTAAATTCATTCATAATATTAAATCACAATGCAGTAAAAATTACAAAAATAATATCACGATTTGAGAATTCTACAGTTTGATGCTGGTGGCTTGGGGGATGTCATTTGATGTTCTGGCTTTAGATTCACAATTTACAAGGTACTAGCAAAACAAGAGCCATGTGCTGTCACGGGTGTATTATAGCTAGTGAAACATTTTCAGCCTGCTCTACCCAAGCTGCGAATCCCATTTCCTGCAGCCTCACCACAGCAGTCACTCCCTGGAACAAATGCATAAGCCCAGGTGGGAATGTTGCTTGGCGACTACACTCCATTAAGCATTTGCTCCCAGTTTAAGCAAATGCTGCATTTTAATGCAGTGTTTATTTACAAAAGTTTTGTGGTTCCCTGGACTCCATGAGCAGCGGGAGATGGCAACAAAGGATGTAAACTGTCGGACCGGATCATCGCACAGGGGATTAATCTGTGTTTCTAAAGCACGGGGCTTTACAGAATAAAAACATCTGCCTACATTTCGGCTCTTCATTATGACTAACATGAAATATTGAGTAGAAATGCATCAAGGTCTTCTAGAGATCTTTGCTGAATTATGTATACACAGGAGTCCGTGGATAAACTGAGCACCAGAGAATTTGCTTGCGCCGTCTATTCCCCACAGCCCCTCGCTGCATGACCTTCCTCTCCATTACCTACACTACGGAGCATTTTTCACGTCAACACAATCAATTTTTGTTTGCCCTGATCCTGTTCTGCTTTTACGCCTCTTACTGGAACCAAAATCCTGCCATTCTTTACGCTACATTTCAGCTCATACACAAGAGCAGAGGGTAGCTGAAAGAGGTGCGGCACACACCCAACTCTGTAGTGGTATGGAACCAACATCTGTATGTATCGATTCAATCAGATTTCCTCCAACACATACTTGCAATTGGCTTCAATATTTATTGCTCAGCCATTTGCGTGATTGATTTTTATATATGGGGAAGTCTACACAAACCGAATCCAACCCAGCAGCAAACATGCGTGCCAGTGGCCGAAAGCATCAAAGTACCACTCTAAATTGAAAATGCATGCAGCGCAAATTAAGCTCCACAGGAAAAGGGTAATTCAAGTTTGAGCATTGTGTTTGGTGACCACATTTTACAGAAAGCTTCAGTTTCTTCACAGGCTATCTTCCATGCTCATGTTGGAGCAAAAATTCACAGAAAACAGATTATTATCTGTTAGCCTCTTCTTTTTTCTTCTTGGAAGAAAAATATTTCTGGCTGCCACCACATATCAGCTATAAGCAGCATTTGAGCAGGCAATAAGTAACAGCTTTTTTGCAGTTCCATGTAAATAATACTTAAAATGCTTACCAAAGTCCCCAGGGACAAAGATGTCATAGACACAGGTCTGCCCTATGGTGTAATTATGCGGGTAGTTTGGGGACAGCACAGTTCCCTCTGAACCTGTGAAGTGACCTCCGCAGGGAGCTGTGGAGACAGCAAGGCAAGCAGCAGGGAAGCTCAGTTAACAAATATGAGGCAACCAGCTAATAATACCTGGAGGAAAAAGGGATTAAAATAAAATTAGTGCATCTATTGAAGGGTAAGCAGCTAAAAATCACACGCACACAAAAAAACAACAACAAACTTTAAAAGTTGCAGACAAATATAAATTTGTCCAGCAAATAAAAAATAATTTGACATATGAGAGACATTTTGGACACATCTTCAAAAAGAAGAGTGAGCCATAAACGCGGAAAAGAAAAGCCCTGAGATGTGCTTAGAAAGAGCCAACGGGGAGAAAACCTGCAAGGAAAAATACTTTTTGCCTTTAAAATACAGAAAAACACCATCAGTCTCGGGAACACAAAAGCACAGCATTCCCACATGCCTGTGACTTTAATCAGCCCATACGTCTCAGCACCCTGTTTTGAAAGATTCAGATTCAATGACTCAGCTAAAGTTGGTCTTTCATCAGACATCCAGCGATTTTTGAAGGTGCTTCGTTATGATGTATAATTCTAATTGATTGCATTTTCCTATCACTAACCTTTACAAAGCATATCCATTAATTTTAATATCTGCTAATACAGCGTGTGGCTAAAGCTAGACTAAGGTCGCTTAAATTTAATTGTCATTAAACATACATCTCTCAAAACTTTCCTGCTACTCTCAGCAGATATTTAGCCAGTGATATTCAGTAGGCTTGTTAATATTAGTTGCAGTCTGTCTTGCTGCTGCATCGCATCTCATAGTCTGATCTTAAGCTGTTGATAATGTACCTAATTAGCTAAGAGTCGCTCTAATGCATTTACCACAGACCTCACGGACCGAGCCATCAGGTGGGAGAGCCTCGACTGTAAACAAACACACAGTCATTTGTATTAGGGAAGCTGTCACCAGCTGCTCTGAACCCCCCTATGGCCCACACTGTGCACATGTCACTGCTGTTCCATCGAGCAGCACATGAGAAGTGAGCAGAGGTGCAGAAGAATGGATCAGCGATTTATCCGCATTTGGTTGCTGAAGTAGCAAGAGGCATGTAATCAAACACATGTGACACGGGCACGCGAGGCTCTAATTCAAGCTGATTTGTCAGACAGAATGGGAGACATGGTGCTGTGGTGGGGGAGGAATCTGAGAATGCTACTAGTGGGAAGGAAAGCAAACTGCGCTGTCAATCTCGAGTAGGAAAGAGCGGCACCAAGGAAAGCAAGGGATTCTCAAGATATGCTTTAACGGTTTCTGTCTGACAGCCGAGTGCAGTGCTGCACAGAGAAGAGGGCAGGCTGCAAAACCACTCATTTTATGTTTTGTAAAAGGCTGATAGTTACGAAAGAAAGCTAAATGCTTCAGAGAAAAAGGCGAGTTATTACCTCATATGATTACATAAATGGTGATTTAAGAACTCAGTGCATGAATCATATTGACCCTTTCCTTTATTCTACTTTTCTTACATACACAAGGGAGAAAATGGAGCAAATTGTAGCATAATAAAACAAATCTACTATACTGAAAGTACAAGAATAATCTGTAAAGTATGATACCACTAGCCAAGAAGCCCACAGGATGCCCTTAAGTTTGGGTAAGAATCACAGTTATACTCTATACTAAATATAAGTTTCTGACCCGAGTGACCTTGACTAAAAGTCCTGCTGTCTGTAGTACAATTTAACAACTGAAAACACAGTGAGCCATTATAGACTTGTTTAACGTAAACAGAGTGTACAGCTTGCTAAATAACATAAAGGAACAGTAGCTGGCCATATGTTGAGGCAGCTGAAGCCATTACATTTAGCCTTGAGACGGTTCAGTCATCAGTTCAGATGCATTTTCAAAGTGAAAACACTTAACGGAGAGCTGTTGATGGACTCTTTAGTAAAACACATAACCCCAGGGCTGTTTAGTGAAGTTACAGAGGTGTCAACTGTAAAAGCAATGAATAGCTCCCTGGCGTGAGGCTGGGTGCTCCCGTTCAGTATGTTCAGTGCAGTAAATGAGCGCTGAATTCTAATTTAACCTTGATAGATTTAAGACTATGACAAATATTAAAACGATTACCGCGAAGAGAAGAAATTGGATATCTCACTCCTTGCATCTTTTTGCATTTCTTATCACACTGTAGAGTTACCTTAAATTCAAATCAGTAGTGGTAAATGGTTTGTCATGAATATTGCTATTCACCATGAAATGCTGAACCTACAGAATGCCAACAACAATAAAACGACGCATTTGCAAACGAACGTTATGTTCACTAGTTTATTACATGTGCTAGTTTATTACATCAAATTATAGCTGAATGCAATTTGCCATTTGGGAGTGTCGTTTAAATCCAGAAGACACAAATACCATGCAGGGCAGAGTACTGTGTGGATCTGGAATTGGACACTATGCTTTGACTCACTCATGATATGCTGTAGTTTGCCCTCCATAATCCCAGTTCATGAGTGCTACACTACAGCTGAACCCATTATATTTTTGTCTTTATTGAGTGACCAGAATGTGCTATGTTCTACATGTGCATCAAACAGACAGCAGCGTGCGCCACATTTCAGCTCTTTTTTTTTAAACACAGCGCTCTCCTGGTATCACACTGTATCAAATATTGACCAAACAGCTGGAGTGCAGTTTTCTGCTTCTAAGGCCTTCTGTTATTGCCGAGGTGTTGCCTCTTACCTTGACAACTTGGTTTAGCTCTGTCCCACTCGGGTCTCTTGCTGTTGCCCATGACACATGTCAGTGTCGAGTAACCCTGCAGCAGGTAGCCAGCCTCGCAATGAAATGTCACCATAGATCCCAGCTTGTAGTCAGTACCCATTCTAGTGCCATTCATCACATTCCCGGGATCAAAACACGCCTCCCGCAGTTTAGCTGCCAATCAAACAAAACAAAGCTTTTACAACAGTGACAACTACCTAAAATGAGAGGGATTTGTTAAATGCATTAAGCGTTACACAGATTGCAAGTTTCTGTTTAAATTAACAGCACTGTGGTATTAAAAACATTAATTAAGATTGTAAATTTGTGGCAATAGAGGAGGCTGGGTCTTAGGCTAATCTCCAAGTAGCTGTGTGTAGTGTTGTGTTCAAAAGACAAGATGTGTATCAAAGGAAATCCCCTGCTGAACTACATAAACATATTCAGTGGAAATGCTTAAAGAAGCGCATGCTCAAGCCTTTAGAGTACCTTTGTATTCCAAATGAAAGCCAGTGTAGCTCACAGAGCCGTCGCTACGAAATGCCAAGTACATGAAGTTGGAAGTGCTCTCAATCTTCTCAGGAAGTTTACTGTCTTGGAAGCTGCCAATCAGATGGGCGCTGCTGTCTGGCCCATTGTAGATGTACAAGAAATCATAGTTTGGCTCAATACTGAAGCTGTGACAAGCAAAAGAAAGAAACAAATGAAAGATAAAAACAGTTATTATTTTGCCAAGCCTTAACCACCAGATTGTACAGATTGAGAGATTTAGAATGCAATTGGGTCTCAAAATGAAAGTGTGCACTGCAATGCTAGAAGTGAGTCATGCCAAGCGATTTGTTTTGCATCTCCAGACAAAGAGATAAAAAAAGATATCTCCCCCAAGAGGTGAGAAGAGATTAAATTGTTGTGACACTGCGGTGGCACAAAATCTTCCCAGACGGCGACGGCAATGCAGTGTGAAAAGATCGTTTCATATTGTAGCGCTGTATATCAAATCACATGCTGCAGTCAGAGAGAGAGGGGAGCATTTGTTTTCAAAATAATGAGCGCGGTTTATGACGAAAATGTAAATAGCTTGGAGATAATTGCATTTGAGTTGGATCAAGGCAACTCCAATTTAAAATCATAACCCCATCCTTTCATTTGGCAATTCCCAAGAGTCAGAGAGAGAGAGAGAACGGCATTGTGCTAACTCTATTAGACGTTTGTTTTGAAAGACAAAGCTGAAGAAGAAACATGGCGAGTTCTCCGCCTTCACCGCGAAGTGTGCGGAAGTACAGAAACAGCAGTGTACCTTTTGTTCCTTTCCAGGCTTTCGCAAAAAGTACTCGACAGTCAAAAGAAGACTGCCCAAGAAAACTGGCCTCGGGCGCATCTGTGGCTTTGCTTTGCAGATATTGGTGCTGCATGCTTAGATTGCAATTAATAATGCAAAGCACACAGTCGGACTATCTTTCAGCATATTTAACGAGATGCACTCCTATCACAATTCTGCGATATAGTATTCACCCACAAACCATGTTTCCCCACATTTCAGCAAAGCAGGCTGAAATACTACTCCTTCTAAGTGTCTGTAAAGGCACCGCTGCTTTCTCCCTATCTCCCAACACACCTTGGCTCAAACTTAGGTCTACTGCTTAACACACATGGTCAACTGTGCTTAATGCTGTGATGCTATAGCAGGTTCCACTGCAGAAAACAAGCAATTCCATTGCACAGCCCGATCCACTGCACATCCACTGAGAACTGAGTCCATTCTGTTTCAGACAGGTTACAAAAAAATACCACAGGTTTAGGGAAAGAGTCAGCTTGTAAGCTATTGGCCCATGTTCTTAAGGGACAACACTATTTTTCTTTATCTATTGGCCTTCTCACATCCTGCAAATTCGTCAAGTCCTCACATTTCTTTTGACTAAATACTTAATATAAGTGAAAAGTCCACACGTGTGAATAATACATCAACCCATGTGGTTTAGGTTCTGGTGTTGTCGTATTACCTGATGAAAGCCAGGGAGATGACATAGTCAGAGTGAACTGCGATAAGCCAGTCACAGTCTTTGCTGTGTGGGTAGGGATGGGGGTAGTTGGGAGAAAGGATGAATCCTGAAGACCCTGTCACATTCCCACCACAAGGAGCTTGAGAGATAAAAAGGAGGAAGAGATGAATGAGAAAAAAAGCTGTGAACACATAAGTAGTCTTTAAATGTGCTGCAAATGCCTTTAGCTAAATTCAGCTTGATACATGTGAGGCATGTACACTTATGGGTCGTTAAATTTAACTGGCTATTTCTATAACTTTTGTAAATCTCCATCAGCCGGTGGTGCAGTAACAACGATTAGGGCATTAGAAAGGCCACTGTTTTCCCCCTTTGCATTATAACACCGTGATACGCCTGACAATTGAGCTGATTCATTTCAATACGGTGTGCTTTTACAACACAATGCAATGCAGCATCTATGAAGTGTGTATTTTTCAGATATAAATGACTGAAAAAACAGTATGTATCCCTTACAAGACTTTATTCCATATGTTATCATGTTAATTATTTAATCCGCCTTCATTGCTCCTTAATCTCTCTGGGACTATGTGAACGCGTCAAGTATCAATGTAGCAAATCAATCTGAAAGTCAACAGACTCAGTAGCATGGCTATGTTTGTGACTATTTCAATGTCATTTTTACTGCCTCGGGCACTCCCCCACTCCCCATAATTCTTTGCGCGTCTGTCAACTGTTGATTTTGATGAATAAACTAACAACTGTCACAGCACAATGAAGCAGTGTTTGTAACACGACGGTGACTGTGCTGTTTTTATTAGGCATGGTGACACTTTATTAGCACATGAACAGCTGACATTTACATCAAGTTTTCAGTAACACAGAGATGCTTCTGGTGTCAGTGGATTATGCCAAGTTGTGTGATTTTGTAATTGCACTCCAAGACTTGCAAACGCCTAGGTCTTTCATGACGAGAAAAAGAGTCTGTTAGACCAGTTGGCAGCAACTCAAGAACATTTAGGTTTCTTTGGACCTACTTAGTGTAATTATTTCTAATTGCATTGTTAGGTAATTAGCCGTTAAGCTCCAATAAGACACTGTTTTGGGAGACCATAGACTACTCAGTCTTTTAACCAACAACAGAAGTGGATTTGTCCACATAAGAGCTGGCAACAGCTCAAACATATCTGAAGAGTGTTGTTTATTCTACACACACTTTTAAGACATGAGTGAGAGAGAGTTATAGTCTCATCTGCAGTCAGTTAATAGACAAACTCTTTGCTCTACCTCTTCCTCTCCACATCTCTTCTTCCCTCTGATCCTCTACACTTCCCTGCGCAACTTCTTTCTTCAATCTCCTCCACACTACCTCCCTTCTCTCTTTAAATCTTTCTCTCTCTCACCAATGCAGCTTGGAGGGCTGGGTTGCCAGTAGTATCTATTTTCCACTTGGATGCAGGTGATTCTGCTCTCTCCCTGCAATTCATATCCCGGATCACAGGAGAAGGTCACAGAGTCACCCGGCTCCCGCCCTTCTCCGTTGCGACTGCCATTCATGGGAATACCTGGATCTCTGCAGGCTGTTGCAAGCGAACCTGAAGGGCAAACACATACGTGTGATTCACAGACACACACCAAAAGCAGCTGGGGTCCGACATAAAATGCACAGGAAAGAATGCACAAGCGTTTCCATGTAGGGTTATGTTTAAACTGCAGCTCAAACAGAGTTACAGCACAGAGCCCATCACAGCTCATATCAGTCAAAATCCTGCCATGTTTTCCTAATCTGTTTCTCTAAAACACAGCTATGCAGCAGCCAAAGGCTTTGATAATGTTCTGGTAAATTCTGCTGGATTTCACAAATATTCAGCATAACAGACTCTCAAGATAGACTCAAGGCTAGTTTAGTTTATTGAACTTCTGTGTTGTTGTTGTTGTTGTTATTGCTGTTTTTCCTAAATCAAACATATCCAACGGCTCATCAAATTAAATATGTAAAACACAGAAATTTGATCTAAAAGGGCAATGTCTATTATATAGCATTCAATGTGATTAATATTTCATAATGTCACATACAGTAAAGTGAAACAAAGCTTTTACGAGTCCTCTGAAAATTAAGTACACCCTATATTCAATAGCTTGTAGAAACAGCTTTAGGAGAAATTACTTGAAGAAATCATTTTCTTCAATCATTCTCATGACTGACTCACTGACTGCAAAGCGCCCAGGTCCCATGGCTGCAAAACAAGCCCAAATCATCATCATCCTTCCACTTCCGTGCTTTAGTTGTCATGATCCACGATGATGTGTGAAGTGTTTGTTTATACGTGTGCCTCCTCCCATTAGAGTGTGAAGCTCTCTCTCCAAAGTGTGTGTACGTATTTATGTGTTTGCCCCTGACTGCTGGTTTGAAAAATTGCAAAATTAACCCAGTAACTTGCAGGTTTTGTTCCCCGAAACCCCATTCATGTCCTCATTTATAAAGTTGCTATTAGAGCGTGTAATAGAGATAATTAATTTGCATTGAACACCAAAATCCTGGTGTATTGTTATTTCACTATTTTATTTTATTTTTAATCTAATCATTCAGTTGTCAAAACAGCTATACGGATAGAAACAACAATTAGGTCGAATTGTTATTAGCTGAGAATAAAATCTATAGTCTCCATCTTTCTAACACTGTGACTCTGTGGACAGTAATGCAGTTGTCAAGCTGTCAGCCAGCTTCCCCACACTGAAAACATTTAGTGCACCTCACTGCAGTAATCACTGTTTACATCAAACCTGTCTGTGTAAAGGTTTGGACATATACAACACTGATCAATAATCAATCATTTGTCATGTTGTAATCAGTCAAATTAATGGAAAAATGTCTGTCATAGATGGGCACATAATAATCAGACAATAATAATCAATAATAATCAGACCCAAACAATATAACCCCCCTAATAAAATTATGAATTATCTTGCATAAATAGGGTGTTGATTTTCTTTACCCATTTCCGGTATTACCAGCAAAGTAGTTGCATGTTATCATCTGGGAATTTACCCAGATTTATTTATTTATTTAGACAAAGATCTTGACTCCCCCAAAGTTTAGCATAAAGTTACGCAGATATAGATGGGATCCAGGAGATGATGTGAATAAGTGAATGAAGCTGGTTCTGAAATTACTTTAGGCTTCTAAAACTCAACTAAATATATTTTAAAATGAGTTTTTAAAGCAGCTGCAGAGAGCTGATTGTGTTTTGAAAATTTCATGTTAAAATTTCTTCACAAATTGAAATTCATTCATTAGATGATATCAAGCAACATTTTTGAAAGGTTCAGCATCTGAAATTCAGACTATGACATATATTTTCAGCTACAAAAAACCTAAATCAGTCTCAGTGGGTTGACCCAGAACCCGTTTCGCCTGAAGCTGTCATAGGCTCCGTAATGGATCAGTAAACATGTCCACTTGCACAGCAGGATGGTATTTACAACGGTTCATCCACTAAAAACAATTCTGAAATAATTAAAACCTGTAAAAGCTTCAATTTCAATTTCTTATCTTTACAGTAAATCCATTAAACACTCAGCAAGCTGTCTTGTATTTTTTGAGTTGATATAAAATTATTATTCACAGAAACTGAGTAAAATGTTTGCTGGTTAAACTGGGAAACATTACAGAAGAGTTTGCTGCAAATGTCATCACACATTTTTATCCACTAATAAAAAAAAACTTTAATTAAAAATTGAGGTTATTGCATCCCATCAGTACATTAAATTTATACTAAATAATTACTGAAAAAATTAAAGTGTCATAAAACTGCAGCAAAAAATTTTTTTATTGAACTAAAAAAAACTGACTCCAGAGCAGATCCTCCCAGGCTCTGTTGCTATCTGAGTAACCAATATCACAGGTCCATCAGAGAACTATCTGATATGTTTCTTCAGACTTTTAGCGTCAGTTTCTGTCAGCAACATTTTATCAGGTTACAGTTTCCAGCTTCATCTAATGAAAATTCAAGGATGGTAAATGATGACAAATGATGAAAAAATATGAATCTTAAAAAAAAGATGACAGAGTGGTTCAAGGTGATTTTCTTTCCTCTTGTTTTTTTTAAGATAAATATCATGTTCAGCACTGACATGCTTCATATTCCTTAGTCCACTGAAATGAAACTGATTCTCTGTGCTTTATTTACCCGTTGCCATGGTGAATTTTGGTATCAGAGCTCCACTGATGATGGCCTTCGTTCTTTACTCACGCACAAGCTTAACTTAAGGTGAATAAACACAGAGTTGATTAAACTAAATCTGATTAGCTCTTCTGGAACCAAAATCTCAGAGTTGCTGATCACAGTTACTCAGCTCAGAGTTTGTTTTTAAACGCAGAGTTCGATGAACCTGCTTCCTGGAATAGAGCCCTGGGTTGTTAGCTAAAAGCCTTGAAGAAACAGTCTTTGTAAACAGTAAATTGTAAATAATTATACACATATGCACACAGTGAGCAGTTCAGTAGGAGTGAGAATCTCTTTCTGTTGAAATCCTTTTTCTTTTGTTTATTGCTTAGGAGTACAGGTTAAAGAATTGTCTACTGTTTGCCTTTTATTTTGTTTTAGGGAACATTACGAACAATAAGAAACTTCTGTTAGTCATTTTGGCATTGCTTACCTCTGAAGTGAATAAACTGCTGCTCAACATCTTGAATTGTTATGTGCTGCAGGCTTTTTCTTGGGAGTGGTAGAGTCTCATGTTAGCTGCATGTTGGATGTCTAATTTACCCCTAGGATGGGGACCTAACGAGCTTCAACCAAATGTGTTGCTGTGCATTATAGACAAGCATCTCTACTTTTAGTCTCATCTGTCCAGCTGTGCTGCCATGTTGCAGGATGCTTTCTGCTTGAAATAAGCCACGCTTGTTCAATGTTTCTCTAATTGTACTATGATGAACATGCCAACTGATGCCTGTGTAGTCTGAGACATAGCAAATTAAATCAAAATCCAATATAAAAAAATCTTCCACGGTATTTTTATGGGTTAGATTTTGTTCTTCATCTTAGTGCCTGGTGGAAACTCTCACTACCACATTAATTTGATAGTGGGAGTGATTTCTTGCTTACATTTTTATTTAAGGTAGTATATTCTTAATGAAATCCTACATGACTATTGTTCCCATCATCCCTTCCCTATTACTCGCATTCAGTTCTGAAAACCACCAGCCTCAGGCAAGCAGCGTATTTAAGTACAGCATGTCTGCAGAATCAGTTCCATTTTGCAGCGCAGTGCAGTGAATCCCATATAATTGATTTTTGTATTAGGCTGCCTGTATGCTAAAGAAAACAAAAACATTACAAGCTCATCATATTTGGCATGCATGTTGTTTCATTTTCAGTTTGCTTCCAGATGCTTAGTTTTGAAAGTAGTCATCAGCAAAGCAAATGCATTATGTCACAGCAGCAAATATTGCATAGTAGACAGTCAGCAGTGAAGTGTAACATATCAGAGACTTTCACTGCTCATCAAGACATTATTACAAATTATTCTGAGAGATCCATAAGACACAAATGGAAAAGAACAATATTTGGGAATCTATTAGAAGTCAACAGAGAAAGAGGCTTCAGCATACTCCTTTCATGCACTGAATTTGTGTGATGATCCTTATACAGATCTGCTCAGCAAGACATTAGGCAGCGGTAAACAACATACTTGTACATTGAATTAATCACACTATTCTCAACTCTTTGCAGAAACTGTTATTGAGATCAAGGGAAAAAAAAATACTACCACATAGCTATGTAGCTCGCAAGATACACTCACTTGAGAAGTCAATGGCAAAGCCAGACTTGGTGATGTAAAAATCAGTCTCAAACTGAATGGTGACGATGTTGAGAGTCGAGTGGATTCCTTCAGGCAGCAGTGAGCCACTAACTTCCTTCAGAGACATTTCATTCTCAGGAGGCCCATCCCAAACCTTCAGGATGTCATGGGATGCCTCTGTGTCGAATGCAAGAAACTGGAGGCTGAAAGAGGTGAACACAAAAGATTGTTGGCATAGTTTGGTTTTAGTTCACCGCAAGTCTCTATCGCTGACCATATGCAAACTCTCTATTAGCTTACATATGGTTAGAATGAGTTAACATTAAATCAATTCTTGTATTCTCTTTTTGTACTGACGTAAATGAAGTTTGCATTCATCGTACACTGCAAATACAATGAAAACCCCTCAAGCTGGGGCACCAAATAGGTGTTGAACTTAGCAAGATTCAATTAATTCTAGAAACAATGTCCCTTTGCTTTTGGGCATTTTAGCTGAGATTTGCTATCATCAATCAACTTCTTCTAAAGTCAGAATTACACTATGAGACCACAGACTTATCTGCAATCTCATCAAGAGATGGCCCGAAGCAGCTCATCTCACAGAGAATGTGTGCTTGACTTTATGAAATCATATCATGTTTACTTCGACCTCTGAGCCCAAATCGGTTTTATTTCACAGTAATAGTGGGAGCTCTCAGCCAAAACAAAGGAAGAAAAAAAAAAGCTTCCATGTCCCAGTAATATTCCTCTGGGTGCTGTCACAGTGTCTACAAAGTCCCTCACACAATCATTCTTAATGGAGCTGCTGCAGGCCGTTTTTCTTGATGACATCTAACTTGAGAGGCGAATTCTTCATGTTCAAAATCTTAACTGCACATTACAACATCTCATGCAAACATTTTACGGATGTTTTCATCTTTAAGTCCTTTGAAGTCAGGGCAAGTTATCTGACCTCCATTAATTTATGATGCATTTAAATCATCTCCCCGCAGTTTAGTTCTAGGCAATTTCCTTGTATATATTTAAACTGCTGTTAAAATCCTTCTAACGTTAACACACATATAGTCCACTGGATGCTCTGCTTAGTTCATTTTAAATCATTTATTTTCTCTTTCACCATCCATTTCATGAATAATTTGCATTTTTAGACAAATTCCTGCACATCTTAATTAACAACAACTCGAAAATTATTAATACAAACGTTATTAATCATGTAGCACAATATAAAGAAAATAAACAAAATTACATTTATCCTAAATATGCAGTACATGCATGCATATGTAGACATCGGAGTTACCTGACGATGTTGCCAGAATTGACCTCAATTGTCCAGGTACATCTCAGGTTGTTGTCATAGGGGAAGGGATAGCCAGGAGAAAGGATACGCCCAGTAGACTCACCCTTAAAACTGCCACCACACTCCGCTGCATGCGCACACACACAAACACACACAAACACACACAGAAATATTGAAGCACAAATACAAAACTTGCACAATACAAAATCAAGATTCTTCCACAGACAAAAAAATGTGCATAAGTTAAACACACACAAACACACACACCAACTAACAACTAGATGCCAGCTCACTGCAGCTCTGAGGGTACAATGTGCAAAAATTTAAGCTTAGCCACAGCGAACAATCCTAACAGGTAATGAGACTGCGGCTTCCTGTCTAAGCAGAGAAACTCAGAGATACAAAACATGTTTGCTTCCTAATGAATCATTAATTTGGTTAAAAAGACTATAGAGGCCAGGCTACACTGTAGGAATGACACTGCTACAAACGTTAATAACCGAACGGATATCTTATCATCCAATCTACTTTGTCTCTTCCTTGGTTATTGTCTTGCTATCTATATTACATAATAAACGCCACTTAATTAATAGGAAAATTGCATTAGATCACTACATTGGTGGGCTATAATCAGTATCATTATGCCGGGCAGATGTAAAAGACCTTGATGGCAACGAGGATGTGGCTCTGGGGAAATGAATGGAAATGCCATTTCACCACAGCTCACTATTAATATTGATCTCTCAGTGACACAGCACTGTTATCCAGTTAATCAGTACATCTATTTATTTACTCATTGCGGTTGTATTAGACATATCACAATGGTATAAAGAAGAAATGCTCCAGCAGTGGAAAGCATTGGCATTAAAAGTGCAATTCTGCACACGTCCGGAATTTGTAAATCATCTTTTACCCTAATCCATCACTGCTAGACATCAAGGAACAGACACTGCTTCACAACACCTTCCAGACTTGAGCAGCGTGCAGGTAATAGCTTTATCATTTCTCTATCTTTCCGTCTCAGCATGTTCTGAATATGAAAGTACAGCCAGGACTGTGTTTTATGTCCAAGTCTCAATATGACAAAAAAAGATACGATAATTATTCCTTTACTTGTAGAAAAACGCAGATTAATTGCTGGGGGATTAAAACATTCGAATCAAACATTCGACGAAAGGGGTACGGCAACACAGCGAAAGCTCAATAGCAATCCTATACACTATAACACTATAGTGTTCGTAATCATTCCATACAGCCAGTTCTGCATCCAAAACACACACACAGATCAATTATTCACGAGAAAACATCAAAGCCATTTAAATTCTCTTACCAAATGACAAGCGGCGTATTTTCTTTCAGCAAAGTTCAATTAAGAACAAATCATGTTGGGATAAATCCTTTGGATTAACACCTAGCTGAGCAGTGGCTGTTCTGAATAATAATAAAAGCTACAAACAGCAGGGTCTCCATCCTCTGGACTATGACACATAGAATGGAGACCCCGCTGTTTGTAGCTTTTATTATTATTATCTTATTATCTATAACTAGACAGACAGAACAGAAAAAAATTCAGCATTCAGGCAAAAAGGATTACCTATACATGAAGGAAGAGGGTTGTCCCACGCTCTTCTTTCACCAGTCATGCACTTTAGCATGCCAAAGCCGTGCAGAGTGTAACCTTGGTCACAGCCAAACGTGATGGCACCTCCAGCAAAGTGACCCTGGTCACTGATTTTGAAGCCAAACTGTGGCACACCTGGATCGTCACAGTGGGACAGCTCAAAACCTAGACAAGAAAGAAGAAGAATGGCATAGGGTGGTGATAAGAACCAACACATTAATGTAACACAGTACTATGTAACAAAGTCTACTGTCATTCGATGAACCAGTACTCATTTATCTATACTCTAAAGAGGTATGGATTTAGCTTTGAGTATCGATTTCCCGTTGGGCACAGATGAGGGTTCATAGTCCTATTATATTACCAGCAATAAAAGATTTCCTTTGGACAGAGACCATAATTAGGCATTCATAATTAAATGTTCAATTGAGTGTGGGCATTTGCTATGACTGAGAAACAGCCTATCCACTTGGAACGCTTGGGGAGAGGAAATTAAACAAGCCACAAACAAGAAAATGTGATAAATCTTTAGCTCAGCATGCTTTTTTTTTTTTTTTTTTTTTTTTTTTTTCTAAATGACATCAGAAACAGCAGTATGCGACATTACGTGATGGCAGAGCTTCAGTTCATCCTTTGTCATTTTTTTTTTTTTTTTTTTTTAAATAAATAGGACAGGGGGAATGAATGAGAGAAAGAGGGGGAGAGAAAGAAAGAAAACCAAAGGGGAGAAGAGACGGTGAGAAGGGGGGGGAAGAGAGAGAAAAAAAAAAAAAGAACTCCTGGGTCACCTGTATGGAGAAAAAAAAACAAACAAACAAAAAAAACAAACAGAGGAGACAGCAAACAACAAAGAGTAACATAATAATAGAGAAAACAAAGCACCATCACAATAAACTAGCTAGTCATAGATATCAATATTTACTAAATAATAAAGGATATTGTGCAGCACGCAAGATAGACAGCGCACAGTGTGCTTTGAGGCAGCAGCCAAGAAAGCTTTAGTCCGCGTCTGTGAATACCCATGTGTGCATACCTGTGTGGATCAGCATGCTTGCATTCCAAAGGTTTCTCCATGTAATGATCTGCTAGGGAGTGTGGGGAGCCACAGCCCCGTCCTCCAGGGTGTGAAGTGGGTATGGAGGAGATCAAAACTCCAGACATCCAGAGGCCCCCAGAACACAAGAGACCATGGAAGACCAACAGAGGGGCAGCCGCGCCACTGTTCCAGTAAGAGCTGAGGAGAGTCCCAGATGAGGGCTCGCCCAGCAGCCGCGGAGCAGAAGTCAGGGGGAGTTGCAGTGACGCGCCCGTGAGCTCCGCCGGCCCCCAGCTGTGCCTGAGTGACCGAGCCCCAGGCCGAGAGGCCGGGGGCACCCCACCTCCAAAGGGGCCCGAGCGAGCCCCAGGCCCCAGGCCCCGACAAGCGGCCGCCAAGGAGTGAGCCATATTCAGCATGCTTGAATATGGCCTTCATATGTTGTTCCTCTCTTTTAGGTACTAAAGTGTTCCGCTATGCAGCAAGAGTGGCCGCACATAAACCCAGCAGTGCTGATTTATGGTCTCGTCTCACCGCGAGGTCCGTGCCCATGCCAGATGTTATGGTAGTATTACAAGTGTCATGCCCAGTATAAATCTCCAGCAGTTACCGCTCACATTTAGGAAATTACCTCAGCACTTTTGGAAGGAGTCATGAAAACATGATAAGATTTCATGTTCTGACAAGATTTAAACTGACCATATCCCACCTTCCCCTTGCCCCCTTGCTGCTCATACATCACTCAGTTCTCCTTACATAAAAAAAAAACCCTTTTCATTTTGGCTCAAATGATTGCACTTGAGAGATACAGCTTACATTGTGCCATTTACCTTGTGTGCATCCATGGATAAGAAAAAATATCACAAATGAAATCCAATTATGTGATACTTAATTACGGGGTATTCTGTAACTCAAAAGGAAGCCTGTAATTAAGCCATTTCTTCACAACTAATTTAGATACAGATGGCAATTTATATAGCCGTTGCAAATGAGCCCACATTCCTGATTAATGTACATTTTCTTTTTTTATTTTTGCAGATCTGTCAGGCTCCGAATCCTCAAATCCTTCACAACTAATGCCAAACTGAATCTTACAGCAAAACTGTTAAAACGTTTCTCTTATATCTATTACCAGTTGTACCTTGCACATTTGGCGCCATTATCATAGAGTGAAAGCTGAAGACATAGGAACTGTGAGTTATCAAAAAAAAACCTTTTCATTATTATTATTTTCAAACCATTCAAAAGTTTAAAACTGATCAAAAGTGAAAACCAGAACTTCATCCTAACTACTCTCTTGAATTCTACATTAGAAAGCTTACTGGTAGACCAAAAGATTTCAGAGATCTCAATGAGCACACAATTGCAGGTGAAAGACAAAAACACTTTAAATTGGATGGCAAAATGCAGTGTCGCCAAAACATTCTCTCTTCACAGTAATAAATTAGAAATGGTTAGCAACAACACACAGTCAGCAAGCCAATTAGGGGGGAGAGAAAACCCCATCTATTATTGCCCCCCCTTACAGCAATGACCGAAACTTTTAATGCGCACATGCACTTGTGGATTTGTACACACACACCCTATGCAGTGCATGCAAATACAAACTGGCAACACACACAAACCGCAAACAGCAGCATAGTGACTTCAAACAGTCCTAACAATAATTCACCTGCTTTAACAAGGTACAGTTAGGCAAGCAAGGACGCTAATTGCAGAAGTGGAGAGCAAAATAAAAGAGAGAAAAAGGACTCACATGGAGAGAGACAGAGGTTGAGAAAGGACAGAAAGAAAAAAGCCAATTTTCCTGCTGGAGTGGAGCAGAAACACCATGCTGTGTTTAATGGATACCCTGACAGTGAAAGACACAGCGAAGCGGGGTGAGGGTCAATTAAAATTTTCTTTCAAATTCTGCTACTTCAAATGCCTGGCTCCCGAAGTGAGGCTAAATTCACTCATTTGGAAAAGCTTTAGGGCCCTCCTCCCCCAGGGAAATGAAATGTGACTTACTGTGGTATATGAGCCGGAAACCTGCAGCCGTCTTCTCGTGGTCAGAGTAGAACTCAAGCCACAGATAGTTGGAAGTGCTGGTAAGGGACAGACCTTGCATCAGCGTGCTCGTGTATGTGCCAAGCAGTGGCGCTGCCCCATCTTTACCGTCATACAGCTAATCGGAGACAGAAAGGAACACGAGGGAGTGTTTTGTTGCTTTGATTAAGAATTAAAAATTAATACTGAAGTAAGACAGCAACGATTAAAAAGAAGCTATTAGTGTCATATATACGATTTTATATGACATCTCTATTGCCAAGCCAATGCCCTAAATAAAATGAGATAATGAAGAAAGGAGCATCCATAATTCATTCCATTGATCTGAGAGTATATCTGTAGAGCTTAGCTAACAAGGCTCGTGACAGATGGTCTGGAAGAATAACTTGTCTTTTTAATTAATACCATTTAAAAGTAGAAATATTTTAACAAATATTCACCAAATATTAAATGTTCTTTATTATTTAACTACTTATTTTCAGGCAGGCAGTTGACTCTTTCCACTGCTTTTCAAGGCTCTTAGAAACATGAGTTTGAAATTGAATCTTTCTTTGATGTTGTGTTTATTTACTTGTTTATTATTTTATGAAAGAATGACTTTAAGTAGAAGCATGCTTCCCTGACTGATATCTGTGAAACAATAAAAAATGAAAAACAAAAGGCTCTGTGTTCTTTCCTTTGAAACGTTACAGAAGGGCTCTGTTTTGTTTTTCCATTTCTTAAAGGTAATCTACCTCTCTGAAAATGTTTTCCACTTTTGAGATATTCCCGAGATGACTGAGTACAAGAGACTATACAGCTGCATTACTAGATGGATACAGATACTAGTCCACAGTGCTTTGGACTAATAACAAAACATCTGCATCTAAAAAATATATATAAATAAATAGTGCACTCCAGCTGTGAGGTGGGAACAACACAGCCACTTTCATTACATGTGTGGTGCTTATCAAATCTGTTAATAATGCCCACGAGCAAATGCTGCTGATGCTGTCACGTGACCTTCAGACGTCTAAGACAAAACAATTCTGCATTTTTTTTCCATGCAATCCTTCTTTTTGCAAATAATAAAAAGTATCAAGACCTTGCTTGCATACTTGAACATCAATTTTTAAAAATGACACAAAACTGAAGTTGCTTATCTACTTTGTGTCAGCAAAGATGAGCGACTGCTTTGCTTACCTTGAGAACATCACCTTGAGCAAGCTCAAAGGTGCTGGCAGTGATGTTGATGCCTTTTCCTGTTTGGACCTGAATGCTGTACACGCACTCATGGCTGTTGTCATAGTTCATTGGATAGTTGGGGGACAAAAGAACTCCCTCATTGTTGGAGACTGTTGAACCGCACTCAGCTGCAAACAAAAAAACCCCAACAACAGACACAATCAGCTACACAGCAATATGACCTGCTTAAACATATTAGGAATACATTCACGAAAATTAATAGACACCATAAAACTGGTTCATTAGCTTTTTCCTAACAAGATAAAAGTATATTTCACACATTCTACTTAAATGAGAAAGTGTACATCCCTTTTTATTACCTTACCTCGTGAAAATCATTTTTTAACTGAGACAGACACATTATGAAACATAGATTAGACTATTAAATAATTAATATTTAATGTAACAACATTCACTTGCCTTGCTGCCTGGGCTAAATAGCAGAAAATTACTTAACCACAATTAACTTGTACAGAAAAAAAAGTCCAGACTTTCAAAGACAGGGACATCAGAACATGGCATTTATCATGCAACAAATGCACTGATACTTTTAGTCTGTAAGTCTGACACAAGACCAGGTCAATGTCAAAAACATGCTAGGTACACTATCACAATGACTAAATCCCTACAGTAACCTTTTGAAATGTGAATGTAACTGACCTGCCTTTAAGCCTTCATGAGTGAAAAGGACATCTCCCTAGATAGTTTAACCCAGTAGCTCACGTCAGTTAATCACAGGTCTATCCTTTTAACTGTAGTCTACTTACATAAATCCAATTCTGCTGGGTTCTTAAATGTCAAATAAGAAAGTTTACATCTGTGTTGAATACATTTTAAAAGCTGACACTGGCTAGTTGCATAAACACATACATAAACAAGAACGGAAACAGAATAAAAGCAGTTGACCACGTACCCACACACCTTGGCAGAGGGGCACTCCACATGCGGCGCCCACCTCCCAGGCACACGATCTCCCTCGCCCCCTGCAGACGATAGCCCGTATTGCAGTAGAACGACAAAGAGTCGCCAATGCCAAACTTGGAGCCCGTGTGCCAGCCGTACCGAGGCGTTCCAGGGTCCTCGCAAGGTTCAAGATCATACTCTGCAAATAAGACAACAAAAATTTATTACGAATCCTCTATCTATTGCTTCTTTTGAAAATAACTCCCAGTCTTCTTGTTTGCTTCCATCAAAAAAGACGACATGTTCAGGCAAAGCAGCACTGTAGTTTGTGGGGATTACCTGTCTTGCTCAAGGAATCTTCATCAGGCTGGGAAGCCAAACGTTTGATTCCAGGTTGTCGGGATAAAGAATGAGCTCTCTAAAAACTAGGCCACTCTCAGTGAAATATTTTTACACATGGGGCTGCTGGTGGCCTTATAATTTGAGAAAATGCAGCCCAGGAGTAGGAGGAAAAAGGTCTTACTCCCATCAGCATTTCTCTCACGGTCTGTATCTGGCAGTATGCAGAACTATACGGAGCCTATTGATTTCAGCACCGCAAAACATTAAAGCAGCAATCAAGTGTAGGATGTAGAATGATGGCCTTGGCAGACGTTCATTAAAGGTCATAAAAGGTTAAAAAACGAATTCTAATAATGAACTATATAGATGCTAATTGCAGAGCATGAAAGAAGACAAAAATATATTCACAAATCATGTTTCATGAATATTCATGGATTCATAAGATATGTCTCACTTCAGTGAACAGCAGGCAAACATTTAACCCGGATGCTCATGAAACAAGGCTTCTCTACCTTGCTATTCTCTCTGTGTGTCACTCTCCTCTCTCACTCTTTATCCGACCTTCTCTATGAGCCCTGCACACTCAGCATCACCATCTGTCTCATCTCCTTTCTGTCCCTTTATCTAGCTCTCTAAACCGTGTATCTACGGCTGTTTAATTCTCCATTTCTTACCATCGATATGGGGGGCCCATTATTTCTGTACACACCTCCTTCTCCTTCTGCCGTCTTCAGTCCTCGGGAGACTGGCCCACATGCAATGCTTTGATGATCATTCTCCTCACGATCAGACACCCTCTACCTGCATGACCCTGTTGTCTCTTAATTATCCTTCTCTGACTGACGCAGGCCTGAGGCATGGTCTGTCTTAAGCCTGCTGACCGACAAATCACTCCTTATGCTACTTTATGCACACTTTAGAGAGGCTTAGTGCTTTTGATCTCATCAATGAAAGAACTGTCTCTTTCCACGTGCCTGTGACTGCTTTTCACTTTTGCTTTCTACCCCTCGTTTTAATTACCCTTAGTCCTCTTTTCTACCTCCTCCACACAACCCTCCATCCTCTGCTAAAACCTTTCCTGCCCTACCACAACTCCCACCTCCATTCCTTCTACAGACATAGCCCACATATGGACTCATACCTGAGAACGAAATGTTGAATCCCTGCAGCGATATGGAGAAGTCAGAAATAAAGCGTAGCTGGGCCTTGAAGTTCCCATACAGACCAGCATTAATTGGTGCAGGCCTCTCAGAGCCAGTCAGGCGAGCGAGTGGCTGAGCGAAGCTGCCGTTTTCTGTTATCAGAAGGTAGTCATGGTGATCCTCCAGGTGGAAGGAGTGAAAAGTGAATTGGACACCTTGGAGGAGAAAATAGGAAAGTCCAGTGATAGAGGTTTCCAGGAATATATAAAGAATAACTGAAAGGAACAGTGTCATTCATAAATTCATGGTAACATGCATATTTCATGTTCATACTGACTGACAGTACTGTGTAAAAGTCTTCAGCCACCCCCATTTCTTTAGAGTTTGCTAGGAAAATGGGAAATGGGCTTGATGATTTATTGAAACATGCAAAAAAAAAAAAAAAAAAAAAAAACCATTGGAAAGATTGAATGTTTTTGATAGGTTTGTAGCTTGAACCTATTCGCTGGAACGTTGAAGACAATATAATTACACCGCAAGCAAGACACGAAGTAGGCAAAGTTTTTCATGTTTCTCGTGCACGGGAGAGAACCGGACAGACGCCGTTCCTTCGCTTGACCCCAGTTGCTCTCGACCGCTCCCCCGTAACACTGCTTTTTTATTGAGGTTACATGAATATGCATAGGTTCATTAACATATGACGTCTACATACAAACAAAGAGTACCGTGTGTGTGTGTGTGTGTGTGTTGCTGATCAAAGGGTCATATAACATAAAAGCACACAAGCAAACATCCTTGGTCAGGAAGAGGGTAGTCTCACCCTAGATAACACGGTGAGGAAGTCCAGCATTTAAAGCACTTAGACTAGAACAGACGTAGCTACGTTTATCCTACCATAAAACAATAAGACAAGGTACGACCTCTCTCGTGCTCCCAGAGTGCTCTCTAATACACACAAAGTTTGCAGACTATCACTACACAATTGATTATACACCTCTAAGAATATATGGTTAAATATTTCTAAGCATAAATGACAATCAACAATACAAAATCTAACAGTTTTCAACAAAGCCTGAACTCTATTAATCAGTATCATCAATAACAGTTCTGCAGGCTTCTGGAAGGTCATTCAGAGCTCTTCTTTGGATGTCAGGTGGATGAAAATCTGTTGCTCTGTTTCTGTTTTTATAATTCATCAGTTCTGTCAAGATCCCCAAGACCGCTGTCTGAAATGCAGCCCCATACAATGACCAAGCCTTCATCATGTTGTACAAATAGCTGAAGAAACTCACTGTTGACACTCACTGATGATTTGACCCAAACATTTCAAATTTGAATTCATTATTTCATATCTTTTGGACCTCTTGCTAGTCCAGTTTTTGTGTAATTTGGCATACCTGTGCAGTAAACAGTAGAGTGATTATCTAAAGATCTAGATGCATCTATCAGATTCTGCCAGGTCTTTGATGGATTTTTCCCCCCTTTTCTTTATGACATGAATTTCAGATATGGTATCTGTATCATGATTCAGTCAATTTCCAAAGAAAAAACTTTGAAAAATCTTCAGAAAAGGAGAACTGTTGCTCATTGGAGCACTGACTGATTGGATATAAAATATAAAATATAAAGAAACTAGTGGCCGTTCAAGACTCCTGCACAGTGCTGCATAAGGTTAAGAATTAATGTTGTTGTTTAAATTTAAGGAAATGGGCTAAATTTGAATGCAGTCACCTCAAAATGAACCTGGTAAAACAAAGACTTGTCTTCTAGCTTGCCAGTGAAAGATTTTCCCAAGAAAAGAGCATAACTAATGATTGACAGTCAATGAAGCAAACAGAATCTATAAATTGTTTTCAGGTTGGTGAAGATGATGTTTTCCATCAATAAAATGCAACTGAAATTTTAAGCAAGTAAACAAGGCCTATATAAACAGTATATTTCCATTTTATCACACTGTAACTCAGACCCAATAACAACATCTTCATTCTATCCATGATGGCCACTTGGCTGCTTTTCAGCACCATCAGTGATGGCATTTCAATGCCATCTGTTGAATCTGTTGGAATATGACTCTATAATGTCCTCCACAATGCTTGGCTCACTTAATAAAGAAAGCCCCAAATGGCTCTAGAATAAATAACAAAATGAAATGATTGATTGTCTTCTGTAAAATGCCAATTATATTACAGAGCATGAAGGCAAATGACCAATTAATCAAGAGCCAATCTTGTGAGGAGACTTTCTAATATTGTAATACAGTCTGTACACGTGCTGGTTAATAAAAAGTGGCTAGTTGCATAACTACTACCTCTGAAGTGGAATTTCTTGCTGATTGCCCAAAGGTAAAAGCATACAATACAGCGATTAAAGAGCAGAGAAAATAATCCCAGGAGATTTTGTGTATGTTGTGGTGAATTTGGAGGCTGTGGTGAACAAGTCATCCAATCTCAATAGCCAAAACAGGTGAGCTGACGGGTGACTGGTTGGCTCAAATATGGCCTGAGAAGCAAGTCAAAAGTTCAAATCCTGTCCAGGGACCATTTAGACTTTCTCTTTTTCATGTTCTGTCTATTTGCTAGTATTTGCTATATATATATATATATATATATATATATATATATATATATATATATACACACTCAACAAAAATATAAACGCAACACCTTTGTTACTGCTCCCATTCCCCATGGGATGGACGTAGAGACCTAAAATTCATTCCAGATACACAATATAACCATCCCTCCCAAACAGTGGTCACAAATCAGTCCAAATGTGTGGTAGTGGGCACATCTGCCATATTGAGATAATCCATCCCACCTCACAGGTGTGCCACATCAGGATGCTGATCTGACATCATGAGTAGTGCACAGGTGTACCTCAGACTGCCCACAACAAAAGGCCACCCTGGGATGTGCAGTTTTTGCGCTATTGGGGGTCTGGGGACCCAGAACCGGTCAGTATCTGGTGTGACCACCATTTGCCTCATGCAGTGCAACACATCGTCGCATGGAGTCTATCAGATTGTCAATTGTGGCCTGTGGAATGTTGGTCCACTCCACTTCAATGGCTGTGCGAGGTTGTTGGATATTCGTGGGAACTGGTACACGCTGTCGTATACGCCGGTCAAGCACATCCCGAACATGCTCAATGGGTGACATGTCCGGTGAGTATGCTGGCCATGCAAGAACTGGGACATTCTCAGCTGCCATCTGCCCTGAACAATGTGAACCATGATTCATCCGTGAAGCGCACACCTCTCCAACGTGCCAGACGCCATCGAATGTGAGCATTTGCCCACACAAGTCTGTTACGGCGACGAGCTGGAGTCAGGTCAAGACCCCGATGAGGACGACGGGCATGCAGTTGAGCGTCCCTGAGACGGTTTCTGACAGTTTGTGCAGAAATTGTTTGGTTGTGCAAACCAATTGTTCCAGCAGCTGTCTGGGTGGCTGGTCTCAGACGATCTTGGAGGTGAACCTGCTGGATGTGGAGGTCCTGGGCTGGTGTGGTTACACGAGGTCTGCGGTTGTGAGGCCGGTTGAATGTGCTGCCATATTCTCTGAAACACCTGTGGAGACGGCTTATTGTTGAGAAATGAACATTCAATGCACGGGCGACAGATCTGGTTGACATTCCTGCTGTCAGCATGCCAATTGCACGCTCCCTCATTGCTTGTGGCATCTGTGGCATTTTGCTGTGAGACAAAACTGCACATTCCAGGGTGGCCTTTTGTTGTGGGCAGTCTGAGGTACACCTGTGCACTACTCATGATGTCAGATCAGCATCCTGATGTGGCACACCTGTGAGGTGGGATGGATTATCTCAATATAGCAGATGTGCCCACTACCACACATTTGGACTGATTTGTGACCACTGTTTGGGAGGGATGGTTATATTGTGTATCTGGAATGAATTTTAGGTCTCTACGTCCATCCCATGGGGAATGGGAGCAGTAACAAAGGTGTTGCGTTTATATTTTTGTTGAGTGTATATGTATATGTATTAGGGGTGCAACAATACTCGTATTGATATTGAACCGTTCGATACAGTGCTTTCGGTTCGGTACGCATATGTATCAAACAATACAAAATTTTTAATTTATTTTATCAACTTTCCTTCTAACGATGCTGTCTGTGTTGAGCGTTCAGTGGCTCTGCGCTCGACAGTGCAGCCTAGACGGAGTAGTCGAACACAGATTCACTGAGCGCAGGGCAAGCTAGCGAGACAGAAGTTAAGCTCTCCTTGCAACACGGCAAATTGAACCTCACCCACCCTCATTCAGATCATGACACCAAAGTATCAAACCGAACCGTGAATTTTGTGTATCGTTGCACCCCTAATACGTATGTGTGTGTGTGTGTGTGTGTATGTATGTGTATATATATATATATATATATATATATATATATATATATATATATATATATATATATAGAGAGAGAGAGAGAGAGAGAGAGAGAGAGAGAGAGAGAGAGAGAGAGAGAGAGAGAGAGAGAGATGTGAATCATAGTCTCTGTGGAAGCAAAATTGATTCATTTTACTTTTAGAGCTCACTTCTGTTTCTGTTCAAATATACTGCTCTATAATGTTAATGACATGATTCACCGTTTTCAGTTTTACCAAAATGATGACACTTATGTGTAATTTAAAGGAATTTATTCACACAAATGCTACAGGTCACTCAAGTATAACTACAGTATGTTGTAATAAGAGGTTGCACTAACACCCTGTGGGGACTCTACTATATTGGCGCGCAATGTAGGAATGCAGACGCGCAAAATTCAATCTAACTGCCCAAGCTTCTGAGACTCTGATCTCTTAAAAACATACACAATCTACTGATTTAATCACATGATTAAGATGAGATGATATTTGTAAGAGTTTTCAGTTTCACGTTTTCTTCCTTTTTGATTGATATCGATATTGACTGTCTGTAGTATTTTGTTTTTGTTTGTTTTGTTTTTTGAATAACTTATTGTGAGATATTAGAACTGGTGCCAAGTGGAGCTATAATCAGTCAGTTAGTTGGAGGTATTCATTATTTCTCGATGTTATTAGTTTGGACTTGTGGGTGCAGTTAAGTATGATGAATCCAGTTATTGCTGAGAGTTAAAAGACCCATGTAAGAAATTAAAAAGATAATGCTGATAAAAAAAAATTAATGCTATAAACATCACAAAGAAATAACAGAGAAAAATAGAGTTATCCAGGGAAGGATTACATGATGTCAGTGGGTAAAGCCCTAAATTACTGGATTCAGTCTCCCTATATGAGTTACACACAGAGATAAACCTATAAACTTGCCATCCAGGGCTTACTAGATTGAAATACATGGACTTTAATTGCATCAATATTATATGGCAAAGAGAGAAATGACATGAACAGTTAAACACTGATTTAAATGAAATAATATGATTTTATGGTGTTAAACTCCAAGAACAGCGAGATAGGTAACTCAAAAGAAAATAAAGGTACGACAACAGGACTGACTTTCAAAAGGCCATTTGGGAATGGATAATAGGAAACACTATGGGCAAATGTGATGATACGGCTAGAGCATTGTGATAAGTTCAGTGTGCTTTTCAAATAATAATGAATGGCACACTGATAATTGACAGTGAGTGCTGTGATAACAGAATTAAAGTAATAAAACAAAGAGCGACTAGTGAATAAAACTGAGATACAAGATTTGCTTCAGCAGGTGTTCTGCTTAAAAGTTGAAGCTGTTCATAAAAAAAAGTATCAGAAGAATGTAAGATCCTGTTCTTCACACTAAGGACCAATGCACACGGCACATACCTTTTTTGAACTAGAGGATGTGCCCACTGTCACATCAGCAAGCATCAGCAATGGTAGCTATCATAGTAAATAGTTTATTTATAAAGTATGTTACTGCCTAGTAACAGAGAGAAGATCACAAAAAGCAACTTCACACTCAGGAATGTACATCCCTGCATTCCCAGGCATTCAATCGCAAAGTTCAAAGTATACTGGACAAATAGTTTCTAAAATATGAGAATACAAGTCTCTATCGCGCGCACACGCACGCACGCACGCACGCACACACACACACACTTCTTGAATAGAAGAGCTGCTATACAGGAAGGAACGAAATGAGCTGAACAATTTAATATAGACTCAAAAAGAGCAGTGAATGAACACTACATTGTGTAATATTTCTACTTATATTCTGGGTTACCACATACTCTGCATATCCAATCCAGTGGATATATTATTAGTTGACCTTCCTGATTCAACCCCACCAAAGGATTTGTGTTTCCCTTCAGTAGCGAACCCAAATGCGTAAACCATTACACTGTGGAGCCACCACTCATGGCCTGGCTACCATCCAATAATAAAAGCCCTGCATTTAAATGATCTTTGCCTGATTAAATGTACATGTTGCACTCTTTTCAGTTTATAATAATAAATCACTTTTATATCTCTAGAACCTTTTTGAGGAGAGGGAGATGTGTCCTTTTAATTTATTGTTACATAATTTGGTCATTGTTGAGAATACTAAATATGCGACTCACTGTAGAAAGGACTAGATAAATAAAAACTGTTATATATAAAATCGCCGTCTGAACCCACTGGGAAAGAGGGTGTGGTATGTGTATCTTCCTCCAGCTTGGAAGGTGGAGTGTTTGGGGCATCTTAGCTGTTCCTAACAGCTTGCATGCAAATATATAGATGCATTCTCCTACCTTTTCCATGGCTGACTTCTACAGTCCATGTGCAATTTAGAGAGTTAGGATACAGCTCAGGGTAGCCAGGTGATAAGATGATCCCTCCAGGTCCCCTGATATCACCACCACATGATGCTGAATGGAACAAGAAGATAATGAAAGATAACTGTTGCTGGAAAAAAAGGGTAAATTGTAAATGAACCAATAAATCCTTCACCTGAAGACAGAGGGGAGGTTAAGATGAATAATGCATTTGAGTCATATCACATCCTGTCCTGCTATTTTTATTTGCACCTGTAAATCTGCCACATGTGTGCACTCCAAACCAGCCCTAGTGCCTAACATGGCAATACATTATTCATACATTTAGCTATCCACCCAGATTTTCTTAATTCATGGTATCTTAAACTGAAAGAAATTGTTACAAAACATGATCATCTATTTCGTTAAAACACAAAATAACTTACAAGCATATTCAGAGGATTATCATATTCATCTGGATTTAGAATCATTGTCACTTCAAGGTAGAAATTGATCTTTAAGAGACACAGTTACCATTCAACTCATTTTCAGTCAGGTATAATCTAGTTGTACCGATGTAGAGGAAATGAAGAAGAGAAAGGGACAACGCATGTCACGCATGTGGATCAGTGGGGTAAGGATTAATGTGTCTAAAGGTTAACTGGTGTAATTGAACACTGTTAAAGCCTGTAACCTTTTTCTCATGCTGTCATTAGATTTTGTCATTTCACATAAAGGGCAGAGCTTTTTTGAACTCAGCATTAATGAAATGTGACAAAATTTGTGGGTTTTTTCCTTCTTGCATCTGCCTATGTACGTGCTCTCTGACCTACGGGTGGTTTTGCAACCAAGCTCATGAATAGTTTCCTCAAAACAGTTAGAGTTGACAAATATTAGAAGTAGGACTGTTGTGAGTGTACACATTTTTAAAGTAATGGATGTCAGATGATATTTTGGAGGATAACTGGGATGCCTTGGGCTCCGCAGCTGTACACACCCACCCCCTACTCGAAACCTCTCTCCTTCCACCCACAGGCCTTCCAGCGAACACAACACATCAAGGCCTGAATCCTTACCCACTGACTAAATTACATCAAATATTTTATTAATGAGCCAAAATTACATAAAGTCATTAAAAGTGGATGAGTATGCTTGGAAAACGATCTACTTCAGAGGCTCCATAGGCAGAGAGCCAATGCATTTGGCACCAGTCTGGCACATACCTTGGCAAAAATATGCTCCCAGATATAAAATTAGTTTCAGAACAAGCACTGGTGTGAAACTATAGTGTGGTACTGAGTCATATGTGCGGCATGCCAAACGTTGCATGTATTTTACTTGTTATTTTGTTTCTGCTGAGTGATCCGTGACCATTTTCACAAATGTTCTTCAGGTGTGATACTAATGTAAACAGCACAAGAAGCAACATTGCTCAAATACAGCCCAGGGCATTATTTGGCCTATCAAATCTATCAAATCAAATCCATCTATACATCCTGCACCCCATGTTCTGATGTGAGGCAAAATTTGTCTTCCATATCACTTGATTTCCAACACCTCAGTAAGTTTTTCAGTAAAGCACTAGAGGCACTGTGTTTTATGAATAAAAGGCAGCACCTTTTTTATTTGTCAAACCTACTATGTGCTAAATGTTGCTACACCCATTGCTGGGTCTTTACCTTTTGTCAGAGTGCATCTTTTTTTTAGGACTAAGAAGAATCAAAGGAACATAATTGCCATTGTAGAGTTTGTGCCATCTACTGGTGGCAATATCCTTTAAGTACTGCGATTAAAAACTGTCAGGACATACTGTAAGTCAAAGAAATTACATCCTATTAAATGTATGTTAAATATTCACTGAAATATTTAATTAAGGAATGCATACATACCATCACAAGTGGGCAGTGGGTGGCTCCAAAAGTGGTTCTTCTCGCAAACTAGAGGCTCCTCGTGGCTCAGTCTATATCCTGGGTCACACTGGAAGGTCACAGTTGAGCCGATGGACAGGTCGTGGCTTAACCGCAAGCCATTCACTGGGATACCAGGATCCATACAGGAGTATGTGTCCAATGTGACCACTGTAGAAATGAAAATGAAGCATTCTCTTTACATTGGTATTTAAAGGAAGTTATGTATGATTTTACCTCATGTAAAATCTGGATCTTCTTCACACAGGTTACAAAGGCTCTAGATGCAGTGTTTAGTGTTGCACTGAGCTATGCATGAACTAGCTGCATGTTTTTGACTCGTGACTGTTATTAAAATAACTGAGCCACACTCTTCACAGTTCTTGTGTGCACGTGTGCACCTGGTATTAAGCAGCATTACTGTAAAAGCGTCGGCTTTTCTATTTTGATACTAAATATAATATGACCTTTACACTCCTGAGGTGGATTGAAGTCACAGCATTCATGAAACATGAAATGCCAATTCTATTTTTGCATTCACTGAAACTTCCGTGTCACATTTTCCCTCTAAAAAAGTGCAGATCGAAGCTTTGATGTTAAAAATCACAGCAACAAAAGGCAGGTGTCAGGTCGCATGCATAATATAGAACGCAAAAAGATTTACTTTGCCTTTCTTTTACTTTTAACTTTAAAGAATCTTCTTATGACAAACAAATGACTCTTCAAACCAGGCTATGTTAGTACACAGTAGAGACTGCAGAAAGATGAACTATTGCATTGACTGCCATAATGCCTAACAGTTTCTTCCTGAATAACCTTGATAGAGCTGTCAGCTGCTTTGATTTTTAAAAAAACAGGGTTTTATCTTCATGCCATTTAGACAGGTACTGTGGGATAGTAAAGGGCAGCAGCTTCATGGGGAGAGCGAATTCAGAGTATGACCTTGGTGAAACTGCGCGTCCACTTCATTTCCTTCTATACTAGTCAGCTACTGGAAGACCACTTGAAGTTTTTATTAAACAAAACCACATTTGCCTGATAGTTTTACTCCTACAGTGAGCTAGTTTCATCTCTCTTAATTTGCAGTGATGCAAGTTGTAAAGAGATGCCCCCATTTTCCCTGTGATTTCCAGGACCGCCTTTTGGATTTCTTCCAAGTAGGGTTGCTTTTGATGCACTAAAAATATGCTGATTTTAGCCACTGACTGACAGTAGTTGTGTAAGCGGTTGTCAGGCCACTGGCGAGGAAGAATCTTAACATGGAAGGATTAATTTTCTGGAATTATAGAGACAGTTTATTATTTTATGTAAAGTCAAAGTAACAAAGATATAGCTTAAAACAGGCATATGTTCACATGTTACATCTGGTGTCAGTGACTGTGAGCACTGCATGTATTTAAGTACAGCACATACACATGTAATTGCACTCCCTGCAGAGACCTATAGCTCAAAACACAAACACTCAAAGTAAGTCAAATATATAATCTGAAAAGCTTTGTCATAATATAGTTTACCTGTATGACCTGCAGAATTTCCTTGTAGCAATAGGGCAGAGTTGCATGGTGTAAGAAGATTTATAAGCCATAGATAATTGTCATTAATAACTAGTGTGATCCGACCTGTGTGATAACAGAGAGATTGCTATCCTCGTGTAAGCCTCTGTAGGAAGCTTGCTTTGCACTACTTTCATCATACATCATATGAATTTTGCTTTAATATGCAGAGCAGTCATTGATCACTGCTAGCAGTAGCCTCTAGGGTGCAGGTATTTGGTGGGAAAATAATTTCCTTACATCTCCAAGCCCATGGAGTCATGTCAAATATGTTACCGTGTAGTATGTTTTAAATGTTTGTGGCTAAAATAATTGTATAGCATGCTGTAATTTTTATTTAACTGAAGAGGTCGAATTTTCCTAGACATAAAGGGAATGATGTAGTGCTTCTGTGCCTTACTTTATTCACAGGATAACTAACCCTTATTTTGCAGACTAATTTTACAAATGAAGTAGGCTAGTTTTCCCAGAAGTATTTTGGCAATAAGATATGTCCTAAAAGGCAATGCAAGAAGCTAATATGATCTTACTGTTATTGCTTTTCGACGGCCTCATCAACAAAAGCAAAATGCACTCGAGATTGAAACGTAATAAGACAAAAGCACTTGTGGCCTGCCTTCAGTCAATAACAGAGACATAATTTGTCTTATGAATCAAATTGGAGTGACGGGGTAATAGTGCTAGTGCAAACAATTGTGAAAATAAATCACAGTATGTCCAGAATATATTTGTACTAGACTTTTCAAAAACTACCATTCAATGCATAATGATGTATACCGAGTCTTATTTCAAATTAAGTACCCTTGTAGAGCTAATAGTTTGCTTCAGTTGTTTTGATTAGATTAACTTCACCTTACTCTGCGACCTTGTATTTGAAAGCACGGTGCTACCATTTGCACCTGACAAGTGGCAGTACATTGTTAACAATAGATTTGGGTTGCCAGTCGGTACAGAGGTGCAATCCCACATAGTCACTGTCATCTGGGATCACAGCTCCACAGACATCAAGTGCACTGTTGACAAAAAAAAACCTTTCACTCCATTGAACTTGAGTCCTTTTTCCTTTGAGTGTTTGTTTACATTTACAGCACAGTGTTTGATTTTCTCCCCTACCTGGATAATTTATATTGACCACTGTGAAGCTTCTATCCAAGAAGTCAGAATAATTAATGTTCAACTGCTTTGCAGGACATCATTAACAGCCACTTTTATGTTTGTTTATTGCACAAAATATTTACCAGCAGTACTTTCTAAAAGACTCAAAGAGGGAATACGAGTAGCAGAAAAATATGTATGGATAAATATAGCAGCAGTGACAGACATAATGCTATGCCTCAATGATAGACCAAGCAAGAATGATAGCACAGAGTGCACTATAAATCAAGCTAAATGAAGTTACATTCAATTAAGAACTTACACTGAGTCTGACTTCTGCACCAGCAATCACAATCATAAAGAGATTAAATGCAATGCCACAACTGAAGACAAAGCTTATGTGCTCAACGAACAAACCTATCATAAACAGTAAACATTCAAAGAGTGCACAGCCTTTGATGAGACGAATTATGGAAGTTGTATTCAATTTAGTTTTATACAGATAGTGTCAAGTCTGCTCAAGGCGCTTTATAGTCAAAGCTAAACAACCGACAATATTCGACAAGTGACTACAGTTAATATACAAAGCTTGCCTCTTTGCCTTACCAAAGAGCCAAGAGCCCCAGGTAAACTAATAACCAGCATGAAATGTACACTGTGAATTGTGAGGCTTTAACACTAGACAAGAGATGATCTAAAATTAAAAACAGCAGAGCGGACCTCTCCAGCTAAGCTAAGCACTTATGAAAAATTTAAAATGTATCACCTTTAAATGTTAATCACAGTAACTAATCTGAACTCATGTAGTTAGAGAACCCACGCTAATTGAGGCATTTTGTTATGGTAATACTAGTGCTCTTGACATGTAATAGACCTGAAATATTTCCTCAACAAAGTTTAATCTTGGCATTTGGTTTCAGAAACTTAAGTGCTACCAGAAAAGCTGACCAACCAGTCTCCAGTGCCTCTAGCTGAAGCACAGTTGAACTTGTTTAAAATTTTATTCTCTATGTCTAATTATAGAACTGAATGTGTACCATCTCATCTCATCCTTTTTTTGTTGTGAAGAAATTACAGGCAATAGCACTATACTCTCACCTTCATAGAAGATCTTGAAGCCACTGTTTGATCGACTGTTATCGGTGGTAAAGAGCAGATACAGGAAGTTACTACTGCTGAACAGGAACTGAGGGACCTGGGTTCCGTTAAAAGAGCCAATCAGAGGAGAGAGCAGATTGGGACCATCGTGAACCTCCAGGAAGTCATAACTGAGCTCAGTTTGAAACCTTAAAAGTTAAACAAAAGGACAGATGGACTTTAAGTATACATATTTGTTAAAAAATAAATTTGGTTACCTCATACAGTTTGGTAAAAATGTGACAATACTGAGGTAATAAGGTAAAAACAAGAAGTTATAACCACTTAAACATACAGCAATATCCCTGTATTTTGTACCAACAATGGTTGAGCTGAGTAATATTACACTGAAACTTTTATATTGAGGTTAATAAGGCCTCACAAACTGAGCGTAGTGATGTGGAAACTTACAAGGCAAAACCAATTAGTACTAGTATAGAAGGTCTAGCAGTAAGGTCTAGTGATTTACTCGTTTTCTTAACAGGCAGGAGCAATATAATGATAATATCAGTGTATTTGATTTTTTTAATACTGGCTTTAAAGTTGTAATAACCTGGTGTTTCCAGATGTAACCAGTCTTGATACGGGTCATTGCGTCGTATTTACTTGATATTTCTTTTGTAATTAAGTCACTTGTTTTTATCCCAATATTAACACAGTATTACCAAGCTGTAAAAAGAAAATGTAATTTCTTTTACAGAAAAACATCCTAATTTTCTGCAATGGGTAAAAAAAAAAAAGCGCTACAGCAAAAATTACAATAATTGGAACAGTTCCTGGAAATGTGACATTGCTATGCATCTGTTGCAACCTTCTTAACCCCCCCATCAAACAACTGGGATCAACACAGATATATCTGTCAATATTATTGACGTTTCCTGACTGAAATTTATGCATTCTTATCTCACTGATATAAGAAACTGTGAAGATTGCCTCGAGTATAGTGCCATCATAGATGTAATGCTTTAAACAGGCATGAGAAACCCTGTGCTCATTTTAAGTGAGGGAAGAGGAAAAGAGGGTTAATTTTATAAATAATAAAACAAAACAAAAAAGTCACAGTAAAGGCAGCCCTTTGAAAAAGCAACAATTATACAACATGAACGAATGAATGAATTTCATGATTTCACTTATTAATATTAAGAAATAAAGATTTCAAACCAAGATTTTCCCTTTCCTTTTTTCCCCACTTTCTTTTATTGAAGCTCTCTCAGGAAGTGAGCAAAGCGGGTAAGCAAGATAAAGGATTACTTGAGGCTTTCAACACTTTTGGAAACTAGACCAAAGTCTGTTCTTCCTCCTCTGACTTTCTATTTCAAACTCAGAGGCTTCCACAGCCAAGGGGAGCCATTTATGTTTGTGTACATGTCCTGTATATGCATAAACTAAAGGGATATATACATGAGTGTCTGTCTGCATGCAGGTATATGACTACTGCAGCACAATATGTGATTATATTACACCAGGAATTAAGTCCTTTTCCAGATTTTGTCACTCTACATGTGTCTTTGTTTCAGTGGCTGACTTGTTGCAGTACTGTCATACAGACCTGTCAAAGCTAATCTTGATGGAGCGTCCCGGCTCGGCCTCAATGACCCACTCACAACTCAAGGAATCTTTGTAGTAGCCTGGCCACCCGGGGGAGAGGATGACACCAGATGGCCCTGAGTAGTGTCCTCCACAAGGAGCTGGAGCAGTGGAAGGAGTTTTAAGGGGGCATAAAGAAGACAAAGAAAGCAGGAGAGGTGAGGAGAGGAGAGGAGAGGAGAGGAGAGGAGAGGAGAGGAGAGGAGAGGAGAGGAGAGGAGAGGAGAGGAGAGGAGAGAGGTAGAAAAGAGAAAAAAGTTGCTTTAAAGATGATACCTCTCGGTAATCTGTTCATACCCACATGAAAAATATTGAAAGAAAACACTTATAGGATGAGTCACCAAAGGCCTGGAGTTACAGATACCTGAAAATAAATCTAGCCCGGTTTAGATGGACTGAACTCCGTGTTCCACACTAACCCACTCACTTTTTTTTTTTTATCATGTTTCTGTTCTTTCTTTCTCATCCCAGTTCAGCAGTTAACTTATACTCATTCACATAATTGTTAGCAATTACAATTTAATTACCTTCACATTTGGGAATGAGTCCACTCCACATCACCTTGCCTTCTTCCAGATGGCATGTGATGGTGTCAGCTCCCTGTGTCTTGATAAAGCCATCCTCGCAAACAACAGAGATGGAGCTCCCCAGCTGGAAACTGTCCCCAAAGCGCCTAGCGTTCAACGGTATGCCAGGGTCAGGGCACTCATTATGCCCAAAAGCTTGTAATGAGAAGAAAGGGAACAAGATCTAGTGACAAATGCTCTTGTGTGAATGAGAAATTGGGTCTTTGAGTAGTAGAGAGATAAGGGAAATGGATGTAGCTGTCCGTAAGAGAGGAAAAAAGAACATACAAAGGTCTGCTCTATACACGTAGGGTTGACAATAGCCTCTGTCTTTAAAGCTTGTTGAGAATTGCACCGGAGGAAAAGCAAAAGAATTACAATGGCACTGCATAGGCAATAAGGCATCTGAGTTAAGCACTACCTCCACAGTACTAAATGGCGCTTTTTGTTTATAAAGGTACTATTAACCTAACTTATGCTGCAGCTTTTCTGCTCAAATCTTGACTGGAAAAGCTGTGCTAGGGTTACACTTATTAAAACTCAGCTGTAATCTGCCAGTGGTTTTATTAACCTTTTTTTTTTTTTTAAATATTTGTTGTCCATTGCTTCAATGAATTGTAATGTGTCCTTGTGTGTTATAAAAGATGCCTGCCAAGAAATTATAACCATTATTATCAGGAAAAAACATAATTTCTAAAAGAGCAACAAGGACGACAATAAAGCTCTGTGACTGAGAACACGCTCATTCACATAAACTACAGGTTCTGCTAAACTTCATTCCTCTTCTATTAATACAATTAATTTGCACAGTACGCTTAGTAATTTTTTTTTTTGTTTGGTTAACTGCGTCTAAAAATTGTACAAATTTAACAGGTCAGACAGACCTGAGACACCACCAAAAAAATCCCTAACCATGAAAGGTAGAGGGTGAATGCATTTCTCTTTCTTTTAGTTTCATTTACCCATTGATCAGCCACTTACTGCTATAGGTAATGTTGAACCCTCGCCCAGACATCGAGTGATCGGCCTGAAACTCGAGCTGCAAAACGTTGCTATTGGATGTCAGATGGGAAGGAACTTCAGCCCCCGAGAAGCGTCCCAGTATTGTGGCTCCTGACTGATCCCCATCTTTGATAGTAAGAAAGTCGTAAGGAGGCTCCAAATCAAAGTCATTGAAGGCCAAATGGATCCTGGAGCCAGGCTCAGAGATAATCAGCCAAACACAGTTAAGGTTGTTCCCGTAGCCTTCTGGATAGTCTGGAGACAACACCGTCCCCATGGGCGCAGTGAAGTTAGAGAAACAGGGAACTGTGTGACAGAGAGGGCAAAAACATCAGTTATATATCCCGAGTAAGCAATTTGTTTTACAGCAACTCTCACTGGCCACACGACATGTCTACACTGCAGAATCTCCCATAACAGGACCAGGCACAAAGATCTCTACAGAACAATGTCAGTACTGTATAAGTAGCTCAGCAAACTGGAGACAGGTTTACTCCCAAGGGTGCTGAGTAGCTTGAGAAACATGAAACTGTAAGCAGGACGGAACAGAGAACTGTACAAAAGTACAGACATATATGAATATAGGTGCACAGGAATACTGCACACTGTCCCAAAGGAGGCAGTTAAATCGAAGGAACACAAGTCTAGTTTTTTGTTATGGAGATAGGTTAGGAATGTTGTAACTACAAGGAGAGGGATGCCTTGACATAGGATGATAAACAGTAGAGTGCATGTTACCTTCTCCAGTTCAGATAAATAGTACAACAACAACAACAACCACCCAAAAAAGCAAGCTTGAACAAAAACTTCCCATTTCACACAATGTGCTGTGTGCACAGCTCTGCATGTTCAGTTAACAACTCTGTAATTATTTCTCAAATAGCCCAGTGTCATTGTGAACCTTCCAAGCACATAAGTAATTGCTTATCCGGTGTCATTAAAAACAAGTATGGGACTCACATATGCAGATGGGGATATTAGCTGACCACTGATTGTTGTTCTGGCAGGTTATCATCCTTTCCCCAATGAGCTCAAATCCAAATTGGCATTCAAAGCGTAAAACATCTCCATTTAAAAAACCAGTTCCCTCTTGATAGCCATACAGAGGTGTACCGGGGTCGCCACAACTCTCTTTGTCAATTTCTGTGGAGAAGAGAAAAGAGGGGGACGGACAGATGAAGTAAGTGAGAAAGAGAGTGGAAATGGGAGGGGGAGAGCAGAGGATTACGTCAAGGAAAGTAGTCTGAGATAGTTTTTTTTTTTCTTTAAGATTATCTGTATAGGTGCAGTTGAAGAGTGTGGAAGTTGGGTTAAGAAAGTTTTTTTAAGAAGTAGAAAGATAAAAGAGTGACAGATCGGCAGGAAGGCAGACAGTAAAATAAAATTGCTGCTTTAGTGAGAGACAGTCAGAGACAGACATGAATACAGACAGTGAGAGATGGCATCAGCACAATAGTGTGTGTACCTTTGTAGTTGATCTTGAATCCAATTGAGCCAACACTCTCATCAGACTGGAGGTGAAGCCACATCTGATGGGACATGCTGACAATTAGGTCTGGGACAAAGCTCCCAGTGAGCCTGCAGATAAGACAAACAAGCCAGTGTGGGATCAAAATTCACTATTGAGAGATTTCATTACACGTTAAGCAGATTAGAAGACAAACATTGTTATACGCAGATAAAAAACACAAGTAACTTGAACAAGTAAGCCACACTTGAAGTGGTGGAGTCATTTAACCGGTTCAAGGATTCTTTTGTTCAAGTATTTCTTTTAATGTCGACTCACAAAAAGATTTGGAAAGATTTGACTGCAATATTATGCTAAAATAATCTATCCAATGAAGTAGTTTATGAAATACTTACACTTGAATGATCGTTTTAGAGTCACCTACTTCCCCTCCATCTCCAATAGTTAGGGAGTCATACCCAATTTCTAGGTCGAATTCTTCAAAGTTGATCTGAATGACCTGTTGTAAAATACAAAGTCACTATGACAGTCTATGATTGGTCGTGAATTTGCAAACAGCAAAGCCCTCCTTACACCATTCAATAACATTTGAGAACACTCTACTGAATGATATATATATAAAGTAAGCCAGCATGGTATATTGCAGATAGTTTATGAACATTTGCTGAGAAGTCAATTTTCTGTCAGCAGTTTTTTTTTTTTTTTCAATACATTTCAACAAAACCATGAAGCTGAAAGTCGCCATTTGCCTGTGGAAGCTGTTTACACTGAAGGGATTCAAACAGAGAGGTCTCCTGACAGACATTGCTAACCCCGCCAGTCAATGTTATTCATTGCGTTCATTTAAATAGGCCAAACCCTCTCAATCAGATGAGCAGTTATTCTAAAGATTTATTACCAAATAAGCCACCATCTAATTTTTATGATATTCATAACATAGCTGCTCATTTCCATAACTTGCCTTTTGGGAAAATGTTGCTGAAGATATTGTAGCTAAACTGCAAAAGGCAGGCCTACACAGAGAAACTCCATGTAATGTCATATACATTTGCACAGGAGGACAGCTCAATGTTTGATCAAGCAGAGCTATAAAAGCTGAAGACGCTTCCTTCTATTTTCATAATTCACATAGCTGCTATAACATACAATATATTCTGGTACTTTAATCAAATATCCACAAACTACCCGAAAACTTAAATCAACAGTGGCGTTCGGGGAAATAGAGGGAAAATATAAAACACAAGTCATATCAGATTTTTGACTTTTTATAGGAAAAGGCTTATAGAGTGAATGTTAATGGAGATGTGCAGCATAGACAAAGGACACCGCAAGCATCCTTCAGAGCAATATAGAAACTGACAGCAGCATCACTTCAGAACACAAATCGAATTTTAAGAACCAATCAGAGTAAAGCAAACTTAAGCATATGAAATTATTAATTGCCTGTCTGCATTTACCCTTGAGATATCTCTGTCGGCTGTCACTGGTGAATCTTTTTACCCCCTTAACAAATGTACATAGCGTCACAAAAGATGACATTTTTAAAGATCAAACTGGCAACAGCTGCTTACACTAATAATCATGTCTGCTGCAGAGGCATTACACAAACATGCCACATTATCTCAGCCTGCACTTTGCCTGCACGGATTAGTGATGAAAGGAAGGATGCCGTAATGACACCAGTGTCACATCTGTTGATGACAACCATATGATGGCCGCTTGCTCATCCATAGCCTTCGTTCTTTTGGCCATGGGTTGGGCAGCGTCTGCACAATATGTATGTATAACAGCCTCATTACGACACGCAAATAAGCATAATTACCATAATAACACTAATGGACCAAGTTTCAGTGCCAAGTCAATGGCTTGTTTGCCTAGGAGAGTGCACAGTGGCACAAAGCTATGGCACTTGCCAGTCCTAGTGAGTTCTGAATGAGCGTCAGTTGGTTAGTTATTATTTATTAGCAGGAAAGTACTTAGTCGACACCCCTGTGTATATGGCTCACTGGATAGAATACCAATAGAAAGACAAATTTATGTAGGAGAGCAGTAATGACCATTTGGAAAACAGCTTTGACCTCTTCACTTTGGGGAAAAGCTGGTCTCAATCAATCATTATTTCTCCCCATTTCCGTGACCACAGATGAATGAAGCGAATCGCTAGGCTGCCAACAGCCACAGTCAAGCTGGTAATCTAGTGAGAACCGAAATGCCATCCACTCCTGCAATGTGCATTAATGACAGAAAGTAAAAATGGAAATATATGCATATTCTATGTAGCCCCTCCTAACTTGGATAACCCTGGAAAAAAACAGATGCATATAAAACACAGATCCAAAAATTCCAAGGAAATACGTCGACAAATGCTCTACAGGGAAGGAACTATTTTCACAGAACAAATGTAATGGTGCTCAGGAGCAACAAAATAATGTGTTTTTTTTTAAATAAAACTAATGAGGGAGGTGCAGTGCAAAGAGATTACTCAGAGGTAAATTTTACAAGTGTTGGTCTACTATTTATTACCTTAATGGAATTGCAGGTTGGCACTACACAAAACCTTTACTCTTATTATTGCAATCATGAGCCTCACTGGGCTTCTAATCTTGACCTTTTGTCTATTGCATTTATATTTTGGAAGTAACTGCTTTGTTCCAATGCGGCGGTGAGCAGAGAAAGGTGAAAATGCATAGTTTTTGTGATTTACTGTATCAGAATTTACCGCTATTTTATTAACACAGAAAAATGCGGAAAAAAGCCAAGATAACAAGACTTGTCACTACTGAATCCTCACCTCAAACATCGACTGCTACGGTTACCATTGTAACAGTAGTGGTGGATGTTTAATGGACAGTGTACAAGTTCTCCTACCTTGTTCGGATCACTGGCAGTGATGATCCACACACACTGCGAGTTACTCTCATATTGGATAGGAAAGTTAGGGGATGTAAACGTCCCCGACGGTCCCTGTAGATTCGACCCGCAGGTTTTCACTGCAACAGTATAAGAGGAATATCAAAGCAGAGAAGATATACAGCCTGTGTAACTTTTTTGGCACTTTAAATGTTTTGCTATTATCACTGACTTGTCTGAAGTGCGTTCTGCAATATGACGTGACATAATAACCCCCAACGTACACGAGCAATACAGAACCATCGTGAGAATCATGAAGAAAAAGGAGTCCTCCAGCACAGTGTGTGATCCCCACTGAGCCCTGATCTTAACTGAGACAGCTCAAACTTTTCTAGTTCATAAAGTTCTCCAATCTGGAACGCTGATTTAAAATCTCTCAGTAAGTGTACCTTGGAGAATTGGTGGAGCTTTAAAGGCAAAAAGGTCAACCCAAACATTTTCATTGTACTTTCAGTGACCAAAAATTCAGGCCAAACGGCATTTTTACATATTTATCATTTTATACTTGTCTGTGTATATAGAAAAGATATAAAGATCTGTGCTGGACACACAGCATAAACATCACTAAATGACCCATAAAAATTAATTTCAACTTCACAATAAATATTAATGAAAGTGGCGCTCAGAAGGCAGAGTAATAACTCGTGCATTGTAATGTGACTGAAAGGTAATATATTGTTTGCACAAGTAGAGAGGAGGTCTATTAGTCACATTTCCATTAATCAAATTCTAAAAGGTGCTCCAGGTATTATGAAACACAGAAAAACAGTGAGGGCATTTTGGAATGGAAAAGCAGAGTGTAGCAGAAGAGGCTTTCATACATAATTAACAGCAATGAACTTTCCTCTATCTGCATGGAGCATATATCCAGAGGCACCGCCTTAATCAAACAGTTTTATTAGCTCATCGGAAGCCCCGCTCACCCTTGCAGACGGGTCTGTGGTCGCTCCAAGCAGCGAAGACTTCGGCAACGCGCTGGCAGGTAATCGTTTTGGAACCCTGCAGCACATGGTCTTCATCACAGGTAAATTGAGCAGTTGCTCCGATACTGAGAAGATAGCAAACACCATTAATGCCCGAAAAAAGCAATCAATTCCTCAAAAATGACTCCTGATGAAATATCAAATTCATTATTTGTTTCAGGTCATTCATTTACAAAGAAACGAGTATATGATGCAGTAATGCGAGACAATGACAATGGACTTGTACTGTCACAGGTGACTACACTGGGCTTCCCTATGCACACATAACAGGATAAGACTGAAAAAAAAATCTAACCATGCCACATAACAGAACAAAGAGACTGAAAGTTGATCATATTATTTTCCCTGTTATCTTTTTCCTATGCTTGCTAAATGGGCACTGAGACAAATTAAATTGCACAATATTAACAAGAAGATTATAGCCAACAGACTGAGAATCTACTAAAATGACAGTAAATAAAGCAAAGAATGTTTGAAATCTGCAGCAGGTGGAGAATAAACTGGTTAACACTAGTTTATGTGCACACCTGTTGCTGACTTAATAGATTGTGACAGTAAAAACTCATGACATGCAGTCATGTGGCGCAAGTTATAATACTGAAAGCGGAGCACTCATTTCAATATCCCTCAGCACACATCTGCACATACGCTACGTATCCTTCACTCAAGCTGCGAAACAACAACTCACCTGAAATCGGAGCCTATCCGTTTGCCGTTTTCCGGCTCCCCTGGGTCAGGGCAGTAATTAGACACCTGTTTGATTCCTCCTTCATTCACTAAGCAGAGAAGACAGGGACCAAGAACACTGTGAGAGAGACACTTGAATTGCTAAAGCCCAGTGTATTCAGACAACACCCACTGCAACAGCAAGCACCTGAATAGCCGATAACCCTGCATGTTCAACAGTTTTTGCTTTCACGAATCATAAAGTTCTGACACATGACGGGTTGACCTCATCTCGAAATGTCAGAGACTTTTAACTAACAGCTTTTTTTTCAGTGCTGTTGTGTTTTGTGATATTACAGTGAGTGGCAAGGGTAAACGCAGCACTCTTACCTGAGCTAAACAAAATAGAGGAAAATCTATCTGGATCCAACAGGCACTAAGAGGATTAAATAACCTTCAACTATCACTTGCAGGAGCAACAATAATCACTCAGTCAGACTCTCCATACATAATAATAATTTGCGTAGACTAGATAAAGCCTTGGAGATATGGCTTATATTGAATACTGCCTTTACCATGGAAAGAATGCAGAGAGGCGATTTAGAGGCAGGAAAACAGCTTGTGTGTTCTGACTTAACAAGCTCATGTTCCCCTTACATTATGATCCGTACATCAATGTCTGCATGCACTGGAAATTAAACTCATGAAATATGTAGCTGCATAATTATCACTGAGGTCTGCTGCAATGTTTGCAACAAGACATCACCCCAAACACACACAGAGACCCTTCAGTTTTAGCGTGCGGCGCTCTAATGGCATGTTGCTTGCTTTGAGGAAGTTCATTCGTTTTTGAACTTAATCGCCACAGGTTATAATGTCGTTATGAGTTCAATTATACGGAGTAAATCCACAAGGCATACAGTACGGAGCATTCTCCTCGCAGTCTCTGAAATGATATACAGTATTGTCTCATAGAAAAGACTTGAGCTCACTGCATTATTCATGTCTCCATGCAGTGCAGAATCTATGACACATAAGGCAATAAAGATTACAACCTGTTATCATCTGAGTGTTTAGCACACTGTTGAGTTAGAGGGAATTCTACTCCAGATTTATGTTAATGACAGAGCTCCGCGAGCAATTAGAATGCATTTACTTCGCTCTAAGTGTACACAAATCATCTGACAAGTGAGTGGTCACTCAACCTTGACTACCGCTATATGTGTAGATCACATAGTGCATGGGCTTAAGTCTGTGTAATGTGTAGCTTACATAGAATAGAATGAGACAGATGGAGTTTTGTCTGACAGAAGCTGATCATGTTTAGTGGTTTGCTGCAATATACCTAACTAGGGCTGATCTAGCTCAGTAAGTTTCTGGCAGGGGAGGAAGTCCTGGGCAGCAGGGGAAATAGGTCATCAGAAAGAAAAAAAGACTGCACTTCTGCAAAATCTAGTACTGTAGCTTAATTCCTTCATCGAATGAGGCAGCAAAAAAAGGGGGGGAAGCGACAAAAAGAAAACAAAGACCCAGAACACAAGCCCTCCATAAACAAAAAATCCAAACAATGAAAACAGTTGCATAAGAAAAATAAAAGACTTACTCAAAGACAGTTTGTTAGTGTTGTCCTTTCCTGGTAATAATTTTACCCCTCTGGATTTAAGCTCTCCAGAGCTTTTCACTGGTCGAGAGCAATAGAAAGAGTTCATTAGATAAAAGAAGTTACAGTATTAGATGTGAGAAGATACAGTACAAGTGTTTCTTTCTCTGGATAATACTTGGTCCTATGAAGAACATCAAACTGTAATTGCTTTTGCTCAGCATCATCTTATCAAAAGGCATTAGTCCGAAGGGTATGGTGCAATCTAAAGGGTTGCCCTGGCAATTCAATCAAACCTAGATTATATATTTATTTGTTTATTATGTTTGCCTGTTGATATAACTCACACATTTTAAACGGTGGATGGAAATTGATTGGTCAGAGCGGATTTAATGGTTATAGCTTGTAGTGGGGACACACACACACACCATGCAGAATCAAAAAGCCGCCCCAGGACTGCAATGCTACTTATCTAAAGAAAGTCTAATTAAACACAGCAGGGGCCAGATTGCAAACAAAAGCCAGGTGATGTAAGTGGCTGTCATCATTAACAGAACAGCCATGAGCGGTAAAATGGTGTATCAAGCAAAAACCAAGCAAAAACAAGGCTATTTGAATTTGAAAGTACTGGAGCAATGCCTCTCCTCTGAATTGCACTCTAGGTCAGCTGGTTCTTTCCACACAAGTACAAAAGAAAGGAGGGGAATCTATTTGCTGATTCGATGAGAACTAATACATGCTTTTAAGCACACTGCTCAATAAAACCTCTAAGTGCTTGTCTGTTTAAAAATATCTATGTTCATATGAAAACTCATAAAAACTGCTTGACCACTACATAGTAATTAAAAGGAGAGGACAAAGGTGACTTTTCATGCACCTGAATGAATGCTTGTCTTACATTTACAACGATTTGCCACATGCATGTTATTCAATGTTTGTATAGAGCTTTATAGTGAACAAGCAGATTTCAAATCTGTTTTAGGGCTACACTTCGAGGCTAAGTATATGCAGCAAATAGTCCATGCAGCACATACACTGACTTAAAGTCAGGCTATAAAACAATGAGAGTGTACGAGACTATTGAGCTGTAGTATTGCGAGGGTGAGAATATATATATACAGTATTTATCTCTCAAATATTTGATTAACAAGGCGCTTTGAAGTCATTGATTTAAAGCAGAAAAAGCCTTCATGCCCTCTACAGAGAATATTAATCAAAGTGTTTGATATTCAGTTAACAAAGATCAAAAACATGTTTTGTAATTACAGTGTGTTTTTCCTACGATGAACCCTTTTGTTCATGTAGGGGGCCCTCTATTACGATGTGCAAATGAAGCAATCATGTCTTACCTTGATACTGAGCCCTGAAGCCTTTGTGGCGGTGGTTGCTCTCCGTCACAAAATGCAGTCGTAACCAGTTTTTGTTGCTAATGATGGGTGCTGGAATATTCATTCCAGTTAGCCTGTGTGTAAACAGTCAAACAAACAAGAAAAACAAGAGAAAAAATGTTGCTTTTTAATTTAATTTACTCCCTGTAATAAGTGTTAGTTAATGAGCCCCTCATAAGACACCTATTTACAGTATATACATTATATTATGTCTTTATAGGGCATTTCCATATGGATTAGGAAAACCATGAATAAAAAGCTGTAATTTTTCTTTTACGAGATTCTTTATGAGAATGGGAGATCTGCAGCGCACCAGCTATAGGGATGGGCCACTGAATGAATCATCTACTACTAACATCTGCTAATTATGTCATGCCTGGAGAGAAAAACTGTGATCTTAAAATAAAACCCAACAACGAAATCTAAGAAATCTGGCAGTAATTTGACTGTGTATATAAATACATATGTAAGGGAGTAAAGGAAAAATCAGCACAAAGAGTAAATGTGAGGGTACCTATGTGCACACGTGCTGTCAGTGTGCTGTGGTGGTGTTGCAAAAACTAGTTTGCATGACTCAAAGTTTCTGTGTGTTTTCACTACATCTGTTTTAGTGTCTTCAGCTGGTTTTAGATCAGAGCTTTTATTCTGTGCTTGGCCACAGCATCAGGGATGCTCTATAATCATAGAGGCTTGTAGCTGCTGGACCTTTTCATTTCTCTGGCTAACCAGCTGTTTTTTTTCTATTGCTCTGTAATCACTTCACCATGCTCTGTCATATTGCAGTCAATAGCACACAATGCCATTGTAGCTATTAACCAAGGGCTTGGGACAGTCGAGCCCTGTTCTTCCAAATTGTCTCTCTCATGAAAAATAATGCGTTTCACACAAACCCACAGTTTATGTGCCTGCATGTGTGCCCACCCAGTTGCATGTCTTAAGGTGTGTGCAGTCATTTTTTTTTTTAATTAAGGTTTGGCTACGTAATTTCTTTGGCATTTACTACCGAGCAACCTAAGGGGCAGTAATAATAAGTAAAATGAAAAATAAATGAAAGTGACAGTTGGAAAAAGAGGCAGGAACACAGTGATGTAGAAAAGTGAAAGGAAAAAGGTGACTAATTGGTGACTATTGCAGATTTAATAAATGCATTAGTAAGTCTACTTGGCATTTGATTTCTCCTTACTTTGATTACACCTCTGGTCCCTGCTGTTTAAACGTGACCTGCCTTACCTCAGACTGAAACATGTGTCAGGCAGATTACATGCTGCTGAATGCTTTTGTTGTTCTTTGGTTTTACTTTTTGTTGATGCACAAACTAGATGAATTTTTTGAATACAGACCTCTTTAACCCAAATTATCAATCACACGGGGAGATGATGGCAGCTTCAAGAGGGAAGTTAAAGGGTGATTGATTTTCACACAAAAGCTGACCTTTTATCGCAATGCGTCATTGATAAAATGCTAATGGCACTAATATACAGGCAGAATGAAAAAGAGCAACTTTCAAACAGCTGTAGGAGAAGACTTTGCTGCCATGTTTCTTGTAGCGAAACTGCGAATTATTAAAAAAAAAAAATCTGCTCAAAGTGTGTAAACAACATAGATCGATATAACAAAATTATACCCATCCAGAAGTAGCGGTGAGGTTACAAATTTAAAGCCCGTGGAAACAAATATACTGTTGTCACAAAGGGAGAGTTGGCAGACAGAGGAAAACATGATCCGCCATCAACAGTAAATCAAGGCTTAATGGCACCTTGCAGATATCTTGCTCCAGTGAGTATAGTTTTTGCAAGAATGTGCATCAAAGTCAGTAAGCCATTCTATTAAAGTTATGCAATAACTCCCTGCTATAAAAAGAAATGCAGGTACATTGTGAAAATACATTACATGTATTGTGATGTGGTTCCTGCGATGCTTGGTTTGCACACTCCCTCACCACACGCTCAAGCTGCTGTTCCCAGTGAGGACAGACACCCAAATGAACACAAACGTGCTCACAGGCTGAAGGCTGCCAGAGAAGAAAAGCCTCGCAGCATCTTAATTTTCTTATGTACCTATATGTGAGTTTTTGTTTTTAGGTTTTTTTTAAGTTTTTTTGCAGAAATATTGAACATTGTAGCCAACTAACATATGTATATGTGTGCAACTACTGATGAGTATATTATCTGCATTCTATTATTTCTTCCATTTTTTTTTTTATTGCACTTGTCCTTGTTTGTCCAGTTAGCGATACATTTTTTAAGAGCAGCCAGATGCTTGTGCCAAATAATTCAGTGGTACTTTGCAAAACATTGATGCATGTCACAGGTATTCATTAATGTAACTGTCATTGAAACAAATAAATAACTCGGATGCCCAGTCTCCTTAAGACAGACGAGAACAAGTGAGTGCTGTCTACTGTTTTCTCATTCTACCTCCTCAAATACAGGCAAAGTGAAAAAGATGAGAAAATCCAACGGGGATAAAAATGGATTCGTCACATAATGCACTGCCTTTCTATCTCTGACTCACTCAGGCTGCTCATTTTATGCGATTGATTTTATCCAAAATTTACATACTTTGTATTGCTGATTTGGGGCCAAGACCTATTGTTTCATAGGTTTGCAAGGCACTCATGACTAAATGACTGAAATGTGCATGATTTGATAAGACAGTGCTGAAGGGAACATGGCAGTTTTATCAAAATACTAACTTAACAGGTCTCAGCGTGGTGGTACTTTGGCCAAACGTGGCCCAGAGGCCATGGCAATGAGCTGAAACCTCTGGGGTCTTCACTTTCTTTCACAGAGTTGAGGGTTAGATGTTGGTGTACCACAGATAATAAGCGATCAAACTTGTGAAAAAAGGAACTCCCGGGTGATTTTTATCTTTTCCTCCCACATATGTTTTATAAAATCTGACAGCAGGGAGTAGTTCTAGGAATGTTTTATGTGATAAGGGAGAAGCCGTTGCTCTCCATCACTTCCGCTGCTCCCTCATCAGTTACAGCTCAGGAAATGAACTCAAGCAGATTGGCGCCTGTTGGCCCGCACCACACTGGTTTCTCATAACAGGATTGGTGTATAACCGGCAACTATTCACATTAATTGCTTAACCTGGTATCTTTCTCTGAAAAGCATTTAGCTGCTATGCAAGACTATATTCGGTGAACCAAGAAGGAAGAAAAAAAAAATCTACCCGACTGATCAAAGACTGTAACAGGACTCAAACTGTGAAAAAAGTAGATGTTAAAAAAAGTAATTTAAGAGTATGCTCTATAAGCAAAAACTGTATCTAATATTTGCAAAGCCTTGGAGGTTTTATGCTCTGTGTCTACATTTGGAATAATGACTGACGTGTAATCTACAGCTTGTTGTTCTTGCCCTTTGTGAACAGGGCTGAACAATCACATTAAAGGTCAGAAGAATAACAAAGAACTGCTTTCTTTGGCTTTGCCAGACTCCACTGTTGGTTTTTGTCAGATTATTTATTTATTTTTTGCGTTTGTCTATTTTCATGGTGATTGATGTGTATCCTCAAACTTCCCCAGCTTGATGGAATCAATAAACTCATTTGCAGAAATCTGATAGAAATCTTCAATTGATAAACGGATAAAAGCTGGTAAGAGGTGTCAGGAAAACACATGTCATTCCTTGGGTCTGGAAATTGTGGATTTCCAACCATCCTGTAAGTCTATAATAACGTCTACATTCACTTACAGGAAGGTGGTTGACAACAATGGGTAACTGAGAGGTTTTTTTGTTTTTTCAGTTTATACATGTGGAATTACAGGGATGTGGAAAATATGAATTGATTTGAATGTGAATTATGTTTCTCTGACCTGCACTGTCTTGGGTATAATGCAGGACTTATCCAGGATTAAGGTTTCTAAATTTGACACTACTTTTCGGTGATCACATTTATATTCATGCTATATTCGGATATAATAACCTAATATTAAAATGTAATGCTACAGGTTCAAGGGAGGATAAGAAGTTGGATGCCATTTCAAGTCTTTCTGCCTGATAAAAAGGCTAACAGTCAATCTTAAATCTTGCAGAGTTTGAGGTTTCAGGCTCTAAATCATTGCTAAGCAGCTGTAAACCTCAAGGGTAAATTGACAGTTTACTTGTCTCTGCCTGCAGCTGGTGCTATATGTTAGGATGTTTGAGAGTTTGCCTGTCCAATGGCCTTGCACACATTCAAAAGACACTCATAAAAGAGAGCGAGCAAAAGCAATGAATTTTATAGTCACGAGAGAATCGCTCGCACTGAATCGTGTTTGTTTGCTTGTCTGTTTGTTTACCTGGCGAAGTTGAAGCCATCTCTCTAAAATTCTTGCCCCCGCTGCACTCAAGCTCACTGGGTCCCACTTGGATTGTTGGGCTTAAAACAAGAACTCTGTCTGACAGCCTCTGACATTTGTAACGGATAATAACATCATCTTGGAGTTTCAAGTGATGCATGGTCACCATACCCAGGAGAGAAACCGCTACATATTCAATTACTGCTTTGTAAATGATTTTACCTTATAGAAAAATATAACATAACAATTTATACCCTTAAATTAATGTCTCAGTCCACCCAGTATTTAATAGAGGAGTCTCCAAAAGGAGATATGTTCATGAGAGATTTTATCTGACATGTAGATATAGTTTATTGTTTTTGCAACACCACCAAAATGTCATCTTTAATTTCATTTAAGCCAAAGATGTTATAATGTACAAAAATGTAAGAAAGCCCCTATTTTTGTTGGAAAATGTACTTGATTTATTAAAAAAAACAAAAAATGTTTATTGCATTACAAAGCTAGCAGATGTTAATTATCAGAGTTTAATGCAGGTTCTGCATGAATTTAAATTGTTATTTATTTGAAACATGGCTTATAAAAGACATGTCAGATTTACACTATTACAAAATACATTTTAATAGCATTATATATACGGCCTCTGTTAAACGCTTTTATTCTGAAGTCTGTTGTTTTACGAGCCTTGCTTCACTCATGCTCGGTATAGAAATGTGTGACACAGCACAGGAAAGCCAGCCAAAGGAGCAGACAGAGAATCCCGGCAGTGCACAAGACGACCATGATGCAATCAGGAAAAAATAGACTTTCCAAAATGTCTAATGTTTCTTGACTGAGCTTTACTGTCTGCAATAGTTCTCAAAACTGTGTCTAAAAAATATTGTTTACTGAACAGTGTCTGATGCATACACGGCAAATAATGCAAATCCTCATCCAATAAACCTCTGCGCAGTGCATCCACACATGCTGGGTGCAACCTGGCCTGTCAGCAAGCAAAATTTGCCCCCTTAATGATAGTGGTGACTTTTCCATCTTTGCCCTGTAGATCATCATCGATAGAGCTATTATGAAGTTTAATCATTTATCCATCAGCATACTAAACCCCAATAATAACCCAGAACATACATAGCTTAGCATTGTCAAGTTAAGAATTCATTGGAAATCAATAAAGATGAATAAAAATCTATCTTTTAAATGTTAATCTACAAGATTCGATAAATTTAGGAAAGTTTAAAAAATTTGTATTTATTAAGTGTTTTTATTTCTTTCGCTTAAAAAAGTTTAAAAAAAAAGGTAAGTATGTTCACTTTGGTCATCATCTAGTTTTCAGCTGGAAAGTAGAAGCCACAAAAAAAACCCCCACAAAGCATTTCCAGTGGGGCTCGAAACCTTTAAAAAGGAAACATATTTCTGTCAGTGAAAGGGTTAAAATTGGTGCTTTTACACCTATGAGAAGAGGGTTACGTGATGGCCTGTCAAAACACATCAGTGTCATCCCGTATCAGCTTCCTGCCACGCTCTTCTTAGTGCGTCAACATACAATACTTAGCAGTCATCACCACACCCAGAGCACCTCTCTTTTTGACTCGGTCTCTCACTGACACAGTGTTTGCCTCTCTCGCTCTCTCTGACTCAGAATGACAACTCTAAGGGACAACAAAGCTCGCTAACTTGATGATTGATTCGATTTTCTTTGAGCCAATTATAATTAACGCCTGGCAGGATCAAATAAAGCACAGGACAAAAAGGAGATGAATAACCTTAGCCTTGAGGTTAGGGGTTAAAACATTTTCATACTTCCTTGTTTCAGATTAGAGTGATTTCTACGTCAAACATCTACAGAAAACCAGAAAAAATCCTGTCTAAACAAAACTCTGTCAAAGATTTTTCATTCGTGTGCAATTTGAATTACAGCAACAGCAAATTTGTGAATTTATTTAGCGTTCCAGATCCACGAGGCATATTTAAAGTCGTTTATTTTCCCAACAACTGTCTGTGAAAATTCATTAAAGGCATATTTATCACTTCTGTTTCCAACATGCGGCTGTTTTTACAAGCAACATTCTATAAAATGCATAACTATGCACATAAACAAGGCTGCACAGATGTTTCAACAGAACATCTGTATTGACCAATATCACCTTCTTGACTGCCATCAGCTTATCCATAAATAATATCACAATCCCCGATGGCAGAGGCCAGTGTTTTGTTTTTGTTTTTACATGTGGGATCTAATTTCTTAGATCTGTATTAAACTTGTTAACTCGTTAGCAGTAAAATGGTTCACTTATTTATTTATTTTTACAGATTTCTTTGGTTGCTGGCAGAGAAGGGAGGGATGAATGGCAACAAAAATGAATAAGCAATAAGCAGAAAATGGCCAATTGGCTAAATTGATATTTTCAAGCTTATATCTCCCCAGGATTTCACAATCTCTGCATCCTAAATAACAAACCTTTGTTCCTTTGCGTGCTGTAAGATGTCAATAGGCAGCCCAGTTGTTATCAGAAGAACTAAGAAAATATCTTGAGGCGATACAGCTTCATCTTACTATGCATCAACCTCTCTTTGGAATAAACTTTGAGTTGCAAATCTCTTGCAGGCTTTACAGCTACAGTCTAAACTTATTTATTCTCAGTTCCCATATCATTTTTGTCTTGTTTATAATAAAACTTTGTCCAGTTATTGTATTGCACAAAATTGCTTAGCTGGAATTTTTTTTAAAGTGAATTAAATGTGATCTGATTACTGTATTAAATGCCATTGTCGTGCCAAGTGTATGTATAAACTAAAGCTTACATTTTAGATCACCTATATGAAAAACAGAGGCTGCAAAATAGTGCAAAAGTTCATTACAGACATTCAAATCTTTCTTTTTTTCAGTATATGGCCGCCTTTATTTATGGTGGGACAGATTTCCTGGGTCAGGTTGTGTTGTTCTATCATTCTCTGTGAGTTACCCCATTAGATGTTTAAGTAGGGCAACATACTAGGCCAGGTCACAGATTTGCTTTCTTAATTCTTTACAACCTTTAGCACAAAGCCAGTTTAGCTCACTGGATTGAGCAAGCAATCCATAAGGGTAATGCAGAGGCTGGGTTTGAATCTCCCCCAAGGGCATTTAATGTGTGCCTTCCCCTGGTCTCTCTCTCAGCTCTCCTGTCTTGGCTCTGCTATCCTATTTCAATAAAGGCTAAAAGCCCCCAAAAATATATTAAAAAAGAGAACTTTAGTATGATGTTGGCAGTGTGCTTGGATCATTATCATGCTGGAATATTCCTTTTCTGCCAGTCTTCTGGAGACTGGGAGTCATCATGTCAGCTAGTATTTTGCTATATCCACAAGCATTCATGGCACCATCTATCAATGCCATCTCCCCAACACCTTTTATACTTGTGCAGCCCCATATCATCACACTCCCACCTCTGCATGTCACTGTCAGAGCTATGTGATGTGGCTCGTCTGGTCCTCAGACAAGCCACACACACACACACACACACACACACACACACACACACACACACACACACACACACACACACACACACACACACACACACACACACACACACACACACACACACGGTACGACAGCACAGCACAACCATTTTGTATTTAAAATGCTTGTGTGGGCTAAGGCCAGTGGATGAATTTTAGCAGCCACTGCTTACACAAGCTTATGAGCTTATAAGTTAAAGGGAACACTTACCACTGGTATATCCTTCGATTTAAAACTATTCTTGGTCTGCTCCCATTTTACTTACTGACACGCACTTGCGCTGAATTCAGAAAAAGGGTATTCAAATTCCTTCCTTGCTGCAAATTCAACTGAAACTTAAGGAGCTGGTGTCACTAAATGAATTTAAATGACTTGGATGTCATTATTTCAGGCTGCAAATGTTTTGCTTGAGTATTATTACCCCTGTGTTTCCCATTAGACAATGACTTTTATTGATGCTTTAGGCTTTACTGGTGATGTAGTTTTGGTTATATGTCATACACTGCTACAGCCTACTTAATTTGTGTATTTTTGGTTTGTGTGTGTGTGTGTGTAACTATTATACACAGCTACTGTTGACTGTACTCTTGCCTGTTTCTGGTTTAACAAAAAACTTTAAAAAGTAAAACTCCGACTGGGAAAAATGACCAGCACACTGAGTTGTTTTAGTTTAAAATGCAGGTGCACTACTTTTCTGTTCATTTTTATAATTGCCCCTTCAAAACCTAAACATTTACTGGACCTCTCAGTATTTCTTTGCCCATTTTTGGGGAATTTTTCCCTTAGACAATATGCCTGGGTTTGTAACTGCAGCTGTGGACCTGTAAAGTCTACTAAAAGACTAAATGTGATATTATTCTACAGAAATAAAAAATGTTTTATTACTTGGTTAAGTTTCATGTCAATAAAACCTGACTTTGTACTAGCAGCCGAAATGAATAATGATAAAAGTATGTGCCATGATTTTACAGTTTTACTCTAATACTAAAGCCTGTTTCTTCTTTGCAGAAAGATAATGTGCTCTAGAAAATATATTACACACCTTAAAACTTGTGGAAACCCAACATCCAATGCTACTAACACAATCTTGTCTCACACTAATCACAGACACTTTTCTTTTAACACTTTGTCAACACCAAACATACTGTACACACCACCTGTCATGGTACGACTCTTAATATAAAAAAACTAAATGGTCATTTGATGAAATACCAACACTTCCCACCCTCATTCCTCCACGCAGGTCAACTCACCAGATGGTCGGCAGTTCAGATCCCTCGATTTCCAGATAATCTGACTTCTCCTCCATTTGAAATTCAGTAAACACTAGAGAAATAGTGTCTCCCGGATCTGCCAGGATGGTCCACTTGCACTCCCCGCTGCTGCCCAGGCCCCCAGCACCTCCGCTTCCGCCAGCGCTGGGGGACTCACCACTGGGGAAATCGAAGCTGGAGATGAGCCCGCTGGAGCCCCTCAGGGTGCCACCGCATGTGTCCTCCGCTGTCAGTCACCAAAGAGGAAAAAAACGGTCGGGGAGGGGTAAGAGAAGAACAGACACATGGTCTCTGGGTTATTTTAGACCTGTTTCTCAAAGTTCAGCATGAGGGAAATGTGACTGCAGGCATAAAACATCTGTACCTGTCTTCTCAGATAAATACAAACCAGAGAAGGACTGATAGAAGTAGCAAGTGGAGCTGTGCAGGCCCTTTAAACTCATTATTGTTTTCACACATTCACAAATTGTCAAATCCACTATGCAGAGCTTATTTCAGCACAACTGTGGGACTGCCGATGACAGGAATCGCCAGATTAAAAGGTCGGCTGTGTTGTGTTTATGAGGGCAAGAATCATGAAACATTTAGTTGAGTGGCACCGAGCAGAATAATTTACAAATTCGATGGGTACTAATTTCGTCACGATGAGGGTGTAATATCCTAAATATCTCCTGCGCTTTCTCTGATAGTCATAAATTCATCACTGCTCCCTCTGAACCCCACTCATATGTCAAAAAAACAAAGAAACAGAAAAAGTGGTCATAAACAGAGTTTAGAACGCTGTTAAAAAAAAAAGAAAAATCCAATGTGGGGTGCATGGCACATCAGCTGAATGTTAATGCTGTCTACCATAACAGTGGCTCGCTCTCTTTCACTCCGTGTCCCTTTCCCCCACAACTCTTTCTCATATCTCTCCATCTCTCACTTCATTCCCCTCCTCTGAGCCCTCTCACTTTTCGCTATTATTCACCACCCTCCCCTCTATCCCTCTATCCGTCTCTCCTCCCTAAAGAATTCTAATGATGGCAGGGCTTTCACAGTTTTCACATCATTTAAGACTAATATGTGACACTCAGCTGTGCCAGCTGAAACCTTTGATGGCTCAGTGCTCCACACTGGGCTGTCAGAACTGCCAGCCTTGGAACATTCCTGTATGCTGCATCACATGATTGGTCAAGGAACAAGGAAGCTGATGTATAAAAATTTGAAAGAAGATAAAGAGGGGGTGGGGGGGTGCAGACATGAGCACGAGCTGCTTGTTAGTTTGATCCATGTCCTTTTGACACATTAGCAGAGCTACTGCAATTGATCAAAGTCTTTATGAGACGGCCAGTAATTGGAAAATTGATATGTACATGTACGATTCATATCAAGGGCAGACTTTGTAGACTATCCCAATAGGTAAGCTTGGTTTAGGCTCATTTGCTGAATGCCAGCAGCCTTGTAATGCCAAAAAATTGTAAAGACATTTGTTTCTGGATTAAAGTCATCATACTCTCCATCATGCTAAAACTTACCCTGAGTGGCATATGGCGTATCTCTTAAAAGTATTTAAGATGACATTCCAAAGAGTGCCCCACAGACTTGTGGAGTAATTGCTATCGACTGAAATTAAAATGATATTAAAGTGCTTCTGAATCTGACCAGAGGAGCAATATCATATTTCAACCTTGATGATAGACAGGAGGGCTGCATAAAGTATCCCCATGACCATCAAAGAAAATAGAGCTAGGAGGAAGTGTCAGAAAAGCCTGTGATAATGAAAGGGAAGGGAAGAGGGTATAGGACATGTAATGGGAAAAAAAATAAGTGAGAAGGGAAACAAACAGGAGTATAGAGAAGAGTGAAAGAAACATTGGGTTTCTATAAGAAACAAAAACAGACAGGGGAGAGACAAGACAGACATGGAAGGGGAAAATGAAAATGTCAGAGGAAGATTCTGCCTACAGGCCTCAACGCAAACATCTTCACATGTCAAACTGAGCCTCGTTAATAATAGGATCTTTAAGATCAAGACGTGTTTTCTACATGCTGATTTCTACCTTACTGTTAACCTGTCAAAGTCATTTATATACCAGCTCTCAATGACACAGCTGACAGTATCATAACACCAGTTTTTAGATTTTGAAAGACAAAGTTAATTTTGACTGCTGTAATTTCTGTCTCCCCCTACTGGCAGTGACAGCAATCACATAAACACTGTCAAGGTTTCCCTGATATTTCAGACCTAGTCTTTGCTCCCAAGTTGGCGCACTACTAGCTCCTCAGCAACATTTGTAGTCTGCTAACTCTCTGTCGCAATCATTGCTGATTAATTTAAGATGCATCAGTACTGGTGCACCAGCGTGGGAATATAGCCCCAGACAACAGAATCCGGTATAATGTAAAACACAAAGTGATTTACCTGAGGTTGATTGGCTTAATCAGTACTGTGTGAACTTGTTTGGCAAGAGCTTGAATAAAGGAGGTTCATTTATATGCTAAAGTTCTGCACCCCACTTTAAGGGATGAATTTATTCTCGTAACTTTACATGATGTTCACACCTTTAAATGGAATTCTAGCGTGGCGGTGATGGCAATAATTATGAGTTATGTTGCGAGTTTTTGAATGTGTTCAGTACTGAATTTAATACATCCTGGAAGGCTCAGAGAGCTTCTAAAGGCTCCTTCCATCCCCAGTAGTCAGTGGGCACAAATTCAAAATGATTCAAGAATTCTTACAGTTTAATACAAAACACTTTTCCAGTTTATTGGAAAGTTGCAAGAATTTCTTAAAGCTTCAGAAAAGTTTCTAATATCTATTTTTTCTTCTTTATCCTCAGTTCAGAATTATATCAGAATGACTACATGACTACCCATGACCTTTGCATGGGTTACTATCAAAGTGCATGGTGGAGGATGAGATGGGGCTATGATTTGTTGACATAGACTGAAAGAAAGATAAGAGAAGATGTCAATGTCAAACAGGAATTTGGTGCAAAGTGTTTACCTCAATTTATTTTATTTACCTAAATTTTAACAGTGAATCTCTGTCTAAGCATATAATTATCCTTGGTAAATCTTAATTCAGTATATTATTATACAGGCAGGATATTTTCTAGTGATACTGTATATATACACAGCTCCCTGATAAGGATTTGATGAATGTATACATAAAGTATCTATGATGGCAATATTATATTCTGGTTAGCTACAGTTAAATTCCACAGGCATTTAATGAACACTGTGTTTTAGTCTTTGGTCTTAAGAACAATGACTGTGCAATGGTGTTCTCTAAGAACTGAAGAAACTTCTCAGACAAGAGGTGAAATGTCTTCAAGAAACTTAAAGAAGTCCAGACACTTTTCTTTCCAAGCTCCTTAGATTAAGATGACCTGGATGACTGAGAACCTTCACAGAAATAATGCATAAGGAACTTAACTAAATGTTAACACTGCACTGATGGGGAAGACTGTACCACATTATTACGACGGCACTGTCAAAGTTTCAAAAATTCATAAAAAACAATCCAAAAAAGTCACAGGTATTATTGAGTTGCATTAAAGCAGGAGTGGATATTTAATTTCCCCACATGGCTACGTGTTGTGGAAGCCCCAACTTAACTGAACTCAATTCTGCAGTGCGGCCCACCACAGGCAGTCCCAGTTTCTTGTGTGGCCCTGTGGGAAAATTAACTGCCTACCCCTGCATTAAAGAGTGCAATTTGGTGTGGAGATAAGAGTGCAGTTAGGTGTGCAAAAATACAATGTCTAGCACACGAGCATACTGCACAACTTCAGTCAGTAAAGACTTCAATACACAGTTGAGTTGGTGCAATATGCAAATGAGAATATTGCATGATAGAAAGTTAAGTCACTGGAGGAGGCAGGATGTGTGTATTTCTGTATATGTGTGTGTTGTAGTGTAGACAGGGTCCCTTGTTAACGGTTTGACAGCTCTGGGGAAGAAGCCATTTTTCAGGCCTGTGGTGTGTGCATGTGTGCATGTGTCCTTTAGTTTCAAGTATTTTTAAAGAATTGGCAGTCAAGGTGGGTCTAGTCAGAGTTGATATTAGAGGTTTGCTCAGATGTCGAGTCCAGCAGCTTCTGCCTGTATATATTTGAGCACGCCTTATGGAAAATTGCAAGCAGAAGTGATAATTGAGGACATGTGTATCATTTCTACCATCGTTCCAAAAGCAGAGTCTGAAAACATTTACTGTTTACCAGTCAGACACACAATTATAGCGTGTGTCTGGCACTGAGAAGTATTGTGCTCTGGAAGTGTTTCTGCTACACAGACTGGTATAAAACTGAACAACAACACAGAAAAGAACAGTTATTATGAAATGACCACTAGACCGCACATTTATTTATAAAATTGGTGAAAATTATAAGCACACAAAAAGCTTGAGAGTCTGACAAGGCCGCATAAAAACATCCATCCATCCATCCATTCGCTTCCGCTTATCCTTTTCAGGGTCGCGGGGGCCGCTGGAGCCTATCCCAGCTGTCATAGGGCGAGAGGTGGGGTACACCCTGGACAGGTCGCCAGTCTGTCACAGGGCTAACACACAAGGACAGACAACCATTCGCACTCACATTCACACGGATGGATTTCACAAATACCGCATAAAAACAGTATTTGTGAAATCCATTAAAACTGACTGCATGTACTTGGGATGCATTGGGAGGTGCAATGAAAAACATGGGTATCTGATCTACAGGTTGAAAATGAATTTTATTCATTCCTGTGGGGATGTTGGATAATTTCATTCAAACATGCACACTACCTTTGATTTTATGTTGCTCAAGCAGCAGACAGTAAATGGATTACAATTTAACTTTTCAACAGCTGACAATGATCACTAAAAAGCTCATCACAGCAAAACAACCATATTATAGATGCTCAATTTGCAAGTCAGGGGAAAATAACAGTAAAAAACGAAAGCTAAGCACATGTCACATGCCCCGAGGTCCACCTCTAAATGGGGTAAATAAACTGCAAATGCACAACCAGTACAAAAAAAACATGTTTGTGATCTCATATCATCGTCAAACATGAAGGAATATATCTAACACAATTGTCCAAGATTATATAGGACAACTGCCAGGACCTAGGGGACTTGCATGATGAAATATGACATATAAATCAATCAAATATCAAAATACAGCAGTGAGTCACACCGCAGTAGATAACAGTAAATTGAGTTAGGTCTTGAAGTGCATGGTTACAGTGAGCAGAAAACGCGTGTTGTCATCCCTGCGGTGTGTTTATGTTCGAGCTTGCCACCGTGGCAAATGGCATCACTGACATTATCATACAGAAAGGTTATCCTAAGAAAAAATAAAGAAATAAATCCTATTTTCACTGGACATAAAAACAGGATCCTAAGGTTTGTTTTTTTTAATAGCATCCTTGTGATTTTTCTCTGAAGTGGTTTCCACGATAAAACACTTGCTCTCTGATCACTGCTGAATATAATCCAACTCGGGATGTGGCAGCAAGAAAACGCGGGTGAAAGCCTGATAGTTACAAAGATGTTATTTGCCTTTTTTTTGTGGGCTGAAGAATAAACATGGCATAAATCATTCAACATTAATCACCAATATTTATGGACAGGACTTCCTGTAGGCAGATAGACGCCCACATTTATAACTCATTAACACTCAAGGCTTCAAGTGGATAATTCCTTACTGATTTCCTAATATTTACTGGCAGTGTTTCATTGGGATGCACGGAAGAAATTAAGATACGCTTTGCCAACAAGGTTTATCAACATACGAGGCACTGAATGTGTTCCTTTGCAAATCATTAGAGCATGCTCAAGATTAAACGAAAAAGCATCTCTTGCTTTTAAAAAGGTGACAGAGTTTTTTAGGGTTTTTTTTCCTTAAAGATGGTGGCGAGGATTAGGACTGCTTTAGCTGAGCTCATTTACATCCCCGGCATCAGCTATCTAATGCTACTTGAGGAGGGATTAAGCCTCTCTCCCCTTGACTTTGATCAGATATACAACACTTGTCTTTCTGCTTAGAAATATTCACCCCCACAGATAGAGGGGAAAGAACTCATGTATAATTTTCTACACTACCTCAGGTTTTTTCCTTTGTAATAATCCCACTGTTAATGCAAAGGCAGTTACTATGTCTATACTAAGTCTCGCATTTACTCAGCTGCTAGTCATGTTTAGCATGTTTAACAGGATCGAGGTATATGAAGATGTGATGGATCATCATTGATATTTCTGCGGGTCATTTCATTACTGTGGCCATCTCCATTATTTTAGATTTTAAAATGAATTATGGGAGAAGTGGAGTACGATTCAGCAAGAAAATAAACATGACAGCACCAATGAAAATATCAAGGCATATAAAGGATTTGGTTGCTTTTGTTTTTAGCAAAATGTACTGCTCTATCATCTCTCAATTCATTTTGAACAATGGACGTTTACAGTGGTTAAAATATAAACTAGTGTTTTAGGGTTTTAGCAGCAGCTTTTGGTGGAGATACTGGGCTATTCTCAAATCAATTCCAACTGTAGAGGACAACCTAGCACTCAGCTGAGCTGAAAAATCCTGCCAAGGGCAAGTGGAGAAGTCCCACTTTGCATAGTAGAGAGTTGAAAAGGTATGACAGGAAGAACTGTGTTTAGTCCCGTCTACTCACGTTATTTGGCACAAAAATGTTTTAAAGAAGCAAGGTTTTCTGTGGCCTAATTTTTTATTCTGTTAGACAGTTGCTGGCAGCAAGAATGACAGTGTATCAATAGACCATATTCTCCTGTTGCCATGCTGCCCCTGTTTGCTGTCTCACCGCCTGGTTTAATGAATGTCCTGAGACAATTTAGACTGAAGGAATCAAAACGGGCAATTGGGAGGAGAAGCAGTAACTCACAATTAGAAGAGCCATTAATTCTCCATCTAACAGCCTCTCTGCTTGGAGTTTATTCTTTTTTCTTTTACATCAATCCTTCAGCACCTTTGACTTTTATGCAATCCCACTCATATCTACTTAGCTCTGATTCTCTGTGACTGTTTCACACATTATTGTTTCTTTAAAAAAGGCAGTGCTAGCTGCTAAACACATACTTATAATTCATCTATATGGAAAAATAACTATAGTAGCAATATGTTAGCTTCACAGGAACTAAATGGAGAATGAAGATTTTTTGTGGGATTCCTTCAGATCTGGCAACTGCTACATATTGTCTAAGCTATAAATTCTATTGATCTCAATAAAAGAAATAAAGAAATGTGATGTTAGTGTGTTGATAGTCTGACTTGCAGAGATATTGAGCAAAAGAAAATTGTGGTAATTTCTCCATCTTCTATGTTGCGCCCTCAGGGTTAACACTGCAGTGACCAATTTTAATTTAATTAAGGCAAATATTCTCATATCTGATAATTCCACGCTCGTAAGTAATGACGTTTAATGTTGGTCAAATTTGGTTTCTACAAAGATTCATTAGCCATCTTTACACGCAGCATTTGCATTGGAGGTTGGTATTGGTCATCTTCTTGCACTTTTCTAATTTTGCTTATCCAGGTGGTGTTGGTGGAGAGGTGTGCAAGGTTGGATAACGCACAATGTGAGTCATAGACAGAAAAGCGGAGCTTTGCTGGCCTAGGTGCATCAGTAGGTAGCAACAGAGACACAGAGAAAAACATAGTTATTTTTCACTTTTACTGCTTTTGCCACCAAGAGAGCACTGAATCACAATTATCGTTGTTTGGATAAGGCAAAGACAGCTAAAGCCAAAATCCATGATTAGTGGACAGATATCAGTGGAACAGGTAAAACAGTATAAGGTTAAATCATATGTCTGCTTCTCTTTATTTCCTTTTTAAATTTTCTTTATAGATTTTTGGACGTAAAACAGCTAATGGCAACAGTAGGTTAATAAGATACATTCACTAACTTATTTAAAAAATCCTTAGCCTTGCATAAAAAAATGCTTAGCCCTAGCAGCCCCCTGGGCTTGTAATACACTGGCAGAAACCCCGTCTGCTATTCCTCATAGTATGGTATAATGTTCACATTTATAATCAATGTAGCCAGCCGTGCAGCATGTTCTGATAGCTTTGTGTTGTGTTTCAAGCAAACATGGCTGAAATCCCTACGCCGTCTCCCCGGTAAAAACTCAGTAATCAACCGTAAAAACAGAACTGAGACGGACGGTTGTTGAAGCTGTTCGGGTCAGACAGTCTCTTACAAACTGAGAAGTACAGATAAGCTTATAGCAAAGGATGAATTAACTTTAGTATTTTGATTTTAGATAACGTTGTTATCTAAAACAAAAACAGAGCAGAATTTTCCCCAAAACTGTTTAAAAATGAGATAGCGCTGCAATGTTGGTTTGATTTTAAAATCATGTAGCAGTTAACTTGAGAGGGGTGATTGTCCACTCAGGTGCAGCCAAAATGATACTTTCTACCTCCCCACCCATCTAGCATCCAATTCGAGTCAGCGCCACAGCTGCTCAAGCTCAAAAAATGCCCAAGTAGATGCATATCATCATTATTTCTGTAGGTTCTACAAGCATAAAATGTTTGACCATGCTGTTAGACAGGGCTGCAGAAGAATACTGGAAGAAAAGTGAACGAGAAGGAGAAAGTAACAGCAGATGGGAACTGGTTGAAAGACTAAGGTGTTGGGAGATGGCAGGGGTGAACAGTGGATTGGAGAGAGATTTTCTGCAGCCATGTGTTTAGTGGGAAACAATAGGTGATGAGCAGAAAGGGCAGGATCTCTGAGGAAACGAGATCAAAGGACCATCTACCCACATACAGGAGCCGGCCTGGATTTAGACGAGAGAGAGTGTGGCTCAAGCAGTGCCCGGGCCTGAAAGGAGCGATGTTTCTGGCCTGTGGCAATAGAAGCTAACACCATCCTTAAATGAAAAGGAGGCCTCCATCTGCAGCTTTTTGTTTGCTCCAAGCTTGCCATTTTTCAAACATATGCTGAGCCATTTTCATTGCACTGTAGAATGAGTTGGCATGAGCAAATTTGCTCTGCTGGCTTTGGGATTTCTTAGAATCTCACATTCAGATGGAGTGGAGAGACCTTCGCTTCATTTTTATAACTATTTTTCTTCACTCTTTACTTTTGAATGACTTAGACCCAGTAATCTAAAATTACCAATGTATTAAAATAAAATATTTAAATATTTCACACTTTTCATCCAGCTAATGAAAACTATAGGATGAAAAGTGAAGTCAGAAGCTTTTGTTTTTTAATTCAGCAAATATTGTAAGGTACTGTACTTTAAAGAAAAAAAAAAAAAAGCTAAGCCTGCATATTCATACATCAGCAAGACAACAAAAAAGCAGATAATTATGTTACATAGAAAGGCAGAAATCTGCACACAGGAATGGCCTGTAATCCTTCTCCTCCTCCTCCGATATTTATGTGCATATGGTGAACTACGTCTTTTTTTATGTCTCTAAAAAACGAATTAATAAATAAAAGATTTTCCCCGGCTCAAAATAATATTCCTTATACAAATGTAACTTTGGGGTTAAGGGAACATGGAAAAGTAAATGAAAAGCTAAATGTACAACCTTCACCATATTATAAATATGACATACAAAGACACTTAGCTTTGTGATGCCAAGTTAGCAATCCAATGCACCACTGCTGATCTGTGCAATAGTAAAGACATGAAAATAGAACTGAGCTGAAATAAATAACAACTAGATCTGCCTGTTAAAATGACTCTAAATCCTGGTTTTTATATCGGGATTGGACCCATATCCAATGAGATATCAACTAGTGCTTTCCTAAGTGCTGGCAATTTAACAGAACATTACATTTTTCATGCATTACTCTGTAGAAAACTGTTCTAAAAGCACTGAAAATCTGCCTCATTCTTAACATCCAAGATTGCATCGTAGAATTTTCCCTCACGATCTCAGAGTGTGTCTGTGCTCGTAATGGGGCACACAGCTGTGCAGCTAGTCTTGCACCCTGGTAATGATCCTGCTAACAGGAACTGGATGTCCCATGTTTACACAGTCTTGTCAACTTCTGTTCACGTCCCTGGAGAAAATGCTGCCTGACATTAAAAATCTGGTTTTATGCTGCTGGCTTCAGTGTCCAGTGTGTCAGCAGAGTGCAGGTTCAGTCTGCAGAATAAAATCAGGAGTGAAAAGTCTGCTGCAAAACCGAATGACAATCGATTCAGCAATAATATCCCCCGATCAAGCAAGCATTCAGTTTAAGTCCATTTAGCTCCATATCTGCCTGCGTAGGCACAATGGCGGTGGTGTTTTAGTGGCCTCTGCTGTCATTAGGGAAAAGAAAATCATTTGCTTCATGTGGTGTTGAAAGAAGTGACTTTGAAGTCTCTGTTCCTCTGTTCTCTCAAATCTCTCATAAATGTTCTACATATTAGTTATTATTGTAATTGAGTTGTTTTTGAAAATTAAATACAGCTTTCAAATGTAGCTCAATATAATAAATAAAAATTAAGATTGAAATGAAAATATTTTTATGACCTGTCTGTCAAAATCCTTTGACAGATTTGAAAGTCTAATGTGACCTACAATTCCTACCACACGTCACACCACCACAGCGGCTTTCTACATATGTAAGAGCGGATTATTTATGTCAGTCTGGGAACGGCTCTCACAGAAAGGGGTAAACTGCATAATGTGAAGCATAGAAGTCAGTCATTCATCAACCACCTGTCAGAAAAAAAGCATCATCATGTTGATGGTGTATGAGCAGAAGAGCTTGGTGAGGCAAATTAAAGATGTACAGCAACTTTCTGAATTCGGGCAACATTTTTATTTTATACGTACTGGGAATTTTCTAATAAGGAAACAGAATAAAAAACATGAAATTCTGATAAAAGTCAGAAAGGCTACTGAGTCGTAACGGATACGCTTTTTTCTTCTTCTCTTCGTTCTAAAAGATCTTAACGCTTTAAATTGATTTTGGCTTTTGCTCTTCGCTCATAAATAATAGGTTCATGTTATTTGCAATTTGGAGAATTTATGTAGTATAAAGTGATTAGACAACTGACTGAGAAGCTTCCTCATAGCCTATAGGGTGCTCATATTTGCTACATAAATCATAGATGGATGGATAAATGGGTAAAAAAAAAAAACTACAGTCCCTACAAAGCAGCAACATATAGCCCACATACAGCTGCACAAACCAAGTGGATATGCAGCTCCTCCTAACAGTATTAACATATACAAGCTACTTGCTCTACAGGAATAAATATTTAATTAACCTTTTGAGCCATGGAGACTCTAATCAACTTCCACTACACGATTAAAATTTTTCCCTCCTATCAGATTGCAAATATATTTATTTCGCTAATGAGGACTTATGCCAGACTTTGCTACATCTGTGGCCCAGACAAAACAGCCATCAAACTGTCAATCTTTAAAAAGCAATTAACACTGAGCAACTCGAGGAAACCAAATGAGAGGAGTCAAAAGAAACCAATCACCTACTTATTTTCAGTTTCTTGGGGGAATATGTAGATAAAATCAAGTATTCCCAATGATATCCCGCAGTCACATTGCCCAGATAGAAAAAAAAAAGTTTGAAAAAGACAAGCTTCACCTCACATGCAATTAGTAACTCATTTCAAATAACAAGTATCCTCACCTCTGCAGATTGGCACCGGGAAGTCCCACACTGACACGCCAGCTGCATTGGTGACACAGGTGAGGAGCGAATGCCCATCAAGGACATAACCTGTGACACATCGGTAACGGATCTTGTCACCTACGTTGAACTGAGTTCCATTCAGTATGCCTTTGGGTGGAACTCCTGGGTTTCCACATGAGCTGCTTCTCAGCTCTGGAACATGAAAAAAAAAGAAAAAGAGCATTGGTAAGAATACAAATATGCTGGTGTCACAGGGTTCCCTTAATTAGATGTGCATTAATAAATACAGTTAAAGGGACAATTCACCCTAGACTCAAATGTGAATAATTTTACTGTACTATCATTTGGAGATATTGCTATACCCTGTTCTTGAATACAGTGGAACAAACTGGTGATTTCCTTATGCAAAGTCCCTAAAACAAAAGTGCAAGCATCTCATCACTTGCAGATGCATGCTTCGTTCTGAAATAAGATAAGATAAAATAACCTTTATTAGTCCCACATGTGGGAAATTTGTGTTGTTACAGCAGTGGACAGTGCAAAGTTGCATAGAAAAATTAGAGAAAAAACACTGGAATAATATATCTATGAGATACTGTACACAATAGAATAGAATAAAATAAAATACTATATACAATCGAATAAAATAGAATACAAATGCTATATACAATTGAGTATAATACAATGATGCCAGAAAAGTGTATTCCACTTGGTATTATTGCTATTGCACAAATGTGATGCATTTGGCAGGTGTATGTTGGTGGAAAGAGAAAACTGTGTTAGGTTTTTATTTTATATTCCATTAGAGGCTCAAAGTAAAATTAGGAGTTGCACAACAAGCTACATACTCTGGTAACAGCAAGCCAATACCAGCAAACTTTGTATGCAAATGCTACTCAGATGTTTACTTCTGGTTGATGAGGTGAATTTCATATGAGAATAGAATAAAATATATTGCCCAGGGAGTACTGCAGTCTTCTCTATCACTTCACATTGAAAATGTATTAAATAACATGATTATATCTGAAAGTGGCAATCAAATAGTGGCATATTAAAAAAAACTACATTAGTACAATCTAAAAGAAAAGAAAAAGCAAGACAATAAAAACTGGGACATGAAAGAAGGCATTGCAGCTTCACACTATAATATTTTTTGCTGTATGCTTTTTAATGGCTGCTTTGGTTTTTAGTAGGCATCATTTTCATAAATTCATTATCACAGAAATCATCACAGCATCAAGTTTAGCGTCTAAAATTCGTAGTATTGACAAGTATTAACAAAAGCCCTTGACTGACAGAAAGAAAAGTCATGTTTATCTATATTACTCCATTAATTCAGTCGTCTTCCCTGTTGTGTTCTCTGAAAAACACTAACAACATGGCAAAATCTACAGCAGTCTACAGTGCAGACTGTAACTTAAGGTTATGTATATAACCCCGGTTCTCTGGGTAGCATGAGTGAGTGTCTCACTATGGGAACGCCTCCTGCGTGACCTCATCAGAAGCTCAAATAGGGCTTTGGAGCGTGATGTCACGGGGGTGGGCGTGGAAAGGATTTTGGCCCGATCCGCCATTTTGGGGGTCTAAGTGAAAAAGGAGCGAAAGCATAGTCATGGTTCGTTCTTGCTGTGTGGTCCGCTGCAATGTTCGATCGCACGACCCCCAAGAGAATAAGCTTGAAAAGGGTTTGTCTTTTCATTCTTTCCCAACCTGGAAGCAACATGAGGCAGCTCGTGTATCGATGTTACCAAACGAAGGCGTCTAGCCTGGATAGGAGCTGTGAGACGAGCTGATATCCAGTTCTCTTCCATCTCCAAATATCTGTTGATGCTCCTGACATTTTCATTCCGGTAAGTTCTAAATATGTTCATATCACTCTTTATAGCCTATTAGTTTTATTTTTGATGCACTCTGAGCTCATAGCAAATTATAACAAACATCCTACTGAGTGATTTTGCAGAACTACCTTCTATTTATTAGAGTTGCTAATTATTTGGCATTATTGCAGCAAACCAGCCTATGAAATGGATGAAACATCATGACTGGGTTCCAGCACTACACAAGGGACCTGCTTCAAACATACCACCATGCCAATCAGATTACTTCTTCCATGTGAGGGTGAAGAGGTGACCCTTCTGGATAAGATGGTGAAGGTTTGCTGCGTTTTGGTGAACAGTGTGGTAGTAAAACCAGGGGAAAATGAAACCTGCTCCTGTTAAATATTCTTAAGTCTTGTGCTGTATAAATACCGGTATGTTTTTCAAAAGATACAGTAAATAAAGTAATGTTAGTAGTGGGTGATATCATGTAAACACTGTCATGATTTTATGTAAACATTTTGTCATTTGTAAACTATAGATGATTTTACATTGTAACTGATGTCATGTTCTATAAAGTGGTTTTATTTAAAAAAAAAAAAAAAAAAAAAGAGCAAAAATTAGTTTGTTTCTTTATTCAACTTTTGAACAGTGATACTCAGTCAGTACATATTCAGGAAATGCAAATTATTTACACACCAGTGCACTACAGGCATAAATCTAGACCCCTAGATAAAACATTATGGCATTATAGCAGTGACAACTCCTCCACAGTAGCAGGTGGGATTTTTCTTTTTTGAGGACGGCTCCTTTTACCTGTCACTACGGATGGTCTGTTTATGTTTTGATCAAGAGCCTTTTTTTGGGCAGCTGAAGAGGAGAAGTCTATCTTATGGCCAACCTCTGGCTGTATCTTGGTCACATTACCCAGCAAAACCCAGTATGCAGGTTCATCTGTAACAGTCCTTGTGCCACAGATCAACACTGTTGCTTCTACTTTAAACAGAAGAGCAGTGACGTGGGTGCAGGTCTCCGCGACTCCGGCCTTACAGGTGCAGTGGGCGGCTTCAACCTTCCCTGTGATGCTCACAGTGACCCATCGCTGCAATGCTGGTTCATTCAGTCTTTGAGAGTGCAGTACCTGAAACACACACAAAGTTCATTTAAAGACAAGAACTATGAGCCAAGGCCGACATAAATGTGTTTTATCTACTTTATCATAAATGTAACAAAGTGTTTAGAAAGTTAGCACATACATGTAATTTTTCATTTCTTTGTGTGTCCATCTACATGTTATAGTGTAAATCTGCCTGTTCTCTGTCAGAAACCTGCCTGCAGAAAATGAACCTAAAGTATGTAATGCAAGGATGTCATCACTGTAGAGATGGAGAACGCATAAAGTGACAATTAAGAGTCACTTAATATGATAAGGAGATTCTGCAGGTCATTAATCAATGTATAAAATTAAAATAAAATGTATTTTTAGTGACACAAGATACAAATATGGAAGCAAGATGCATAATTAGGATTATTTATAATAAACATTAATAAATCATTGCAATTTCTTTAACCATAGAGAATAACTAAATCCTTCAGGACAATGTCACATCAATGCACTGAACTCACTATGTTATCCACCTAACAGCCTCCACATGTTCTCACTGTAATTTCCCCTCATGAATAAATTTATGCTGCACTAATGTGAATGTTTGCAGGGAAATCAAACGCATTTTACTCGCAGTACTCGAGCTGACTTACCTTTGTTTGAATGACGACTTGTATGGCGTATTTCATACGGGTCCACATTTCCTATGCACGCTATTTTCTGCAGGTACCGCCGCTTCGCCTCTGAACGAAATCGGTCTCTATACAGTCCATTCTCTTTTGAGCTGCTTTTAAGCATCTTGTAATCGTCGTTCCAACACAGTGTGTTTGTTTTGATTCGTAGACCCCGAAAATGGTGCCGCGCTCCCACAATGCATTGCGGCGTGACGTCAACTCCAAAGCCCTATACCATTACGCCAGCCCTTACAGGCTGGCTAGGTGACGCCCAAGTCAGGAGGGGCCAGTGCCTCCCTATATAATAGGTTGACATAGCCTCAGATGTCATTCAAAACAAGCCCACCTCTTCCTCGCTTCCATAGCAAGGAGGGCGGTCTGGTGAGACACTCACTCATGCTACTCAGAGAACCGGGGTTATATACATAACCTTAAGTTCTCTTTCATAGCATTCGTTTCGTGTCTCACTATGGGAGAAATACTGACTCCCGGATTGCCAGACATGCCTGTTAAGATGACAACTGACCCCAACAGCACTTCACAGGGGAGAAGCCCCCACCCGGGAAGAGCCTGCACTGAGGACTGAATGCGCTAGGTTAGGTGCCGTCACATCTAACCTGTAAAACCTAGCAAATGTATTAGGTGAGGTCCAGCATGCAGCTGCACACACCTCCTGAATAGAAAGTCCCCTAAAGAGAGCCCATGAGGTTGCCAGACCTCTAGTGGAATGCGCACGCAAGCCAGCAGGGGGCTGAAGGCCCCTGCTAGTATAGGCCAGGGCAATTGCTCCTACTATCCATTGGGAGAGGCGCTGTTTAGACACAGGCTTTCCCATATGTGGTTTAGCCCAGGACACGAACAGCTGGTCACTTTGTCTGACACTCTGGTTTCGGTCCATTTAAATGCGCAGAGCACAGACTGGACACAAGGTATGCAGCCGCTGTTGCTCCTCTGAGGAGAAAGGCGGTGGGCAAAAGGCCGGCAGTTCTATAGGGGAACATGTGCCGACAACCTTCGGCCTCACTGGCCACTCCACCGAAGATGGCGTTTTGCCACCCCCTTGTGGTCGCAGCGCGAAACATACGCCATTTCGGTGTCCCATCACCTCTGTCATAGGCGAACGAGGTCACGGGCTCATCTGCATCATCACAGCCGTGGAAACGCGAGTCTCCACGGGCTGCGTTATGGCAGACGTTGCTCCGTTTTTTTCATGTGTTTTGCAACACTCAACAGCGCCCTCGGCAAACTGCCTAGATGCGCGTGTCGGGGCTTTTTTAATACAGAATGCACGAAACAAGTGCTTGTGAAACAACACTGCGAACTTTGGCTCTCTTTCCCTCTGGCGGGTCCGGTGACAGGAACGCCGGCCTGAGTTAAGCACTCCGTGTGGAACATGTCCCGTTGAACTTGCTCTGGAACGGAGCTGGGAGGCGGCAGGGCGGCCCATGAAGGGGGGAAACTGGGTTTGCTCCCGCCTAGAGGAGAGGCTGTCAGGCCGGCCGCTTCTTCCTCCTCACGATCGCGACAGCGGGGGGAGGAGGAGGGGCCACTTGAGGTCTGGCCTGGGGAGACTGTTTCCGAGTCCATGGATTCTTAGGCGCCCCGGCAGCCTGGGGGGCTGCCTGCGTCTTAGGCACTTTGGGAACCCTAAAGCGGGGACGGGGCAAGACGCTGCCTACGCGAATGACTGGCGCGGTGCTGCTAGTGTGGCGTGCTGGGCCCTCCTCGGCAGGCAGAGTTTCAGAGCCTCATCATCTCTCTTTTTCTCCTCACATCTCTTCTGAATGGCTGTAACAGCCGCATTGAAGAGACCTTGAGGGACGACAGGGGTGTCGAGGAGTTCCTCTTTCTCCTTGGTCGTCAGGTTGGTGAGCCTGAGCCAGCGTGGTTGCTCCTGAAGAACCATGAGGCCCATGGCTCTCCCAGTTGTGGAGGCGGAGGACATGGTCAGTTATAACGCAGATTTCTTCCCACACTGTAGTATCTGGTTTAGTTGTCATGTCCTCTTCTAGCTCAAGCCATTAGCATAGAGGAGGCGTTGTTTTGTAGCACTTATCTGTAAGGCTGTAAGACTGGAAGCGGTCTGCTTTGGAGGGGAGAGATGGGGCCAATGAGGGCAGAGACGTCTTCGGGTGAAGATGGCGGAGGTTGATAGACTCCATCGCCTCACAATCCAGCAGGGAGCTCCCCACAATGGGGTGTTTCTCACTGTAAGGTTTTGCTTTCCACGTCACCGCTATCTCATCGAGTAGCTCCGGGAAAACAGGCAACACATGCTTCCCCATCTTTTTCGCCTTCGGCAATTTCTTTCCGTCAAAATGAGACTTTACAACCTCTGTTTGTATGGCGGGCCACGGGATGTTGAGGCTAGCAGCCGCACGCTTGCATGTCGAGATCCAGGGGAGATGGCGATGTCGGTTTTTCAAGCTCGCCGGTAGCCGAGGGCTTTGCAGCCCAGCTGATGCTAGCCAGGGAGGTGGAATCTTCCTCCTCGCCGTTGTCAGACAGCAGGAGCTCCGAGTTAGCCGACTCATCTCCGTCCTCGTTGGCATCTCCTCCCCAGGTGACTCCAGCATCGGGGAAAAACTCACGATCTCCGTGTGCCTCCAGCGACAGGAAAGCGGCCGCGATGGGCTGAGGGTCTGCCTCTGCCCAGCTCGGCCCTGGCGTTGCGGCCAAATCATCGGGCATCTCAGTTTCTCCTTGCGCCGCAGCAGCCTCCCACAGCAAAGGGTCGCCACCCAACAGGTTAGTCTGGCGAGCTAGCCTGCGGTGGAGTAGCTTGCGTGGGAAAGCCGCGCAGTGGATACAGTCTTGTGCGGGCGTCAAGGCAGCCTGAGCGTGAGATAAACCCAGGCATGCCGCACACACGGGGTGTGTATCCCAGGCAGAAATCTTCTTCCGCAAGGACAGAGTTTTGCAACTTCGTTGGCAGTCGTAGCCATGGTTAGCTAGAGGGTTGCACACGTTAACGAGACTGACACTGAGTGCGGAGAATATTGCTATTCCTCGATAACGTGGGGTGAAAAGTGTTGCTACTTTTCTACAGGTATTGCTACCTAATGTGTAAAACCGCTAGCGTCAAAGGGTATTGCTACTTGCAACTTGGCACCAGCACTAGCTACAGAACAGTATTACTACTGCTTGTATGCTAGTGGACAACTGAAAAGCTGGGAACAAAGCGCCCAGCGACTGAGTTGTTCACTCGAGTCTGTGGACAGTTGAGCTTTAACACCCAATAGCACAGTTGTCTACAGGCTTCTGTGAGAAGCGAGAAGAGGTTTTTGAATGACATCGGATGCTATGTCAGCCTATTATATAGGGAGGCACTGGCCCCTCCTGACATGGGCGTCACCTAGCCAGCCTGTAAGGGCTGGCGTAATGGTATTTGAGCTTCTGATGAGGTCACGCAGGAGGCGTTCCCATAGTGAGACACGAAACAAATGCTATGAAAGAGAACTACTACACCAGTGGCATATTTTTTATAATTTTGTTTTTCTAATTGTCAGGCACTATGCATGAGTGCAACAACAAGTAACACATACTTTTTCATGCACTGCCTCCAAACAGCAGTACTAAATGCACATTAGCTGATTATTAGTTGTTAGTTAATTAGTTGATTCCCTTGCTTTGCCTGTGAATACTAACTGTGTCAGCTGTCAGTGCTTTATCTGCAAGATATGTTGAAAATCTGGCTCTAATGATGGCTGTGCATAGCTACTGCTATATATTGCTGGTGTACTTTGTATATGCTTGATATCAGACCAGCTTCTCTGTGAAATAACAGTGTTGTTAAACATTACGGTAAAAGAAAATAAGTTATTGTAGGCATGGTGTCTTTGTAAAGATCAGAGTTTATTGGCTTTCCTGTTTTTCCTTGCACATTTTGTTAGGTGATTAACCTTTCATAGACAAATATTGCATGTTTATCAAATTATTTTTATGACCACAATCTTTTACAAAAACAGCCTTAACTAATGCAAAAACTCCAGTATAAATCATCATTTTTAATTATCTTTTTCATATGGGTGCTGCCACCAGAGTGTTGGGATCATGCTAATATTCAGCTGTGGACAGTTTTTAATATTCAGCTGAACATGAGCCATAAACATATCTGCAAATCAAACAGATCCTCTGTGTGAATATTCTTCTTTAATCACTTGATCTCACTCTGACTAAGATACATTAGACCAATCTAAACGCAGTAAGACTCCACCGTGAGATAAAGGTGGCTATAGTAAAAGAAGAAAAAGATTCTCACATAACATTAAATATGACATGTAGCTATCAGTTACTTCTGAACTCCTACATTTTGAGTGCTGTGTTAATGGGATATCTACTACACAGTCATTTTTATGAATGTAACCCAAGTTAAATTAAAACTCAGAATTTAAATGTTGTACCCTTCAAATAATCTCACAGTGAGTGATCTAAGGCACTGAACTTGAATAACAAATGATTTTTCTTTTTTTCTTTTTTATGTCCTGGATGGAAACATTGGGCTGAACCTCTGGAACTAATTGGCAAGAGGTTTGTAACCTGATTCCATATAAAGGAGCATCTTAGACAGGCAGAGTTAGTCAGATGTAAAGATATACAGAGGTTTAGCCCCCCCAAAAAACAGTCCGTAAATTATGTTACAATTTCAAAGTAATGTGACTTAATGCAAATTGCAAAGACTGTGAACAGCTCATCATCCACAGTACATAATATCAAAAGATTCTGAGAATCTGCAGAAATCTCTGTGTGCAAGGCACAAGGCTAAAAAATCAATATTGAATGCCCCCTCATCGTCAAACCCTCAGGCAGCACTACATTAAAAACTGGCATGCTACTGTCATGAAAATCACTGCATGGGCTCAGGAACACTTTTAGAAACCATTTTCTGTGAACACAGTTCAATCCACAAATGCAGGTTAAAGCTCTGACATGCAAAGAAGAAGCCATATGTAAATATGATAAAGAAACACTGCTGTCTTTCTGGGCCAAAGCTCATTGAAAATGCACTGTGAGGAAGTGGAAAACTGTTCTGTGGCCCCACAAAATGAAATTTGAAATTCTTTTTTTGAAAACGCAGACATTACATCCTCCAGACTAAAGAGGAGAAGGGAAATCTTGTTAACTGCTCATTATCAGCACTCAGTTTGAAAGCCTGCATCTCTGATGGTATGGGGGTGCATTGGTGCCTATGGAATTGGCAGCTTATACATCTAGCAAAGGCCCCATAAAAGTATATACATGTTATAGGGCAACATATGCTCCCATCCAGATGATGTCTTTTTCAGGGAATGGCCTACATATTTCAGCAAGACGATTATAAACATCTTATTGCACCTATTACAACAATTTGGCTTTACAGTAGAAGAGTCTGGGTGCTAAACCAGCTGCCTGCCTTCCAGAGCTTTCACTATCTGAAAACATTTGGTGTATCATGAAACGAAAACTATGGCAAAGAACACCCAAAAATGTTGGTCAATTAGAATTCTGTATGAGGCAAGAATGAGATAATATTCGTCTCCCAAAAACACAGTGTTAGATTTGTATTGTTGATTGTCATTTATGCTTAGAAATATTTACTTATATATGCTTAGAGTTTTGTAATTAGTTGTAGATTGGTAGAGGTTTTGATCCTTGATAGTCTGCAAACTTTGTGTGTATTAGACAGCACTTTGGGAGCATGAGAGGTCATACCGTGTCTTATTGTTTTATGGTAGGATTAACGTAGTTGCGTCTGTTCTAGTCTAAGTGCTCTTTGTTTAGATGAACTGCAGGATTTCCTCACCGTGTTATCTAGGATGAACCATCTAGGGTGAGGGGGAGGCTACCCTCTTCCTGACCAAGGATGTTTGACCCTTTGATCAGCAGTACACACACACACACACACACACACACACACACACACACACACACACACACAGGCAAGGTACTCTTTGTTTGTATGTAGACGTCGTATGTTAATGAACCTATGCATATTCATGTAACCTCAATAAAAGGACAGTGTATGGGAGAACGGACGAGAGCTACTGGGGTCAAGCGAAGGGACGGCGCTCTGTCCAGTCTCTCCCGTGCACGAGTACCATGAAGAAGTTTGCCTACTTGCGTCTTGCTTGCAGTGTAATTATATTGTCTTCAACGTTCCAGCAGATGGGTTCAAGCTACAAACCTATCATTAATTGGTCCTTCGATGCCGGAGCCCTGGAATCGCATTCACCGAGGAGAGGAGAGGCACGCTGAAAGACTGACGTCAGCCAGGAAGTTCCTGTGGATTCGCGGTCTGTCTTTTCTCCTCGATGAATGACGGTCGGCGGGATTCGGGCTGATATTACACTCTAAGCAATGCCAAGTAAGTTTAAAGAGGCCGACTCTATAACCGTGTCGTTGTGCAGTCTCCGCCACTGTGTGAGGCGTTGAGAAGAGCCCGACTCTATAACCGTGTGGTTGTGCAGTCTCCGCCACTGTGTGAGGCGTTGAGAAGAGCCCGACTCTATAACCGTGTGGTTGTGCAGTCTCCGCCACTGTGTGAGGCGTTGAGAAGAGCCCGACTCTATAACCGTGTGGTTGTGCAGTCTCCGCCACTGTGTGAGGCGTTGAGAAGTTCGCTACTTTGTGGAGCGATACCCGGGTTCCTTGCTACTTTGTGGAGCAAGAGGTTCCTCGCTACTTTGTGTGGCTAGAGGTGAGTTCTCCGCCACTTTGTGGGGCGTTGAGAAGTTCCGCGGGGTCCAGACTGTGCTGGACGATAGGCCTATTTTGTGTTGTTTTTGTTGTCGTCGTCGTCGTTGTTGTTGTTGTGTGGGTGTGTGCGGAGCAGAACATGTGGTCTGTGACACCGACTGTTGTTGTTATCATGGGTTTCTAAGCAACCAAGAGTGAGTCGGAGGGAGACAGACGTTTGTGCTGGACTTTGCTCCTGGCAGCACAAAGTATTTATGTAAAAAAGAGAGGGAGCGACGGCTCCACAGCTGCGCGGGTTCACGCGAGCGCGGTCACGCGGGTTTCACGCGGACCTGAGCCGTGCGGTTAATCGCAGGCTTAAAAATGGAAGAGATTAAAATGTTAGAAGTTTTCAGAAAACACACCAGCCTTGAAGAGCGTGTGGAGAAGGCCAGCCCACATCAGCAGCTATGCTCTGGTGGGTGGCTGTCCCCCCACCCCTTGCTGACACAAAACGTTAACTCTTCAGCCTGTGTGCCAGACCATAGACGTAATTGAGGTGGATAGTTGTTAAAAGTCATCTACATTACGCTTGTGGTTGCTTAAATTCAGTACGATGACATGTGAGGTGAAGTGATATAGATAAATATTTAAACTAATGAAGTGCATAGAGGCACTTGACCTGTGTGGAAGACTGTCGTCTTATTATGAACCATTGTTGAGATGTAGAGCACACCTGTGAAAACAACTAATATGCTGAACCCTGTATGAAACATCTAAAAGTACATGATGGAGAAGCTGAGTTGAATATGAAAGTGTAAGACTTTGCCGCTGTGGGCAGAGCAACTACTGTGTGATGTTGCGTTGCAGTTTTTTTTTTCTTCTGAGCTGATGAGCAGGCTACACATTATCAGATCGAGAGCTGTCTGAGAACTACTCTAAGAGAGGGAAACGGCGCTATGATAACTGTGATAACTGGAGTGTGCAGCGTTTCCATGGGCAGTTTTCCTGAATCTTGACTCTTGTGTGTGGAGTGTTCATAACATCAGCATCATGTTTTTGTTTATTTGTTTTGTTGGATTAAAAATAATTAAATAAACTGGTGATCATGCTTATGGATCACCATGGCACATATCTCCAGCCATATGATTTATTTATGCAGATGAAAAAGTGAGTGTGAATGTGTCTGACATCACAGTGTTTTTGTGCGCTGTGTAAAAGTAATTGCCTTTGATTGTGAGTGAGAGCGGTGATTCTGCAGGTCACCAGCTATTGTAACGGAAAAAAAAAGAAAAAAAAGAGTGAAAAAGAAAAATAATCATAGGAAAAAGGTTTTGTGTTGATCAACCAAAAAAACAACTATAATTTCGTTTTCTGCTTTTAAGAAAGGATTGTTCACAAAAACACAGAGCGAGAGAGAGAGAGAGAGATATGTGTTGATTAAGCAGTGATGATAATAATGAAAATGTTTTAGTTTGTCACTTTCAGGTGAAAAGCAGACCTGAATCAATTTTCCACATGCAGCAGTCGGAAGAAAGTTATATTTTAACATCATTGGAAACATGCAGGCCAAGTTTCTGGCTGACTTATTTACAGCGCCATGTGTCTCTCAACCTCACAAGCAAGCAAGCTCTCACCCCTCCCTGAAGACAAGGAATGCAGCTCCAAAGCAATAACATGATAAAGAGACAGCATCAAGTCCTGAGCAAAAAAGTCCCAACAAGCAGCAGTAATGTGGATAAACAGCAGCAGAAGAAGAAAGCAAACCCATCTTCCTGTCTGATTGGTTGAATTTCACGGAGGGGCGAGCAAGATGGCGGCGTGAAGAGGAGTTTTTGTTCGAGCGCTCAGCACGAGACACTTATTTGACGTCTTTCTGGCTTTCGGGACTTTTTTGGAGATCAGCGCGCTAAACTTGCTGGATCTGAGGCCAGGGTCTGCGGCGGCAGCATGTTGAAATGCTCAAAAAGGACTGAGTGACTCGGGCAAGCCACATGCGGCTAGCGACATGAAAGAAATGGACCCTTCATGATGCGTTCAACGTGCCAGCGCTGTGGTGGGAAAGGCTCCATCATAAACACGCCCTGCGCCGAGGTTCAGGCCAAGAAGAAGAAGACGATGACTTCCAAGCCCAAGAAGGTCGGCCTCAGCGTGGGCGAGCTGATTGTGAAAGCCGTGGCCGCTCTCAAGAAGGCTCTGGCTGCCGGAGGCTACGATGTGGACAAGAACAAGGCCCGTGTCAAGACCGCCATCAAGAGTTTGGTGGCGAAGGGCACTCTGGTGCAGACCAAGGGCACCGGGGCCTCCGGATCCTTCAAGATGAACAGGGTTACTGAGACCAAAGCTAAGACGCCCGCCGCGGCCAAAGCCAAGAAACCGGCAGCAGCTGCTAAGAAGTCGCCCAGGAAGGCAGCAGCAGCAGCACTTCAGCCACTAGCACGAAGTCAACCGCATCAGAGGACAATAGAATGAGAGTGGTGAGAACACAAATTTTATTTTTAATGTGGGAAATCAAAATTTGGGTTAGCAAACCTGGGGAAAAGAAAACTGACTGCTTAAGTTGGAAAATTGAGACGGAGTCTGAAACATTGCGAAAATAGAAACATATACAAAATCACACACACACAAGCAGAACATGCATTAACCCTACTAACAATTCCAAACACAAAATGACTCATGAAGACTCATAGCACATTAGTTAAGAAATGATTAAATAATAGCAGAGAAGTGTGTAGGAAAGGCAGCTTTAAGAACATGCTCTGCTGGAGATGCAGCTCCACAGACATGCATTAGACCTGCCTAATAACACAAACACATGTAATGAAAATTAGCTTGTTATCTTTCATCAGTGTTAAAATAGTGTCAATTTAGCAGACACTTGTTATTAAATACTGAATTTATCCAATGCAAAAAATTGACTCTCCAAGTTGCAGGACAACAGTTTAACTTTTGTGGGAAAAAAGATCCTGGTTTGACCAACCAGTGATCAGACAATAAATTTAGTTGTTAAAATGGTAAATTGGGAGAAGCTTCCTGCTTGATTGAGGCAGCACATGTAATTTACTGTATGAGGGAAATTGTCTTTTGTGATACTATTTTGAACATGCTTTTCTGTCGTCCTGTCAACTTAGTGGGTTAATAGCTGATATGCAAATTAGTTGATTGGTTTTAGATTAATGAAAGGTGACTGAATTCTAGTATGAGTGAATGAGATGTGTTGGAGTTGTTGTGTGTTGAGTGGAGACTCCAAAACACTGAGTTTCCTGCTTTGATGTGCGAGTGAATCCTGTATTTAGATACACAACTCTGAATACGTCTGAACAAACTTCTTTTGTGAAGTGCATGACAGCATGTCACATGTTTTATGATGAAGGAAAAAAAGGAAAACTGAATAAAATAGATCTGTGGCCTAAATGAGTGAAGAACACAGACCTGGTGATTAAACTCATAAGTTAAAGAAGACATTAGGCTTATGTTGTGAGTGGTGCAGCTGATGGTTGATTTGGAGTGAATCTAGCTGATGATTTTTCTTTTGTTGTGAAGTCGAGCCTGCCGATTAGTATGATGGTATGATGAACCATGCTAATGGTATGATTTACCCTCCTGAGATGAGGAGTTTGTGTCATGACTTAACAAGGCCTTTTTATTTTGATACTTTCACAGTGCACTGAGAGTTTGGTTTGATAATCTCTGTTATTTTTTATTTTTCATTTTTGAACAAGCACTGATTTTTGCTTGTGAATTTCTTTTCTTTAAGCAGATCTGCACGTCGGGAATTAAAAATGCTACACGTCGTCGAGAAAATTGTGCCAAGTGAGTTCTCCACATTTAAATGGACTCTGGAGAAAGCTACTTATTTGGGACAATTATTAAATGACAGTCCCAGTCCAAAAGGATTCAGCGATGTAATCCAAACTAAAGTTCTTCTTTTTCTTTTTGAAATGACGTCATTTTGCTGAGAGTGGAAACTAAATGCGACGATAGGTTCCACTATCAGCAAAGAAAGAAAGAATGAATGCATGAATGAGTGAGTGAAAGGAAAACAAACTGACTGACTGGTAAAAGCTGACAAAAGCTGACAAGACTTTACTGATGTAACACGACTGTGTGAAGTTGACCCCCGCCTGGCAGAGGTGCAGATGAGTCTGTGTGTGCTTCCCTTTACAGAAGCAGAAAGATGACAGCAACACTTGAGGTTGCGTGATGATTTAACATTTTAAATGCCATTTTCTGTGTCTGTGAATTTACTATGTGTGTGTCATTCACTAGCTTGTGTGCTCACAGAGATATCTGTGACAAAGTATGCATACGCCTGCGCAAGCGCTAATATTTGCATTTTCTTTTCTTACAGCATGCCAGTTCTTCATGTGAATTGATGATGCGATTTATACCAGGACAACTGGTTGATGTTCTTTCCCACTACAGGATTTCTGGGTTTATATGTGAATGACATTCTTTCCACGGCTAGGGTTAGCTAACTTTATGGTGTTTTTATGGCACCTCTGGAACCTGTTGACCTGTGTCTGACCTCCGTCTGACCACAGTCAATGTGTATTGCTAATGTTTGTTTCTTTGAGAATGCTGTAGTAGATTCAGCTGAAGCGGACAAGTGACATGAGTAAAACAAATAAGAGATTACGGTGTTTATGGAATAGTTTATTATGGGCTCATTTGCTGGCCACTTTTGAACCCATAATAATAATATATGAGTGGAGTGACTTTGCTTAAGAGAAGTCACTGATTACATTAATGTTAACAGAGCACATGGGATGATCCATGTTTGAGGCGAATTATGGTAATGATAGTGATTTAATGATTTGAGAAAACCTGCACATGACACTTGTCTCGCCCGTGCTGAATGCGTATTACTTTTTTTGATATAATTGTTTATACGTGTGAAGTTTGATTTTATTCCAGATTTTGTGTATGCAGGCTCCTGGTGGAGCCAGTTTTTAAGACAGGGATCCAGGTTTGGTGAGTTGACGCATGAGAAGTGTCCATGCGTCAAGAGGTGGGGTCCAGGATTAACATTAAACAATGTTTACTATTATTGTTGCAGTGATTTGTGTGATTAGCCGTTTTATTTACAAATATTAAACCTATGCAAGTGGTGCATCCATGTTCAGATGAGGCTTTGATGGCCTATAAGTGAAGTTCACTGAACTAAAGAATGTGGTTTGATGATTGTTGACATGCTCTCCAAATAGAAGTTTTTCTTCTTAGCAAGGAAATACAGGTGCAGCAGTAATCTCCTGAGAAATCTTCAGAGGCCCAGTGAGAAGCGTGAACCATTCCAGGCATAGCTGACAGCCAGGCAGTGGTTGAGGTCAAAGGTCAAGCTGGTTGGGGCCCATCATGAGATCAGACCTTGGAGCCACAGCAAGGACCATGAAACTGCCTGCAAAATAGAGGAGAGGATCGTCCACAAGATGGGAGCTGAGGCCAGGAGAGAGGCTTCAGGAGGATCAGAGATCATCTTCAGCACAGCAGACATCACACAGAGGGCTGTGCTACTGAGCTTCCAGGAGATTTTAAATAAAATGAAAGATTCAATATTGACGCTGAGGAAGACAACTAAGGTGTACGACGTGCTCTGCCTTAAACCTTCAGCAGCGTTGGAACATGAAAACTCGTGGGATGAGGGGAGCGTGCCAAGCTCCATCGACAGCGCAGAAGGAGTTCGAGGATGACATCATGATTCTGTGAAAGCACAGGAACCAGAAGCTATGGTGGTGATGACAGCAGTTTCCTATGAACATCACCTAATGCTGTGCCACTGTACTGTGCATACGATGACACTCTGAAGGCTGCTGGGATCATAACAGCAGTAAGATGACGGAACCCAGCACCCTTTCCACAGAGAGCTTTTCTGCAGAGCGTGGACAATTAAGGAGTCATAAATATCCCCCTCACAAGACGAAGGTCTGAAGTCAGGTGATGGGGGCTGGTAAGAGGCCATAAAACTAGAGTGCTGAGAGGTCTGCAGCTTTGGAAATAGCTGAGACCCATGTTGACAAACAACAAAACCAACTGGTATGTTTGAATGTTTATTCTACATACATTTGGACTCTGGTCCTATGGACAACGAAACAACTAGAAGAGACATTCATGTCGCCCTGCAGAACTCAAACCACTCTGCAGAGAGACATGTGATGTGCACACCTGGAGGAAGCACCACCAAGCTGAGATGTTTTTGGAAATGTTATCTTCTTATTTTCACTATTAAATTAACAATTTCTTTGTTTGTGGGATGCAGTTTGCCATGAGATGAGATCAATGAGGAATGGGATAACTGCTAATACATTTGTTAAACTGTGTACCCTTTCAGTAATTTAGGGTGATTTGACATATGCTGAGTATAAAAAGGTTTGCATTGAAACTGTCAGACATGAGGTATTCATACCTGGGAACTTTTCAAGCATAAAGGTCAAAAAAGGGGGAAATGTTAGATTTGTATTGTTGATTGTCATTTATGCTTAGAAATATTTACTTATATATGCTTAGAGTTTTGTAATTAGTTGTAGATTGGTAGAGGTTTTGATCCTTGATAGTCTGCAAACTTTGTGTGTATTAGACAGCACTTTGGGAGCATGAGAGGTCATACCGTGTCTTATTGTTTTATGGTAGGATTAACGTAGTTGCGTCTGTTCTAGTCTAAGTGCTCTTTGTTTAGATGAACTGCAGGATTTCCTCACCGTGTTATCTAGGATGAACCATCTAGGGTGAGGGGGAGGCTACCCTCTTCCTGACCAAGGATGTTTGACCCTTTGATCAGCAGTACACACACACACACACACACACACACACACACACACACACACACACACACACACACACACACACAGGCAAGGTACTCTGTTTGTATGTAGACGTCGTATGTTAATGAACCTATGCATATTCATGTAACCTCTTAAAAGGACAGTGTATGGGAGAACGGACGAGAGCTACTGGGGTCAAGCGAAGGGACGGCGCTCTGTCCAGTCTCTCCCGTGCACGAGTACCATGAAGAAGTTTGCCTACTTGCGTCTTGCTTGCAGTGTAATTATATTGTCTTCAACGTTCCAGCAGATGGGTTCAAGCTACAAACCTATCACACAGCAGCCATTCTCAGTTGCCAGATGTTTATGGAGTGTTGTTAAAAGAAGACGGATAAACATGGCTGCTTACCAACTTCTTTCAGACATTTTTTGAGACATGTTTCTGCCAACAATTTCAAAATGAGCCATTTTATTCTTAAAATGTCTTTCTTTTATTTGTTTTTTGTGAACAAAAGATGGGTTTTTTTGGAAATCATTGCATTCTATTTTTATTAGAATTTTACACAGCCTTACAACCTTTTTGGAACTAGGGATATGCATATTTTAAACACTTTGTTGCCATTATCCCCTTCTTAAAGCTACCGTATTTCCCGGACTACAAAGCGCACCTGAATATTAGCCGCACAAGCTAAACTCAGGGGAAAATCCTGTTTTGTACATACATTAGCCGCACCTGACTAAAAGCCGCAGGTGTTTCAATAATGACTTATCATATGTAAGAGAATATGCACAAAGGGAATTGTCAGGAAAGAGATGGCGCTACTTGTACGGCACTATGTTGCCTGGCGGATGAACATGTGACCAACATACCACTCTTGAACCCCGATAGTGTGTGTCTGATCACATGCCCTTCCGCCAGGCAACGTAGTGCCGTACAACAGCGGAACAAACAAAACAAATCGTCTTATGATATGACAAAAATCATGGACAATCCATAGAAAAGCCACACCTGACTAAAAGGCGCAGGGTTCAAAGCTTGTGCAAAAAGTAGCGGCTTGTAGCCCGACAATTACGGTAAATATCAATCAAGAAGCCACGCACTAGAAATTACAAGGTCTACCCACTTCTTCTCAATGACAGAGTCTGATTATTATATTCTGAGGATACCTGGAAGGACTTTTTTTGATAAAGATAAACTGTAAGTTGTCATTAACCACTGTAATGAGCTATTCCATCCTGTAGGTTTTTTTTTAACATCATTTTCTGGGATATATTTCAGTTTTATTGGAGAATCCGAATTTCTTCCCAGTGTTTCTCCAGCACACATCCAGCGTGGCTAAATTGTACTTTTCTTTCAAACCAGTTTGCAGGACAATAAGCAATTTTTTTTTCTTGAGCAGTTACAGACAAAAAAAAAAAAAAAAGTTGAGCAGTTACAGACAGGGCAGCACGGTGGTTAGCACTGCTGCCGGACAGCAAGAAGGTCCTGAGTTCAATTCTACCATCAGGCCGGGGTCTTTCTGTGTGGAGTTTGCATGTTCTCCCCGTGTTTGCGTGGGTTCTCTCCGGGTACTCCGGCTTCCTCCCACCATCCAAAGACATGCAGCTTGTGGGGATAGGTTAATTGGATAATCCAAATTGCCACTAGGTGTGAATGTGCGAGTGAATGTGAGTGTGAATGGTTGTCTGTCCCTGTGTGTTGGCCCTGCGACAGACTGGCGACCTGTCCAGGGTGTACCCTGCCTCTTGCCCTATGACAGCTGGGATAGGCTCCAGCGCCCCCCGCGACCCTGAAAAGGAGAAGCGGAAGCGAATGGATGGATGGACAGTTACAGACATGTTAAAAAGAGCCTTCATAGGACTCCATACAGTCCTTTGCCTTTTGTTTATTAAAGACCTCTCTTAAAGTCCCACCACAGCATTTCAGTTGACTTGATATCTGGAGTTTGACTGGGTCGATGCAACACTTACTCCTATTCTTTTTCAGACTTTCTGTTGTAGACTTGATGGTGCACTTAAGATCATTTGCCTGTTGCATGAGCCAGTTTCAGTGAAGCTGTAGCTGTTGGACGGATGGCCTCACATTTGACTCTAAAACACTTTAATATACAGAGGAATTCATGGCAAACTCCTACGGCTACAGCTGCAGAAAAGCCCCGAATCATCACCTCTCCACCTCCATGCTTGGCAGTTGGTATGAGGTGTTTGTACATATTTTATTTATTTTTTTGTTGAGTATTGCATGATCTGACCTTGGAGTGATTTTCCCACAATGCTCTAGACCAGCAAGCTGCCAAAACGTCTGCTTTTATAGACACGATAGGTCTGGCTGCTACTTATCCTCTTAAGGCCTAAAGAAGCAAGAAAAGTGTACTTAGTTTTTTTATTTTTGTTTTGTTTTGGGGGTTTATTGTTCTAAATAATCAGTTTGCTAGCAAAAAGAGTGTGAATTAAATTAATAACACCAAAATTGTAAAAAAAAAAATTGTGTCCTTTGGCTAGTCAATTGTAAACAAGGACCAAGCATATAAACATTGACTTTTAGTGACTGATAATGTAATAGCATATAATTCACATAATTTTTTTATATTCACATATGTCAGCCAACATTTCCTTGTCATCTTATCTCAACACCACTCCACAACTCTCATCAGAATAGAAAAGACAGGTGGTTTCAAACCATGTCAATATAATGCCCCCCAAAGTAATATAGTGGTCAAATGTGTAGGTTTTTCTTTTGATGTTTTTTTCCATTTGTTAAAAAATACATGAGACACTGTAGTTGTACAATGTTTTTCAAAGACGTACAGATTTTTATGGTTAAAAACAGAACAAAAACCCGTTACATAACTGCATTCACAACAACTACAGTATTTAATCCACAGTTCTCGTGTAGAAAGGGTTATAAGACTTCATTCGTGGGAACTGATCACACAATCAAATAAAATTACTATTTTTGGTACGTACCATCTGTTTGGTAAACCTGGAATCAAAAAGGCATTTTTACACACATATAAACTGAGTTATCAGATGGATATATGAATGGATAAACAGATGGAGAGGGATATAGAGCAGTGTATTAGAGACCCTAATGCTGAAGTCACATTTCTAATGTTAATTTCCAGGATTTTTAAAGTTTGGGTGTTTTTTAATCCAATCACTAATCCTCTTCTCCCCACAGGTTTTCATAAACACATTCCTCTGTAATGATGTATGATATGTAATGAATGCAATATAAAAAATAAAGTACAAATATAATGCACTGTTAATAAAGCATGTGTGACTTTTTTTTAAATTATCTTGAGAAAATGCCAACTACTGCTGGTAAAATACTAATGCTTAAACAGATCTAATGCTACAGTGACCATTTGTTCACCTACCATACACTGTAGCTTTACTTATTG
>NC_140567.1:13542500-13605000 GCF_057381845.1 Rhamphochromis longiceps
TTAGAGACACCGCAAAGCATTTTGCAGTTTTGCATAATTTTAAAAAGTTTTAATTTGTTCAGTATTGAACAGCGGAAATGAGGCTTTCTTGTCGGAAGTAAGAAAAAACAACAACAACAAAAAACAGCTGCCGACACCGTAGACTGGTGGGTAATAAGTAGGGGTAGGTTTTTATTATCGATTTAAAGAGAGAGAGAACGTGCTCTACATGAAGTGTGATTTTATCGTGGTGGAAGCAAAACAGCAAAAGTAAGAGGAAATTCGTGGCGATGTTTATGATAAGTGCAGTTTGGATCATCTTTTGCTGCTGGTTCAGTCAATATTGTTTGGAGAGAGATAAAACCTGCAGCTTCAGAATCTAGCGCAAAAAAGACGTAAACACAAAGTGCGGACCTGCCGACGCTTCAAAATCAGTGAGCTTTTGGCTTTCAGCCCCGACGGCGTATCCCTGTACATGCATTCGGGTGAGAAAGGCGACATCTCACTCATTCAGATGCGTTGGGTCCGCGTCTTTGTGTAGAATCCGTGTACCTGCTCTCATTTACTGTTTTAGCTGTTTGGTGGTTGTAGACATTTTGTGAGGTTTAACCTGAGATTCTGGCGTTTCGGGCAAAATAAATTTATATTAAAAAATCGATTCAGGATTTTAATGAATCGATATCACGTTATCCAGACCAAATCGATAATCAAAACCCACCCCTAGTTATACATGCTGAATGCCATGACTGTGTACTGTAGAAAATCGTCAGGTGTTGCAAAGGCAGGAGGGACAGTCTACACAGTCTGTTCACATCAACAAGTCCCCCAGGAATGAAGAATCCTCAGCCTTTTATGCTTCCCAGTAAATGCAGGCAGGCGCGTCATTGGTCCGTCGTGTTCAAGGCTCCTGCAGCAGCCAATGGTGTGTGTGGACTGACACACTCTGATCTGCATGAAGTTGGGCGGGCATAGGTCCCTGGCCAGCCAATCACCCGTGAGTCCTGGAACGCTTTGATTTCCATAGAGGAAGGCGGGGCCACCTGAGGCCAGAGGTCGTAACAACAAGAATATATCAACTTGCGTCCTTTGATTCATGGGCTCCAAACCATACCCAAAAGCAGATTGTACCCTGTGAACCTCAGTTTGCGCCTGAACAGAGCCAGTTTTAATTTCAGCTACCAGATGTTGCTGGGACATTGGGCAGACCGCACTCAGCCAAATAAAAATGTGATGAAATTATTTTTCAGGATGACATTACATTTTATAAGAAATGTAACTCTCCTCAATAACTTCTCATGGACTTATATTGATTTCTTTTGCAAGGGTATAATGTTTTTTCAAGCATTTTTAAGCTTTAGATAAAGTAAAGGCACTCCAGAGGGTCATCAACATGGCCCAAAAAATCATTGGACATCCTCTTCCCTCCCTGAAGGACCTGTACAGCACTCGCTGTCTCAAGAGGGCACGCAGCATCCTACGGGACTGCACACACCCAGGACACCGGGTGTTTAAGCTGCTGCCGTCTGGCAGGAGGTTCAGGCTGCTGAGGTCCCGAACAAATAGACTCAAGGACAGCTTTTACAACAGGGCAATAGCCCTGATCAATGTAAATAGCTGACCTGACTGGATACCTCCCTGGACTTTTTAGGGGGAGGTAACAATGTTTAAAACAATAACAATAATATTTATATTTATAACAAGGTGCAATAATAATTAATGTGCAATAATAACAGTGTGCAATACACATACACTTATTCTTCTTTTTTATACTAAGTTAATATACTGTGTTGTGTTGTTTGTTACGTTGTGATGTGTCATATCGTGTCGTGTTGTGTTATATGTAGTGCCGACGTAGGACAGTTTTTCCAATTTCATTGTACTACTGTACTATGTATGACTGTGCAATGACAATAAAGAGTTATCTTATCTTATCTTATCTTATTAAACTTAAAAAAAAAAAAAACCGTAGACATTTATTCAGGGCTCAATGTTGCTAAAGGATCTGATGTATAGATTCACAGGTCTGATGCCCATTCTCTGTAAGAGCAAAATTAAAAACTAAACAAAAAAAACACAACAGACTAATATACCATTGAAACTTGCTTAGGGTAAATTTCAGGCAATCTAATCCAGACTTCTCTTTAAGAGAACTACAGAGTGAAACAAAGGACTATTTCTCAAAAGTAAATGTTTTGAAAAAGTAACCCCAGGTCACTAATTAAAAAGTAATAGATGCATCCCCACTATAATTATACCCGCACTGACTCACTGCCCTTCGGTGTATGGAAAGTCATAACTAATGTGTCAGACAGATGTAGCCCTTGAATGAATTCACAGGACACATTGCAGATCTTTGAAGCTGTTGCTTTAGATAAAGTCTTTTATCATATGAAGGGGAAAAAGTACTAAAACCTGCTCGCTATGTAACCACACGGAAATTTTTAGGAAAAGAAAGTAGTACTTTGAATAAGAGCCCGCACGTAACATTGAATCAGGGTTTCAGATTTTATGAGGATTTAAAGCACCCCCTAAAGATATTAAGTGTGTGAGATGCAGTGTTAGCCTTGAGCTAACAAGTGGTGCTGTCTGGAGGGCCTTAAATAAACTGTTGATAGAACCGAACCTTGTGAAAACAGCTGCTCCCCAACACTGGGGGCTTGTGCTAAACATGAAAACCTGTGCAGACTTGACTTTTGGTGGAACAGTGAATGCAAATTTACCTTATAAACTGAGGTCTTTTAGCCTAACAAAGCATTGCCCAGTGTGCGAAATAAATTCAGAATTATATGTAAAGTCTAAGGAAAAAGGGGAAATTATTTCTTCTTTACAATAATGTTAACAGAATATGTCAAATGTATTTCAAAACAAAGAAAAACGACAAAAGACCAGAACATCCTCATAGCAAACACTCCTGTTCAGTTTTTGCTTAAAATTCACATAAAGACAATGAGAAGGGCTTGCATTATCCTCATCACAGTGGTAACAAGTGAGTTAAGTGAAATAGCAAATGGGGTAGTTGGGTGCGAGATTTCTCTTGGGCTGTGCTATTTTTTCCCCTTGTATATCTAATGACTGTGTAGCCCTTTGAAGAAGATGGAAGTTTGACGGAGTGGCAGTGTTTGTGAGCACACATGCAGCATACTTTCCCCACAGGAATCGCCTGGGTAGATTGCCTGTGAGCAGGCTGCCGAGCTGAGCTGTTTTATGCAGGAGTGGAAAAGAGCACTGACTAAAGCCATGTTGGATCACAGAGCAAATAACACATCGACATGCACAGACATACAAACATATATGTCCAACTCAGTGGAAAATCTGGATTGCTACACAAATGAAACACAAATGAAATGATTCAGGGGGACAAGATGAAATTGCATTGTATGGGTCAGCTGTCCTTCAAAGAGTCCTCAAACAACAGTGGTGGATGAAATGCCAGTGGGAAAGATTTAAGACAAGCAGACAAATACTTTTTTTTTTGTTTTGTTGAAAACACACTCCCTGCAACAAAGGGCAAGCAGATACCTTTGCTACCAGCATATGTACAATGCACTGCTGTATCTCTAAAGCACTAGTGGCCATTGTTTAGCAGTGTTGTAGAAAAAGCCTGTAGCTCCACTCCCTTATAAATGCAGCATGATCCTTCCAGGCCGTGAGTAAGCATAAAGGTCACTCTGACAGAATTGTGGTAGTACAAGAAAGTAGGCACGACAAATAAAAAAAAATAAAATAAAACCACTGGTTGCTGGAGAATGTTTGATGGATTGTTGTGCATTATAGGAAACTATATAAAAGACTGACAGCATCTCCATCTGGCCGTGTCCTTCAAATGCATGTAGATTCAGTTCCACTTAATTGCAATAATAATTCTATCATAACACATTTTAAAACATAAGAATGAGCAGCACATACATATTCATGTGCGAGATGTGGATAACCACAGCAATATAACAAGGAACAATGGTACTGTGACAGTTACTCAGATGTGAAAATGAATACATTATGGAGGAGTACACTGAACTTTTTTTTAAATGTAGCACTCATAAGAATCTCTGACTAGAAAAACTACTACTCCACCAAAACATTTTTTGGTGGAGTAGTAGTTTTGGAGTAGTAGGTTCAAAGGCAGGGCACAGGCCACCACGTGTCACTCAAGTCTTCCTAGATTGCGTGTTGCCCAATGGACAAAAAGTAGATCAGTAAACATCCAAATGAGGCCCAAATGAGGCAGAGGAGGCGGAAGAGTGCACCTCAAGGCTATGATGTTAAGTCACAGATGAGTGCATCAAAACAGCGCCACATGGCCGTAAACTAACAGCGATTAGGTTTAGGCATGTAAAGCAAGTGCTTAGTGTTAGGTTAAAGGCTTGAAATGAATTCTTGTTTCAAAGGTTTGACAACTACATGAAGGATAGAATGACGGGACCAGGATTAGTTTTCATACTAACTGGTTCTCTCAAATCGTGCTCTCAGTTACACACTTTAAACCAGCAGATGATTTAAAAAAACACACTGATATTTTTGAGAAACAGCATTGCCACAATGAGCCATTAAAGAATGAGTGATAGGCCTAACAAACTCAATGTTACACTGCATGTTACAGTGAAACATAGAGTGTAAAATTTTCAAACGAAACATTTTCCTGATTAAGATAAGAGAGATAAGATAAGATAGAACTTTATTAATCCCTCGGGTGGGTTCCTCTGGGAAATTCGACTTCCAAAAAGCACAGCAACGACCGAAGTTACAGTTACAGTAATGTACTAGCTACGAAATGAAATAAACCGCCTTGATATTATGTTGCCTATTGTACATGTTTGCAAATATTCTCAACTGTAGTTTTAACTACAGTGCTGCTAAGAAAACAGGAATAAAGCTGTGCCTTATGTGTAACGATGTGTTAAATATCCCCATCAGCATGAAATTGTGTTGGAGAGTAAACACGCAGAAACTGGAATACAACCAAACCACCCAGGGAAGAGCAAGAGAGACACAAAAAAAAATTGATGCAGGAAAGGAAATGCAGTCACGCTCAGGAAAAAAAGAGGCAGAAAGAGTAAAGATGGAGAAAGTCTCAGTGGCAGATGGACAGGGGAAATGACCTTGGCTGGCTAGGTCTGGGGCAGGTGGGAAGATGAAGATAGAGGGTCTCAAGGACGGGGTCAGCCTGTTAGTGAACGATTCAAGCAGAAAGTAAGAAAAAAAGGGTGTAGAAGAGTGCAAAAAAGCTAAAGAAACAAATATAACACAAGTTTAAAAAAAAAAAAAAAAGGTCAGGATGCTGTGTAAAATGTTATTTAAAACACAATGTGGTGATTTGCAAATCTCATGAACCCAATTTATCCAAAACTGGACATAAACATATTGTTTATATAACTATTTAAATAGCTGTTTAAATTTAGACCTTTACAATTTCATGAAAATATTAGCTCATTTTGAATTTTATGGCAGCAACCTGGGTCAAAAAATTTGGGATGGGGACAACAAGGAGATGGAAAAGTACGTGGTACTAAAAAGGAGACAGTTGGAGTAACTAATTAGGTTACCTGGCAACAGTCCAGTAATGGGATAATAGAAGAGAGGCAGAGTTACTCATTAAAATGGACAGAGTTTAATCGATCTACAAAAAATAATAAACATTAAAAAAATTAATTCAGAATAATGTTTCTCTGTGTAAAATTGTGAAGACTTTAACGATCACATCATCTAAAGTGCATAATATTACCAAATGATTCAAAGAATCTGGAGAAATCTCTGTGTGCAGGGGACAAGGCTGGAAATCAGTGTCGAAAACACATGATCTTCGGGTACTTGGGCACCATTGCACTAAAAATAGGCATGATTCTGTCAGTGAAATCAGTGAATAGGCTCAGAAACACTTCCTGTGACATCTGTGACACTGACTGTGACATCCACGAATGCAGGTCACAGCTTTAACATGCAAAGAAAAAGCCATATGTGAACATAATCAAGAAATGTTGCTGTCTTTCTGGACCAAAGCTCATTAAAAATGGACTATTTGAAATTCATTTTAGAAAACACAAACATCATGTCCTCCAGACTAAAGAGGTAAACATGGCTGTGTCCCAACTTCTTTAAGAAATGGTGCTGCCATCAATTTCAAATTACAGAATTACATTTTACACAGCATCTCAACTTTTTTCGAATTGGCTGTACAGATAGAAGGTCGTGGGGACTAGGCAAGCGAACAAGTTGATACCCAAGGAGGGAAGGAAAGGAAAACATTAAGACAAAACGTAAAGTAAGAATGGAAAAAGAACGAGACACAGAGATGGATGAATGAACGCTTTCACCTGAAACAGCAGACGGGGAAAAGAGCAGGAATGAACAAGATGGTCACAGAAGGATTGCTCATATTTAGACAGCTCCCCGCTGCACTCAGCTCTGCTCCAACACAGATAACTCAGTGCATCCATTAGTTCAACTAATTCCCATCGCCATCTGCCAAGCAATTTCAGATCCACCTCTGGAGTCGCAGGAAAGGTTCTGGACTTTGGGGGAGGGATGTTGGATTTGGAAAATATTGGATTAATTTGCTTAATTGAAGAGTCTAATGTTTCCATAACTCAACAGTGGAAGCCCTAAAGGAAATCAGGTGCGGTAAGTGTGATCACAGGTTCCTTCTCGTAAGAATAAATGTTGTCTCCTTCTCCTGGCAGAAGGATTTTTCTTCTAAATGAACACAGCTACTTCATCATAGTTTCTAACACTGCATATTACACATTAATACACACATTTTTTGCCATACTATGTATGAAAGAATGACAGGAAGAGACAAAGAGCAGAAAATTATGCTGTCCTTACCTTCATAAGCTACCTTAAATCCATGAGCGCTTACTGCAAAGTCACTGGTAAGCCTCAGGGAAAAAATAGAGCCAGAACTGGTAACAGGTGGAGGGATGGTAAATCCTGTTAACCTGTAGAAGAGGAAAAAGAGACCTCAGAACTGAATGCATGACTGAATTCATAACATTTCCACATCCTTTACACCAGCATGAAATAAGATGCCCCCTGAAAAAAGAAACCTCACTTTCAAACATGGAACATAAGAAATGAGTTTTTTTTATGAACTTGAACTATGTGATGGCATCCACAAAAACCTGTCATATGTTATATAAATCTGTATATTTATTTATTTATTTGTAAATACAAACAGGATGCACTTTTTAGATTCCACAAGCTAAAATAAAACAAGTTCAAGGGAAACTCAGACCTCCAGTAATGGAGGTTCAGCATCCCCTGTGAATACTCCTGAATCCAATTATGCTTTTGTTTCTCCTTTGAAAAATTAACAATTCTAAACAGACAACTTAAAAACTCGTGAGGCTGAAATTGAACATATTAAATATATGCTTGTTTGTTTTTTTATTTAAATCAGCTAGGCTACCTGTGAAGGTAAATTACTGTAATTTACATTTTTCTGTTGAGAGATGTGTGCGAACAAAATCCAACGACTTCACACACAGTTAAACTTGTTACATATAACGACAATTTAAAAGTCCTCACAGCAGCAGTGTGCCATAGCATTTTGGGTCTAATAAAACAGAACAGCTCTGAGAATTGTGATGCAATTTGTCCAGCAGTAATATACTCAGTACTATACAATCAAAACCCAAGCGGGAACCTTCCCCATTGTTGGTTGGCCTGTGAGGGCTGGCAGCTGCATTGTAACAGACTGCTTCATTACTGCATTTCAAATTAGGTGCAGACCCAAACAAATCCATTTACTTTCACGACGTCGTAAACAAGATGTGTTGCTGACCATTCCTCAGCGGCAGTTGCTAATGTTCTATCGACCTTCCACTGCTGTAAGCCAGGCAACGAAGCATGAACTAAAGTTGTGCATGAAACAAAATGTCTCCTTTTCTATTGCCCTCTCGTTTTCTCGCTTTTTCTTTTTTATTACACATTTTTGGAGCCATATGTGTGACCAAATCTCTGTTTGACAATAAGCCAGGTAAATAATGTCTGCAGCAGGCCAAATGTGCAAAAACAGAAACTTCCCAAGTGACAGTAATGAAGAAGGTGCTGTATTTACAACTTCAATAGAGTTTACAATTACAGCACTGTGAACTGTGTAGTAAATAATCACCCCTTTTTTGCAGGCACAGCCCAGCATGCCAAGATATTGCTTAACATCAGCTGCTGCATGCCGTTACTGAATAACGGAAAGAAAAAAGGGTAATCTTAGAAGCTTAATGTAAAAAAAGATCATTATACATAATTTGCCTGGTGGGTCAATTAAAAGCAAATAAAAGGTTGCACAATCAGAACACCTTGTTGGAGTCTTTAAAAATAACTAGAAAAACACAAGAGACAGGTAACACACTGAAACATTATTTACCACTTTTCATTATCTTACTTATTAATGTTTTTGACCAATGACATTTACTGAAATCTCTCAACTGGTTACAACCTAGATAATAAGGGGAATGTCACTCAAAGCCTACTCAGTGCCCACACTGTACAGAGTGGAGAGAAAGGAGGAACGAAAACTATACCAGTCTCTGCACAGAAAGAAAAAAAGTGCACCAAAATTCTTACGGATGTGGAGTGGAAACAAATCTCATGATATAGCTGGCATTAGAATGTCACGCATGGAGGCATCAGTTTGACATGACTTTGGCTCTGTGCTATCAAGCACAAAAGTCACATTGAAAAGACAAGTGTGTAAACCTGGCCTTTCCCTTTGGTCCCGCCACTGGCCGCTGCTGCATTTAGCAAACGAATCCTCAGCCTTTCTTTTGCAAAACAATTCTTTCTTTGCCATTTCAACAGGAAGACGGGGGTTGGAGGGGTCTACGGTGCCATTTTGTGTAATAGTTACATGCTTTCAGTGAATTACAGTTTGATGTCAAGCTGAGCAGTCTTTAAAATTGCTCTCCTTACCCCATGTCTAGGGAGGAGGATGCATGGGGGAACTAATTATTGGCTGAGCAGAACAGACAAGAACAGAACAATCAGTGGCTTCAGAGTGCATGCTCACACAGATATTGATGGCACTCATCAGCTTGAGTGCAATGCAGTTACACAATGACACTAAAAAGCCTTGACCTGAAATGGTTACTGGAGAAGTGCAGCAAATGAAGACTGAATTATTATATCCACAAATAACAAATTGACAAAGTATTTTTTTTTTCTTTCACCAATGCCTATAAAAACTGAGTGTAGAAAGAAGAGGAAAAGTGCTGCTATGGCAACATGATATACGTGATATAGAGAAATTAGGAGAGAGACAAAAAAATGATGCAGTATACCAATATACACAGGGTAGAGAGAGGAATGCTTCTCCTAAAATCATCCAAAAATCTAGAGAAAAAAAGGCAAAAACATGTTCTTATGATCACAGGTGGATAATAAAACAGAAAACTGAAGTATTGCACTGTCATCATATCAGCACTAAACAGCAAAGGAGTGAGGATGCCATGGGTTTAGCCGACATTATGTGGAGACAGTGTTTCTAAATCTGGCATTGAAAGGGATTAAGAGGTGACAAGTCTAGGTATGCATCAAAATTCTATACCCCCTTCTATACTCCCAAACCTCAAATTTCAAATGTGGACAGGTCTCACGTCTCAGCTTTGCAGGTCAGCATAATGTTGGACTATTTTAAAGTTGAAAATCTGAACAAGCATCCGCTTAAACTACAGGCATGGAAACATGCCTCCACATAAGAAACACTTATTCTGCTTGTCTGCAAAGACAAGGACATGTTATGAGTGCAACTGATTTTGAGATAATTAGAATGCATCACATTACTAATGCATTAGAATGATTTTTCTTTATTTTTTATTTAACCTTTATTTAACCAGGAATGTCCCGCTGAGATCAAAAACCTCTTTTTCAAGGGAGTCCTGGCCAAGAGGCAGCACATGATAGTTAGAATGATACTAAAGGGTCCTGAGGAATGAAAGAATCTACAATTTCTGAACCTCACAGTGGAACTGCACATCTATGCTCATCTATTCTGTAAAATCTTTCAATAGTCCATAGTCTAGACAAGGTCTGGATAATATGGAACAAAAATCTGTTTTAATGATAGTGCTGTTGGATACTGCAAATTACAAAGACCCCATTTAACGAAAAATTCAAGTTACGAAGGCACTTAATGGCAATATTTTTGCCCGTGGTATGACAAAATGCCCGTGTAACAAAATTCGTTTGCGAAATGTGTTTCGCTGTTCCACGTGAAAGACGTATTGTTGTTGCGATGCGCTATTTCGTGTGCTTTTCGTTTGCAATTAGCCTATCGTTCATTCATTCATAATGGGGCCTGCATAAGGCATAAATATGAGCGAGTTTAAAAAAATGTTAAAAAAATATCATTGCACAGTGTACGTACGTACATTAATTAACGTATATGTAAGTTTAAGTTTTAAAGTTTAGAATTAAATTCCATAATGTTATGTACATGTACACGTACGTATGTATGCATGCATACGTATGCTTTCTTCAGCCTCCACCAAGAACTTCGTCTTCAGCCAGCATCACCTCACTCAAAAGGCGATGGAAAATGGTGCTTCGACTTATGAAAATTTTGACTTGAGAAAGACCCTCTGGAACGAATTAATTTCGTAAGTCGGAGTTCCACTGTACAGGGCCAGTATTGCAGATACGAATATAGATACTGATACTTTTAACTTACAAAGGCAGCTTATGTAGGGAAGAGAAGTGTGTCATGACAAATAGGATGAATTCATCAATTTGCAATATCTAAATACATTTTAATGAAGACAAAATTATTGTGATTTACTTCTACTTTCCACAATAATTAAAACAACAAAAACAAATTTCTCAGAAGAATGAGGGTAGATCTGTAAGAACCAGAGATGTCCATGTATGAGTAATGACTTGTCAATCACCAGTTATTTTCATCTTAAAGCATATTAAAGTTAATTTTACTCTATATATTTTTCAAGGGGAACAGAAAAGAAGACTTAAAACTAGTGTTTGAGCACAAATGCTCATGAAATTGCTAAATAAGCGAATAAGGGAGCACCTTCTCATAGAGTTCTTTTAACTGTGATTTTTTTTTTTTCAAACAAGAAGAGCCCCTATTGAAAAAAAACTCCAGCTTTGAGGGATGCCAAATTTACAGTCTATTTGCACCAGAACATCTACTCAAGACTTCAATTACTACAGGTGTCATTTCATTGGCTGAATCTGGCCAGCATGAAGAAACCGAACTGGTGGACTTGGGAAATTAGAGGAAATGTATTCTAATACTTCTCGTGACACAGCATGTAGGCACAGATTGGTGCTGACTCATCAAAGTCTGCTGGATCAGTTGAGGCCACACCCAAGTTGGCAGCTCTCTTGCCACCTGAAGGCAGCATAGAGATCGTTACAACAGTGATTTATACGGCACACTGCAGTGCTGTCTATTCACACCAGCACGTGGTTGTGATGTATGAGTGGCAACAAACCCCTGGAAGCAAGATAAATTAGCCCTCAGTCAGAGTACATTAATATGTTCTGACGATCAAGGGGGTTCCCACATGCCCCTCTCTGTCCTACGTTCCCAGATGGCTCCCCAGCCTGTCAGCAATGTATCTGAGTTGATTACTGAGGAAGGTTCCCCAGTGGGGTTCCTCTGAGAATGAAGTCCCTGTCCCTCCAGGCAAAAGCAGTATCCCTCTCCTGTCCTGTTCTGGATGAAGATCAAAGATGCTGAACTGTATGGGAATCACCAAAGGAATCACTACTAATGCTGCTGCCATCAATCCTTGCAGTCTCTAAAATTGTTAACAGTCACTTGCTTCCATTTATTTATTTATTTTTTGAAAACAAGTTAATGCTTTCTCCAAACTGTCCTCTCAGGAGTGAGATGTACATTTATTGTCCCAGAATCCAAATGGAGAACAAAAAAGTTTTCATTTTGCTGAGGTGACCGCTTGCTCGAATTCTAGTTCACTGTGAGAATCACAGAGAGTGAAAATGAGCAGGAATGTGTTCTATGTCCTAATTTATATGATAAATACAGGTCAAAGATTAACCAATTATCCAAGGATGGTAACATTTTTAAGACTCTCTAAGTGGGCAAAGTAAATATCCTCTGTATCAGTGACAGGACAAAACGGTAGAACCCAAAAATGGTTCATATACATATGTATATGTGTATGGTGGGGACGTCTTTACCACTTGGGTGATGAATGGATTAACAAGGGGAAATAAGTTTCCTACCTATACAGTACCAGAGAAGTATCAAACAAAATGCAAAAAAGTACATCTGCTGTTTGCTGCAGCTTGTTGCTTTGGCAACAAGGGTATCAGTTAAATGGTTGGAATATCATTAACAAATCAACACCAAGGGGCCTGCTGTCTCAGAAATAAGGAATAAGACTTGGATATCAGACAGAAGAGTGCAAGCTACAGTATACTTCCATCTGAGATTGTACAAAGAAGGCATGTTTAATATGCGATTATGGATTAATCTCACCATGGGTGGTAGTCTAGAATCACTGAGGAAAGTAAAAGTCAAAGTGATGAAAAAATAGAATAAGAATAAAAGGCAAACTAATGCCTGGCATAAGTTTGTAAAGTCGACTGTAACTGTTAATCTTAAAACACATTTTAACATGCAAAAGCACGTCTCACTGTATTTCACATCAGTGATATGCCTGAGTGGAAAGGAGGGTTATATAAGAAATACTGGCAAGTAAATTCCAAACTTTGAGTTAAAAAATGATCATAAGCTGTAGATAATGCAGCTTACAACTTTTAGCCTATCAGTAAAAATAAGTGTATTGATGCAGGATAGAAACTGATTACAGCATCTTTCATTAAAGCCGGTTTAAAAACAAAAACCATAATCATAGCAGCACAGTATTCAGTAAGCATACAGTATGTTCCCATCTAAGAAACTTTTATGAATTGTTTAAACAGCTTTTTTTTTTTCACAAAAAAGTAAAAAAAAAAAATCTGTTCAGCTCAGTGAACAGAAATTGCAAAACACTTCAGAATGCACAAAACCATTTGTCCAACAAGAGTGTCACTTGGATATAGAGCAATAGCTTTCTGAAAAACTAATGGATGACAGCAATGCCAAGGTAAAAAGAATGACTTACCGCTTTGTATCGACACAGTGCCAGTGCAGTGTAAGTCAGTGCATGTTCTGCCTCAGTGCTTCTTGCAAATCAGGCAACAATTCAACAGGTTTGAGAAATGAAACACTAGGTAGTATTATGCACTGGAATTGCAGTTGTAAAAAAAAAAAAAAAGTAAAATCATCTACAAATCGTGAATTTCTTTCTGTAGTCTCTCTTATAGCTACTGACATCAGCAATTCCAACTTCAGGACCCACAGTTTTATGTTGCCATCCCAAGTTTTCCTTTTGGGGTGGGAATCCACATTACTGGTTCTAGATAAGCCACTTCGGCATTGGTGAGAAAGATATATATTGTGACAAAGGACCAGAGAGCTAACTGAGCAGCTGCAGCCCTGCTTACACCTGAAGCAAGGGCTACCTACCTCAGCCCTAAAGGAAGGTGTCAAAAATTCCCACCATTTGATTAGTGTGGCACTATAGCACTTGCACCGTGAGGAGAGGGCATGTGAGACTGGTGTGAATGCGAGAGTGAATGAATAGTGGCATTGTAAAGCGCTTTGGGTGCCTTGAAAAGCGCTATATAAATCCAATCCATTATTATTATTATTATTATTATAACTCAGTGTCTGTCTACCTCCATTTGGTTCTCCTTCAATTCTGCAGAAGCTTTTATACAATCGCTCTCCCTCACTTGTTTCTGGTTGTCTGTTTCTGGTTGTTTATTTACTCTTAATTTTCTTCTACCCATCTTACTGGTTCACCATTTGTGTCGTTTTGTTGGGGTTTTTTGTGTCTCTTTGGTTGTATCTGCCTCTCTCTCTTTGTTGCTACACTGCTCTTGACCTCTTTTAGTGAAAGAAGAAAGAACAAAAAGCGATGGAGTGGAGAATGCGCCTTAAGTGTTGTGGCTGATATTATCAAGTAAGCAAAGATAAAAGTGAACTGCCTGCCTTCAGTTTACTGTTGGAAACAAAGGGCTGGGTGATGGGGTTGGGGGCCTCAACAGAAAAACAAAAAAAGCAGTTGGTAATGTCAAATCATCCAGTCAATTAATTTCTACATTTTTCTGGCTTGAGGTGAAAAAAAAAAATTATATGGCTAAAGTAACTAATTGGATTGAAAAGTGAAAATGAAACATGAGCAAACTGAAGGATGTTTAGAATGCTCATATATTCCCCTGTGTAATTGTCTACACATCTTTAACTTGATAGAGTATCATATTGTAATTTTCTACAGTCATCCACTTACCGTCCATTTTATTAGGTAAATCTGCTCAACTGCTCATTAATTCAAATATCTAATCAGCCAATCACATGGCAGCAACTCTACGCATTTAGACATGCAGTCATGACCTGCTGAAATTCAAACTGAGCACAGTGAGGGAATAATGGTGATTTAAGAGAGCTTGAGTGTGGTATGGTTGTTGGTGGTTTCTTTACAGATAATCGTCTGAAAAAAAGAGAAAATATACAGTTACCAGCAGCTCTCTGGGTGAAAGTGTCATGTTGATGCCAGAGGTCATAGAAGAATGCTTTGAACCTCTAAAAATTAAATTAAAAAAGAAAAATGCTATGAGCATATGGATGTTTCTTATCAAGCAATTTAAATGCTACTGAACTGTTTACCGGCTACATAATGCTAACTGTGGAACCGGACTCACCAAATCCTTCTTTTTAGCCTCCTAGGACCTGGCTTCCACATATGTGAACACCACATTTTGGGTGTTCTAAATTTTGCTCTACAAGGGCCTGATATCCACTTACAAGGATATTATACTGCAATTGTTCTATCAAAATTTAAAGCAAATGTCCTCATATGTGGATCTAATTTTTCTCAGAAAATAAATCAGGTAAAAAAATCAAATCTGGTAATTCTTTATTTTTACATTCATTGGCTCCCAATCAGCCTAAATAGCAATAAGAAATTTAAAATCCATGCCATGAAAGAGTTCGGGTCTTAGGAGGTTAAAGCTAAACAAGAGGACTTTTGGAGAGGTCCTAAGTAAAGGATTAAGGAACTGCAGGTATACCCCCAATATCAATTTTTTTCTTTTTTGTTTGTTTGTTCTTACACTCCAAGTGGATTTTGACATGCCTTTTCCTATACAGCCTTCACCAAAAATGTCTGACTGAGGTGGTTGTCCTCTATTCTAAATAACAACATTATAGGATTTATAAGAATGATCATGAAATGGTAGTGGTTATCTATTTGAACAAGGCTTGGTTACATTGGCTAGATGGCCAAATGGAGGAAGAATCCTGGCACTTTCAAACTCCATTTCACAGTTATTAAAACTACCATGTTACTGGGATTACTCATAGACATAATGATTTTATACGCTTGCCCTGATGCCTCACCACAATCCCTCACAGGAGTCCACAGAGACTTCCTTGGAATTCATGGCTTATGTTTGCTCCGAGATGCAGTATAAATTCTGAACCCATATATACAGACAAACACACACCCACACACACGAATGCCACTATCAAATTAATTCAATTAATAACAGGTGGCATCAAAGTTCCAGACACATCCAAATGACAAAACAAACACAATGCACATCACCACAAAGTGCCGCAACAAAACCATTACACAGCCATTAATCCTGCTTTTATTTAATGAAAACCTCATTTTGGATACAAGAGCCATAATTAATCACCAGGTTTAAGAAAATTATTGAACATGCAAGCAAATGGCAAATGAAAAAGTTAATTAAAGCAGAAATTACGTACAAAAAAGGGATTTCTTAAATGCCACACACATGCCACCACTCTTTCAAATAGCGTCAGTGAACAAAAATGAATAGATACCCCTGTAGTGCTCAAACTGCCATGACACAATATAATAAAACTAATAAACTATAAAACCACCCACAGGCTGTGTATCAGTTATTTAGGGAAAAATGTTACATTCATGTCCATGAATACAAATCAATAGATTAAATTTCCAGTGTTTTGCAAACTGTCATAACAGTACGGTCAAAGGCCATGTGGGTTCACTGAATGATTTGATGAGTATGAAAATGATGTGAATCATGTGCTATAGCCTTTACGGTCACCAGTTGTCAACGCAATTTAACACATTCAAGCCTGACATGTTACAGCTCTCCACTAACATTGTGAGAACACCACAAGCGGGATTATCTGGAGGGTGTTTTATTTCTCTTGTGACTTGTAGAATCAATGGCAGGTCATACTGAAGCTGTTCTGGTGGCACATGGTGGGACAACGTGTTTGTAAAACACTTACTGTATCAAAAAGTGAAACGAAAACTACACATAGAGAGGACCACTCAGTCAACTCAGTCAGCTGGCGGTTTACATCTATGTCTGTCCAGAATTATATGACATATGGACCAAAGATATAGAAGTACGGCAATTTATTAAAGCATATTAAGTGTTCATGTCATGTTCAGACTATATATATATATATATAAATATAAAACCACTGTGAGTTCAGAAAAAATTGCACCTTTTAATAAGCTGAGCAGGTCAAGATGTGAGAGAGACAGGCACAAAGTCCATTTCTGTGTGTGTGTGTGTGTGTGTGTGTGCCTATACATTAAATGTAACAGGTAGCATTCCCACTTGTGCTGTGTTAAAAATGAAAAGGGTGCACATTCATACAAGAATCTGACCCATTCAGATGTCATCAGTTTACAGTTCCGCACAGAAGTGCGTGTCTGAAAGGGGCTTATTTGTGCAAGCAACAGTAGAATAAAAATCACCATAACTCTCCTCTCTTCTGCTACTCTCAGCATATAATATCAGTACAATAATGAGTGCTTCACCAAGCCATTCTCAGGCATGAGGGATTGAACATAATGTAAGTACAGCACAGTGTCAGAGGAATGAGGGGGGAAAAAACTTCACAGAGCAAAGAGAATACATAGATCAATGGGGAGACACACTAATCAGGTCCATCACGGGGATGTCAATTCTTTTTCATGTTAAAAATTCATTGTCGCTTTTGTCTTGTTCCGTACAGAATTTAATTAATTAATAGCATTAATAAATTAAAGAGCTCTTTAATCTTAATCAAGGTTTCTATTTGTGAATACCCTCAAAGAGGAAAAGAAAAGCCAAGAACAGGGTTGCCTATTATTACATGCACCTTCTTAGTTATTCCAGATGAAATGACGCCTGAGTCAACAGCACATCAACAAGAGGAAAGACAAGGAAAAGCTCAAAATAACATAAGTTCTGATGTTGTCATATGGAAATACGCACTTTTCAAGTTGCTGAGAAAGTATTTGCTGAATCTTTTCTTGACAAACTTCAACAAAGAAAAACATACACAAGTTACAAAAACTTGTTCTGTTCTCCTTCCCAATGACTTTTGTTTTGGGGAGAATTAATTGTGTAAGAGCATGAGTTCTAGCATACTCTTGGGGCCCTAGAGGCACAGACTCATGGAATTATCATTTTCTGGCACCACACAACATAGCCTCACAATGAGAGAAAAATCCACCACTTGGTAACAACAAAAGTGTGAAGAAAGCACAAAGAGCAGCATTGCTATTCAGAGGTTGGGGTGGTATAAGCAAAAACCCATCAAAATCTGAGCCATTCACTTTTGTCTCACACCAACTTTTCCCTCATTCTCTCTAAATGGCAGGATTAGCTCCAAGTGAAATATAAGCAAAATATCATGTCTGACGTGTGGCTTAGCAAAATGTTAACCCTTTATTATTAGTAATGTTTCTTAAAAATGAATGACATGACACATCACTTACATAATCTTTCAAAAATAGTAAATATGACTCATATGGAAAAAAAATGAATCAAAATCAGAAATGCTAAAATATAATTACCGTTGTTATCCATGAATATACAAAAAAAAGCAAGAAAAAAATAGCAAAGCACATTAAAATTGTTTTTTATTAAGATGCCAAATTACAGTCATTTACTTAAAGTCACTTTACAGAAAAATGTGTTTTTCTGTTTTTCTGACTGTGTAATATTTAATAGCAAGGAAATTTTACAACTGGACTTGTTGCACAGAAGTCATCCTAACACAGTACCACAAATTTTTCTTTCTTTCTTTTTTTTATCTTTAGTCTGGGAATTTAGCAATTTATAGAAAAAATAGCAGTGGTATAATGTCCACTGTTTATCATCCTAACTAAAAATGTCTATTAATGTTAGAGATGGTCAGAACTACTAATATTTGCTGATAGTTCCGACTTTAAGGTTATCATTTTTTATTAGCCATAGCCACTAGCCGCTCCTTAAACGATAACACAAGGCTAATGTGGCTATTAGCTAATTGCTAGTAGTTAAACGGCTAATGTTAAAATGTGCACCCGCCAGTTTAAGATTTGTGATAACTGCTTAATTTTTTTAGGGTTTTACTGACCTCTTGAAAGTCCTCACAAAGTGTCAGCTACTCGTAGGGTTGCCAACCGTCCCTTAAAAAACGGAATCGTCCCGTATTTAGAAACAAAAGTACACGTCCCGTATTGAGCTAATAAGGGACGCACTTTGTCCCGTAATACAGTGAGAATCAAAAGTAGTCTATAAATGTTTATGGAATTAACACTTTGTTTGAAAACATAATTCCCAGCCCCTCTCCTGCTTTGTGACCAATGAGCTGACACCACACTTATGACAATTCGAGTATAACAATTCAGATTACCGCTCATCTCATTGGTCGAGGAAAGGTCGCTTACAGAGAAAATACCGGAAGACAACAGATGACCACAACAACAAGCATGGCCAACAGGGAAACAAACGCCGACACTGCGGTGCAAGTCTCGGATGACAGTACACCTAAAGCTGGGCAGACACTGCGATTTTTTCAGTCGCGTTATTCAGCTCCTGCTCAAACTGCACAATTGACTCGCAGGGGTTAGAAGTTGGTAGGTCACGATGCAGGTCTCACACTATACGGCCCGATGCTCTGATGCGACCTGAGTGCGCACACTGTGCCTCCATAAAATGAAGGTTATAACAGAAAATCTGTCGCTCTCCCTCTCTGTCTTTCACTCACACAGACACGCACACCACCACCATCAACTTTGCTAAATTGCTAATGAAAAACATTGATCAGGCAGCTGTGACTGAGCAGCAGTGTCGATCCAACTATTTTCACGGTTGTTGTGGTCGTGATCATTTTGTGATGCCACATCGAAAAGGCTCGGATGAGCTTTCCAAAGTTCTCCAAGTTGTGCCTCCGTCGCTTGTGTCCAGATCACACGCTGCACTGCCGTGCTGCTCCATCTTTTACACCAACGTTTACGTGTTTGCGCGTGAGCAGTGAGCCCCTGTGGTGACACCCTCACGAGCGATTGATGATCGGGAGCTGGTCGTGAGGTGTTAATCACTTCTCGTTACCCCACGTATACTACACGACGCACGATGAAGGCCAAAATCGGTCCGATCACTCAAAAATCGTCTCAAAATGGGCCTAAAACCGCACAGTGTGAGCCCAGCGTTAGAGCAGCAATGTTTGTTCCCCTCAGAGAAAGGGAAGAATGGGAAAAGGAAAACACCTGGCTGGAAAAAGTTAATATGGGCATGTGCAATGAATATCAGCGCTATGTGGCCAGAAGTGTGATAATATAACTTATTTTGTGTAATAAACAACTGCAAGGATAGATGATTACAACAAATTGATGACTAATACATAAAAGTAATACATAGATGAATAATGATGATGAGTTAAGATGCGTAATCATGGGAACAAGCGGGTTTACAAACAGGAGCAGCTGATTAGCATTAGAAAAGCTGAAATAATATTTCAACTGAAGCCAATTGTACTAAATGCACTAAATGTGCACTGTTACAAGAATATTTTTCTTTCTATTGTTTTCTATTATTTTAAGTTAAGCAGGACAAAGTTCTTTTAAAGAAAGATTTACTTATATTCTCAAAAGTTAAGCATGACAGGCTTCTGTTTAAGAAAGAGACCTGTTTTACTGTGTTAATGTTGTCATTTTGAGCTAAAAATAAATGGCTAAATGATCATTTGTTTCACATGTGTTCATATCACAAAGAATACACATCTACTTAAATCAAATTCAAGTCAAATGGTTAAAAAAATAATTTCACACACAAAAAAAGAGCTAGAAAATTCACCACACTGGGAAGGGTGAAGACAACTGGGTCGCCCGGCCCTGGCCACGAGGTGTCCCTTATTTATTTTTCAGGGAGTTGGCAACCCTAGCCCCCTCATTAGCTGCTCAGCAGCTAATGAGGGGGCTGTGTGCCTGCCCATCTGCAGCAAGCTGTGAAGTGTGTCAATGAGAGGAGGGGAAGACAGTGTTGCTGTCGCTAATACTGTTGCAAATGGGTTTCTAATCCAACACCAAATTATGTTAACTTTGATGCATTAAGGCAGCGGTCCCCAACCCCCGGGACTCGGACCGGTACCGGTCCGCGAGAGTTGAGGCTCAGGTGTGAAATGTATAGTTTTCAGGGTTTTTATCGGTTTTCAGCGTTATATTATCTCTTTTTTTCGGTACCGGTACTAGTTTTATTTTGTTGTATTTATCCGCGACACCTTAAAGGCCGGTCCGTGAAAATATTGTCGGGCATAAACCCGTCCGTGGCGCAAAAAAGGTTGGGGACCGCTGCATTAAGGGCTTTGGGCTTTGCATCAGTAGTTAGCACTATATATAGATCAATATATAGTTCAAATCTAACTAATACTGATGTGTTAAACAGTACTACAATGCAATCTAAAAACTTTATTATATCTGTTGCATCAAAGTCAGGATGGCCTTCCTTTGGTAGCAAATGCAGACCAAGGGAATGCATTTTATTGGTTGTTATCAGGCCTATGCTAATAACAAACTATAAAATTCAACTAACTGATCTGACCTACATCAAAATGTTGTCATGAGTCTTTTCAACCAACAGTTTGCTGGTCTGTTAGCCACCAGAGCATGGTAATAAAATGAATGAGGCAGACATTTGAGTACACAACCAGTAGAGGATTTTGACATCATTCAAGTGACAAAAGACAAAAAACATTTGTTAAGTCAAAACTGGTTCAAAGCGTCATTCTTCTGTTTTCGTTACCTGCTCTATGAAGCAGGATTCAAGGATCTAAAGCATCTTTGCTGTGAGATTACAGGGAGTGCAGAATTATTAGGCAAATGAGTATTTTGTCCACATCATCCTCTTCATGCATGTTGTCTTACTCCAAGCTGTATAGGCTCGAAAGCCTACTACCAATTAAGCATATTAGGTGATGTGCATCTCTGTAATGAGAAGGGGTGTGGTCTAATGACATCAACACCCTATATCAGGTGTGCATAATTATTAGGCAACGTCCTTTCCTTTGGCAAAATGGGTCAAAAGAAGGACTTGACAGGCACAGAAAAGTCAAAAATAGTGAGATATCTTGCAGGGGGATGCAGCAGTCTCAAAATTGCAAAGCTTCTGAAGCGTGATCATCGAACAATCAAGCGTTTCATTCAAAATAGTCAACAGGGTCGCAAGAAGCGTATGGAAAAACCAAGGCGCAAAATAACTGCCCATGAACTGAGAAAAGTCAAGCGTGCAGCTGCCAAGATGCCACTTGCCACCAGTTTGGCCATATTTCAGAGCTGCAACATCACTGGAGTGCCCAAAAGCACAAGGTGTGCAATACTCAGACACATGGCCAAGGTAAGAAAGGCTGAAAGACGACCACCACTGAACAAGACACACAAGCTGAAACGTCAAGACCGGGCCAAGAAATATCTCAAGACTGATTTTTCTAAGGTTTTATGGACTGATGAAATGAGAGTGAGTCTTGATGGGCCAGATGGATGGGCCCGTGGCTGGATTGGTAAAGGGCAGAGAGCTCCAGTCCGACTCAGACGCCAGCAAGGTGGAGGTGGAGTACTGGCTTGGGCTGGTATCATCAAAGATGAGCTTGTGGGGCCTTTTCGGGTTGAGGATGGAGTCAAGCTCAACTCCCAGTCCTACTGCCAGTTTCTGGAAGACACCTTCTTCAAGCAGTGGTACAGGAAGAAGTCTGCATCCTTCAAGAAAAACATGATTTTCATGCAGGACAATGCTCCATCACACGCGTCCAAGTACTCCACAGCGTGGCTGGCAAGAAAGGGTATAAAAGAAGAAAAACTAATGACATGGCCTCCTTGTTCACCTGATCTGAACCACATTGAGAACCTGTGGTCCATCATCAAATGTGAGATTTACAAGGAGGGAAAACAGTACACCTCTCTGAACAGTGTCTGGGAGGCTGTGGTTGCTGCTGCACGCAATGTTGATGGTGAACAGATCAAAACACTGACAGAATCCATGGATGGCAGGCTTTTGAGTGTCCTTGCAAAGAAAAGTGGCTATATTGGTCGCTGATTTGTTTTTGTTTTGTTTTTGAATGTCAGAAATGTATATTTGTGAATGTGGAGATGTTATATTGGTTTCACTGGTAAAAATAAATAATTGAAATGGGTATATATTTGTTTTTTGTTAAGTTGCCTAATAATTATGCACAGTAATAGTCACCTGCACACACAGATATCCCCCTAAAATAGCTAAAACTAAAAACAAACTAAAAACTACTTTCAAAAACATTCAGCTTTGATATTAATGAGTTTTTTGGGTTCATTGAGAACATGGTTGTTGTTCAATAATAAAATTATTCCTCAAAAATACAACTTGCCTAATAATTCTGCACTCCCTGTAGGCTTGCTTTAAAGCCATAATATAGTGGATTAGATTGATGCCAGTCACAAATGTGCAATTGACCTTCACAGTCTGCAGACAGAAGAGAACAGGTATGTTCTTGGCAAAATAACAACATGCCTACAACCTCTGTGAGCTCTAATACTGTTACTGATGACTCCAATTATTTCTTTTTCCCCTTTCCCTTACTCATGCTCCTATTAATGTGTGCTTGTGATTTAACCGATGAGGTGGATTTGTATTTAGGTTCACTGAGCAGGTACTTTTTATCTTAGTGTTGTGCCAGTGAAACCATTAAAAATTTTAATACTGGTTAGTAGAGCTGGGCGATAGAAGGATAACGATACAGTGGGGCAAAAAAGTATTTAGTCAGCCACCGATTGTGCAAGTTCCCCCACTTAAAATGATGACAGAGGTCAGTAATTTGCACCAGAGGTACACTTCAACTGTGAGAGACAGAATGTGAAAAAAAAATCCATGAATTCACATGGTAGGATTTGTAAAGAATTTATTCGTAAATTAGGGTGGAAAATAAGTATTTGGTCACCTCAAACAAGGAAAATCTCTGGCTCTCACAGACCTGTAACGTCTTCTGTAAGAAGCTTTTCTGTCCCCCACTCGTTACCTGTATGAATGGCACCTGTTTGAACTCATCATCTGTATAAAAGACACCTGTCCACAGCCTCAAACAGTCAGACTCCAAACTCCGCCATGGCCAAGACCAAAGAGCTTTCGAAGGACACCAGGAAAAGTATTGTAGACCTGCACCAGACTGGGAAGAGTGAATCTACAATAGGCAAGCAGCTTGGTGTGAAAAAATCAACTGTGGGAGCAATCATTAGAAAATGGAAGACATACAAGACCACTGATAATCTCCCTCGATCTGGGGCTCCACGCAAGATCTCATCCCGTGGGGTCAAAATGATCATGAGAACGGTGAGCAAAGATCCCAGAACCACACGGGGGGACCTGGTGAATGACCTGCAGAGAGCTGGGACCAAAGTAACAAAGGTCACCATCAGTAACACACTACAACGGCAGGGAATCAAATCCCGCAGTGCCAGACGTGTTCCGCTGCTGAAGCCAGTGCATGTCCAGGCCCGTCTGAAGTTTGCCAGAGAGCACATGGATGATACAGCAGAGGATTGGGAGAATGTCATGTGGTCAGATGAAACCAAAGTAGAACTTTTTGGTATAAACTCAACTCGTCGTGTTTGGAGGAAGAAGAATACTGAGTTGCATCCCAAGAACACCATACCTACTGTGAAGCATGGGGGTGGAAACATCATGCTATGGGGCTGTTTTTCTGCCAAGGGGACAGGACGACTGATCCGTGTTAAGGACAGAATGAATGGGGCCATGTATCGTGAGATTTTGAGCCAAAACCTCCTTCCATCAGTGAGAACTTTGAAGATGAAACGAGGCTGGGTCTTCCAACATGACAATGATCCAAAACACACCGCCCGGGCAACAAAGGAGTGGCTCCGTAAGAAGCATTTGAAAGTCCTGGAGTGGCCTAGCCAGTCTCCAGACCTCAACCCCATAGAAAATCTGTGGCGGGAGTTGAAAGTCCGTGTTGCTCGGCGACAGCCCCAAAACATCACTGCTCTCGAGAAGATCTGCATGGAGGAATGGGCCAAAATACCAGCTACTGTGTGTGCAAACCTGGTAAAGACCTATAGTAAACGTTTGACCTCTGTTATTGCCAACAAAGGTTATGTTACAAAGTATTGAGTTGTATTTTTGTTATTGACCAAATACTTATTTTCCACCCTGATTTATGAATAAATTCTTTACAAATCCTACCATGTGGATTCATGGATTTTTTTTTTTCACATTCTGTCTCTCACAGTTGAAGTGTACCTCTGGTGCAAATTACTGACCTCTGTCATCATTTTAGGTGGTGGAACTTGCACAATCGGTGGCTGACTAAATACTTTTTTGCCCCACTGTATGTATTGCGAAATAACTTTTTCTTGATAGAAAAATTAAACTATTGCGATAGGCCTCACCGCTCTTGTCCTCTTAAAAAAAAAAGAACAGCCAATCCAAATTAAGTAGCGCAGAGCCGAACCAATCACAGCCGCAGCGTCACATCACGTGACTTGTTACGTACAGCACAAGTGCCAAGCCGGTGTTCTGACAAACCATCCTACTTTGGCAAAACATGCTACCGTAAGTAGTTTATGCACATTTCTGCTGTCACAGAGTAATTCCAGCACCAATTTAAGTAGGTATGACGGTTTGCCACTTAACTTTGCCCATCAGAGTATGCTTGTAGCTCATATGCATACAGCCAGAATGGTTTGCCACTTCATTTTACCCGTTAAAGTATGCTTGTAGGTAACATTCACAAAGGTAGAATGGTTTGGCACTTAATTTTACCCGTCAGAATAGGTGTGTAGCTGTTATTAACAAAGGTAGGATGATTTGCCACTGAATTTTAGCTTTTAAAGTACGCTTCTAGCTCATATTCAGAAAGGTAGGATGGTTCGCCACTGAAATGTAGCTATTAAAGTATGCTTCTAGCTCAGATTAACAAAAGTAGCACGATTTGCCACAAAATTTTAGCAGTTTAAGTATGCTTGTAGGTGACATTTACAAAGGTAGGTTGGTTTGGCAGTTAATTTTACCGGTCAGAGTATTTTTCTAGCTAATATTCACAAAGGTAGGACAATTTGCCACTGAATTTCGCGTAAGGTAGGATGGATTCCCAGAACACCGGCGCCGCACGTGTGTATTTGTTTGGCAAGCCCGGGTAATGGAGGAAATGAGTGTGCCGACTAGAGAAAAATCAACCGAGAGCGTGACCGAAGGTTACCGAAGAGAAAACAGATGATGGTTCCAATGCCGGAGAGCTTGTCGAACGGAAGAGCCATAGAAGTTCCGTAATGTGAAGGTATTTCGGCTATTTCAAGTCTGACAAAAAACAGTAGCGCGCACTGTAAATTGTGCCGAAAGCAAGTCTGGTAATACAATAAACCGGTGCATGCTCAATCCCTGACTGAAAGCGCTAATTCGTCATTCGGCTTTTGTCAGACTAAAGTAACTGTTAAAACTCTTTGAAAAGCTAAGCTATACAACAAGGAGAGTTTGAGAATTTCCTTATATAGTTCTCAGTTTATTTGATATTGACAAAAGTTAGTCAATTTTGTCTGTTCTTCTGTAAAACAAACTAAGATTTATTTTTAGAATTAATATTTTGTTTCTAAGTGGAATTGACAATTTAGTAGTCTGTTTCGTTTGTTCTATTTTGAAACTTAAACGCTTTAGCAGCTGCCTTTTGTGTAGTTTGCAATATTTGCCTTTATTTATCTGAAAAAGTCTCATGTTCCTTTAGTACATCTACCCTGTTGAACTTATTATGGGAAATAAATATTTAAATCAAAACAAGCTGCTGATTATTTCACATTTTACTTGTGAGCAACGGCACATTTAAATCTAACAAATATAGTTATTTGGCTTATATCGTGATATATATCGTTATCGCCTGAAATGAAAAAAACATATCGTGATATGAAAAAATCTTATATCGCCCAGCTCTACTGGTTAGTATCTCAGTATATTGAGTTAAACTCCTGGGTACAAGAATTTGTGTATATATTGTGCAGCTCCCTGGCGATTCCTTGGTTGAAAATACTAAATATTTATTGCTCTACAGACTGACTGTGAAATATTGTTAGTTAACTATAATGCTAATGACATTTCATCATTGAATCATCAAAATATTGATTCAGCAAAGCTCCCCTTTCATCCCCTTTCATGTTATCATCACTGCATAACATTACAGCTTCTATCCATTGCAGATGCTTAAGCTGACATCTCTGTAAACAAACACCTCAGAGTACAGTTGGCAGTATTATGGAGACTCACAAAGAATTAAGAAAATAATGCTATATAATATACCAACTAACATTTTTTTTTGTGGTAGAATCTTCAAAGTACTGAATACTGCTGAGAAAATATCGTCAGCTCACAAGGCATTGCACACACTATCCATCCCTGACCACAAGGACACCGACTCAGCAGTGAAAAGCTGGGAAAACAAATTAAACAAAAGCTATTGAGCAGAGTGCTATTAACACAAATTCAACACTCCTCTATTTTGCTTTACCTTTCAGAAAAGTATTGCCACTGCAGAGATTTGTTTTTAGCTTTTGGTATTTTGATAGATTAGCTGTAAAAGTGATACAAGCTGAAATCTGAATTCCAACTCAAATATTATCTCTTTTTATAAAGTTATTTCATTTGGTTATACAAGCCAATTATCCCCATACAATATGTGGGAACAGCAACGTGCAATGTATTAGAAGTGAGAAAATATATACATATACTGCTCAAAATAAATTAAAGGAACACTTTTTAATACAAGTACAGCAACAAGTCAGTTTAACTTCTAGGACATTGATTTGGTCGTTTAATTAGCAGAGGGAGTTGTAAATCCGTTTTAGCTGCAATGTATAGACAGCCGCAACAATGAAACAACACCCAAAGACGGAATGGTTTTACCTGGAGGCCACTAACAATTTGCTAAGGTGAGAGTCAGTACTACTAACACGAGGCGATCTGTGGACCGTACAGAGGTTGCATAAGTAGACCGACTCCTGCATGATGGCACATCAATATGTGTCATTGCCAGAAGGTTTGTGTCTCCCAGCACAGTCTTAAAAGCATGGAGGAGATTCCAGGAGGCAGGCAGTTACTTTAGGAGAGCTGGACAGGGAAGAATAGAAACTCCTTAACCCATCAACAGGACCAGTATTGGCTCTTTTGTGCAAAGATGAACACTGCCAGAACTCCGAAATTACGTCCAGAAGGCCACTAGTATCACTGTCTCTGTCAGGCTAAGCAACCTGACTGCCATCAGGTATTGGGATGAAACCCTCGGATGAAGAATGGATGAAGAAATTGATACCACTGACTTGCCCCCACAAAACTCATTAGAACAATATTATGGTTTTGCCCATCCAATCCTGCCAGATTCCACCTCAAACTGTGCAGGAGCCCAATGGTGCGTGGTCCAGATCTGGAAGGATATTCCCAGGACACCATCCATCATCTCATTAGGAATATGCCCCAATGTTGGCAGTATGCATACAAGTACATGGGGCTATAAAACTACTGAGTATGATTTTGGTGCAATGAACTTAGGGCAAAATGGACTAACCTAGCTGCCACATTTTTTTTTTACTTTCATTTTTGTGGTGTCTTCAAATTCAGCACTCTGTAGGTTGATAATTTTTTATTTCTATCAAATGATGTGTCCTTTGGCTCTTAATACATTACTCAATGCATATCAATATAGATATCCAGCATAATCTTTTTAACACATTGAGATATGATGTGTGATAGTTTTATGCATAAAAGCTAAACAGCTCTATCTAAACAGCCAGCAATCTGTAAGAGACTGCCCTTAAACCTTTAGATATAAAAATGACAAACATAATGTTAACCAGAGGGAAGAAAGACCATTTTTGCTCCTCGCATGGCCGTCCAACTGACAAACTGAATTACAGCAGAATTTGGAATGACTATGACTTAAAGACCAGACGAGACCTAAAGATAAGGTTATGCCCATTTCACATTTTGCCTTTCCAAAACATGAAATGGACATGGAGAAGTTGCAGTAAGCTGCAGTAACAGCAGAGGGAGAAATTTTGTTTTATTTATTTTATCTAATGCCAACATGAAAATAATCACGAGAAAGGGTTTAAACAGACATTATTAACACATTCACATGTATATACATGTTAGCCACTTAGCTTAATCGTTTCTGGTGATTACAAACCCTGGAATGTACTTCATACGTTTTTTGCTCACCATCGACGTCTTCACTTTAAGTGTGTGTGTATGGAGTGGGGTGGAGGGGCCAACACAGAAGGCCGCACCGAAGTCAGTGGAGCAGACAGGTGACGTTTAAACACAGTTATTCAAGTTGACTACAACTGTGGTAATGTACTGTAAATGCAGTAAAGCTGCTGAGAGCAGGGAAGTCTTTGCCAGAACCAAAGCATGTCCTGCTGATAATGGTACAGCTGCTCCCCTGAACGGCAAAGGAAGACAGACTAGGACCTAATAGTCCTCCTGGCTCAGTGAGACCAATAACGGAGCTTAGAAGGAAAGTAAATTAATATGTTTGACTCAAAATAGTTTTAATTCTCAGTCCAAAAACCCCCAAAACCAAACAAAACACAACCAAAATTAAAAAGCCGACACATGAGAATTTGCTATCATTGGCAGATTTATGGGGAAGATGGTTAAGTGTGTCTACAATTTATCATGTTGTAAATCGTACCATCCCTGGAGGGAACAAAGTAGGGTTGGAGTTTAAACAAAGGACTTGTATGCGTCATTCATCACAGTGCACATATCCTTAACTATATCTTAAAAAGGCACCCCTCAAAGTCCAGCAAGTATAACAGAAAGTTTACTTCCATTTGGTCTTCTGTTTCAGATCTTTCTCCTTTTTTCATAATTCCTTCATATTCAGATTTCTGGATTATTTTCCATTCCAGTTCAGAGGGTTTTTTCTTGTTTAAACACGTGCAAATACATTTACAAACATAAATACATCCTTACATTTGAGCAAGTTAAAAGTCATATAGCAGCTAAACATTAGTTAAGTCCATTATATATAATTTCTGCACTCTGCCAACCTTTCTTTGCCTAACAAGCCCCACATTACGCAGCTGTGCCCCATCTGAACTGCTCTGGTCAGTGTTGGTAGGCAGGCCTGCCTTACCAGCTACAGGTCATGGTTAGGAAACTGCAGCTTCCCAGACACATGTCCCCAGTTGCTCAACCCCAGCCCAAATTGAGGTAGAAGACCATAACCCAGTTTGTTACTATAACCAGTAAGCAGACTAACTTCACTTCAGATGTCTCAAGAGTTCAAGTACCCAGCTGCTAATTCTGATCCTGGTAATATTATAATTAAGTGCATCCTTATTCTGTTGCATATTGACCCTTATAAATAACATAACTCATTATTGGTCATTGGCCTTTTTCTGTGGGTCTCTCTGTCTACAGTAACTTTAAAGTGTACTTTACTGGGTTCAGGTGACTGACTTGGTCATTGACGAAGATCTCATTTCTTTGCATTGAGAAATTCTTGTGCTTTTGCAGTATGTTTTGGGTCATTATCACTTTGCTCTATGAATTACTGTCTGATCAGTTTTTCAGCAGAATACCGAGCAGAGTATAAACCTGCACACTTTATAATTCATCCTACTACTTTTATCAACTGTTGGGTCATCAGCAAACAATAGTAACTGGCAACACCTGCCCATCTCATAACAATGCCTCTACCAAATTCAAATTCAAATTCAAATTTTATTTGTCACGTACACAGTCATACACAGTACGATATGTAGTGAAATGCTTGGACAACTGCTCGTGACCTAAAGAGAACAAAAAAGGAAAAGGCTATGAATAAGATAGGAAATAAATATGAAAAATTAAAAAGGGTAAATTTAACTAGGAAGGAATAAAATATAAATTAAGGTTAAAAATGAAATAACTGTACAACACAAATTAGAATGAAGGGTAAATTTAACTGGGAAGAATAAGATAAAGATAAATATATAAATTAAAGTTGAAAATAAAATAACTGTACAACAAAATACACAATACACAATATAGAACTATATAAGAATGTATGAAGGAATCTAAATATAAATAAATATATACACAATAACAGCAGCTGTACAAGTATTAACCGGAAATGAAGAATATAGTGACCAGTGTTGTGCAAAACCAAAGTCCAGAAAGTCCAGTGTGTGTGTAAGAACCATATGTGTGGGTCAGTACTGTGTGGTGGTGTGATTGAGAGACCGTATCGCCTGCGGGAAGAAGCTCCTCCTCAGTCTCTCTGTGTTGGTCTTCAGGGAGCGGAATCGCTTTCCTGACCTCAACAGAGAGAACAGTCTGTTGTTGGGATGGCTGAGGTCCTTCACGATCTTCCTGGCCTTGGTCCAGCACCGCCTGCTGTAGATTGAGTGCAGGTCAGGGAGCTCGGAGCGGATGGTGCGCTCAGCTGACCGCACAACCCTCTGTAGAGCTCGTCTGTCCTGCATGGTGCTGTTCCCGAACCAGGTTAAGATGTTTCCCGCCAGGATGCTCTCTATGGTGCACGAGTAAAAGTTCCTGAGCACCTTGGAGGGCAGTTGGAAGTCTCTCAAGCGTCTGAGGTGGTAGAGACGCTGTCGGGCCTTTTTCACCACGGTGTTGATGTGACAGGACCATGACAGGTCCTGCGTGATGTGAACTCCGAGGTATTTGAAGCTGTCCACTCTCTCCACTGGGCACTCGTTGATGACGGGGGTCTGGTAGTTCCTCTCCTGCTTAGTGCTGAAGTCCACTATCAGCTCCTTTGTCTTACTGACGTTTAGAAGGAGGTTGTTCCTCTGGCACCAGTTCTCCAGATTCCTAATCTCCTTCAGGTAGGCCGTCTCGTTGTTATCAGAGATCAGGCCCACCACGACGGTGTCGTCAGCAAACTTGATGATGGTGGTGGAGCTGGTAGTGGCCACACAGTCATATGTGTACAAAGAGTACAGCAGGGGGCTCAGAACACACCCCTGGGGGGCTCCAGTGCTGAGAGTGGTGGAGGCTGAGACATGTCCGCCCATCCTTACTGCCTGTGGTCTGCCAGTTAGGAAGTTGGAGATCCACTGACACATAGATGAGCTGAGTCCCAGATGCTCCAGCTTGGTGGTGAGTGTGGAGGGAATTATGGTGTTAAATGCAGAGCTGTAGTCTATGAAGAGCATTTTAACATAATTCCCCCTTCTAGTGTCCAAGTGAGTGAGTGATGTGTGGAGGAGATGAGAGATGGCATCGTCTGTGGAACGATTTGGACGGTAAGCGAACTGTAGTGGGTCCAGTGTGTCTGGTAGTGAAGAAATGATGAAGTCTCTGACCAGGCGTTCAAAGCACTTCATCACTACTGAGGTGAGGGCTACAGGGCGATAGTCATTGAGAGAAGCAGGGTGGGGTTTCTTCGGGACAGGAACAATGATGGACTCTTTGAAGCATGTGGGGATCACCGACTGAGATAAAGAGATGTTGAATATCTCAGTGAACACAGGAGCTAGCTGGTATGCGCAGTCTCTTAGGATACGACCTGGGATGCCGTCTGGTCCTGCTGCTTTCCTGGTGTTCACTCTCTTGAAGGCTCTCCTTACTTCATGCTCGGAGATGACGAGAACGTTTCCGGTGCTGGCAGTATCTTCCTGTCTGCAGCCGTTAGCGCCGCTAACACTAGCATTGTTGGAGACCTTAGCTGCAGCCTCGAAGCGAGCATAGAAAGTGTTCAGCTCGTCTGCCAGAGTCACGGCCGCGTTCGTCATACCGGTTGTTGGTGCTTTATAGTCCGTTATTGTCCTTAGTCCCCGCCACAGGCTCCTAGAGTCACTCTGTTGGAGTTGTGACTCTAGTTTCCTCCCGTAGCGCTGCTTCGCCTCTTTCACCGCCCTCCGCACGTTATATGACGCGGCTTTGTACGGGTCCATGTCCCCCGTCATGAGTCCCGTGTTGTAGGCAGCGGTGCGGGATCTCAGAGCGTCGCGGATGGTTTTATCCACCCACGGCTTCTGGTTGGGAAACGTTGTGATAGTCTTTGTCTCCACGGTATCATCCGCTAGTTTCCCGATGAATCCCACAACCGCTTCCGTAAACACGTTGACGTCATCGTCGGAGCTGTTTCTGAACATGCCCCAGTCTGCGTCATCGAGTGCGTCCTGTAACGCGACCTTCCTCTGAACCGGAACTTCCTGTTTCAGCCTTTGTTTGTATTTTGGCATGAGGAAGATGGCGGCGTGATCAGATTTGCCAAACGGGGGGCGGGATTGTGCCTTGTAGCCGTCCTTGACCGTAGTGTAGCAGTGGTCCAGTGTCCTTTCACCCCTGGTGGGGCAGGTGATGTGTTGATAAAAGTTCGGCGCTGTGCGTTTGAGGTTGGCGCTATTAAAGTCCCCCGTCACAATAAGCGCAGCGTCCCGGTGTTGTGTCTGGTGCTGTGTGAGTGCCTCATGCAGCTCGCATAAGGCGGTGACCGTGTCCGCTTGTGGTGGAATATAAACGGCACTTACAATGACCGATGTAAATTCCCGAGGTAGATAAAAAGGACGACACATGATGGACAGTAGTTCCAGATTTGGTGTGCAGGAGCGTGTGAGAGGAACAACGTTCGCACTGTTGCACCAGTTGTTGTTCACCATTAAACACACGCCGCCTCCCCTTGACTTCCCCGAGTCCCGTGTCCTGTCCATGCGGTGAACCGAGAAGAACTCGGCCGGCTGGATGGCGTGGTCCGGCACCGCTGGGTTCAGCCATGTCTCGGTGAAGCAGAGGAGATTGCAGTCCCGAATGTCTCTCTGGAACTTTATCCTGGCCCTGAGGTCGTCAAGCTTGTTCTCCAGTGACTGGACGTTGGCGAGCAGGATGCTAGGCAGAGGTGTGCGGTGTGCACGAGCTCTCAGCCTGTTCCTGACGCCGGCTCGCTTCCCTTTGTTCTCCCTCGAGATCTCACTCGGCCAGCTCGGATCCGGAGTTAAAAACTTCGAATTGTGAGTACATTGTAAACCAATAGAAACAAGAGTGTCACTGTCATATCTAATGTACCCAATGGTGATGATTTTGCCGATTTAGAAACGCTGAAAACTAACTTAAAAAACAAAGACAAAGAAAAAGTGGTCGGAGCAGTCGTGACGGCAGCCGACCTCACCGGCGCCGTGTTAGATAATGTGTTATGCTTTGGAAGTTCTTTATTTCCTTCTCCATATTTTTTCCCTATCATTCTAGGACACATTAATCTCCCTTTTTTTCTTCAGAGAACTGTGCAGGTTCCTTAAGATGTTTTTTTTTTTTTTTTTTTTTTTTTGTCTTCTATGGTCTTTTGAGCCTAATTATGCCTTCTCTCACTTGCAGTGACATCTCTTTGGGTTTCATATTTAAAATTACAGTGAAAAGCTATATTTTTTTTAAAAACCAACTTCCTGTCAGTCACTTGTTCAAATAATTTTGAGCCACTTGAAACAGGTGGGCCATGTATGAAAGTGCAATTATTAAACAGTTACTGGAAAAAAGAAAAAATATTGAAAAACCATCTTTAATTAACAGTGCACTTCAATCACATCTTAATTGTTTGATTTAAATCCAATGTGACGGTGTACAGAGGGAAAACTACAAAAAATCATTTCTTTGTCCAACAAATTAAGGAACTGTATTAAAGAACTGTATTATCATTCAACACATGAAATAACAATGATCCACTCCAGGGAATGCTATTTTCAATTTCAGTGAACTCCTTTCATGATGTGATAATATCATGTTATCATTTACATAACCGTTCAGAATAACTGTAATTAAAAACTGGCAAATGTTATTTGAATTAGGGCTCGGGTTTCAGGTAAAGCATGACAGTTGAACCGAGTTTGTTGCAATGATTGTTGAATTAGGAGACAATGAGATTATTTATCTAAATTAAAATCTTTTATATTTTACCATTTATGGAACATGTCTGAGTCATTTCTAGATTAAAACTAACACTATATTTATTTCAGCTTTAAGCCACAACGGTTTGATAGTGGGTCAGTCCAGTAACAGTCTGGCTTGCTGAATGTTGACAAGCATTAATTGCTGTTTTGGGAAAACTACACGCCCACATGAAATTTAGCACAAGTAAAGCAATTTTTCTGTCTGCATGACTGATTATATAAGGGATGGACTTATGACCATGACAACATTTAAAACTGATCCCATTCTTTAAAAAAAAGAATCATCAACACAGACAAAAAAATATTGTCTTTTTGAAAATATAGCAACATTGTCACAGCTGAAATCATGTCGCTACAATAAGAAAACTGAATAATGACAAGCAGATAAATCTTCTTCAGTTAAATAAGAATATAAATTTATCCCGAAGCAAGAAAGCAACATTTAAAACAACAGTTTTGTTTCCTTGATGTTTTCAGAAACATATGATTACAAAAGAAACAAGGCAAGAAATTATTTTGTCCTGGCTATATTTGAACTAATGCCAGGACAGTAACCACATTAGCAGGCATAGTTTATTTTATTAAAAAAAACCAAAAAAAAACCCCACACAAAACGCAAGCAGCTGATTGTTGGTATTTCAGCCCACACCTGTCTGTTCTTTTATAAGTTTTATATTCCCCATCGAACAGCTGTTTCTAATAAGGATAATAACGTATATAGTTATTTATAGTCAGCCTCATTCATCAGACCTGCAGAAGCAACCTGTAGTGAAGTTGGCTAAACTCACTTTGAACTCATGAGCTAGTAGTTACTGAGGTTCGCTGTAAATTGGTAGGACTGGGATTAAAATAAAAATTCTGACATTGAAAACCTTTTAATATTTGAATTCTGTTGTGGGTTTTTTGCTTTTGTTTTTTAAATGTTACTAAGGTTAAAACAAGCGTGAGTCAGTGTGTTGGTGGAATAGCAGAAGATTTTTGGTTTGGTTCAGTTTGCAGTATTTCTGCAACATGACTGATTATTGCTCGTACTGGTTCTTTCTGACTGTTGATTCTTTCTGGTTGTTTGTGACAAGACTTACGTGAGACTGTGAGATCAGGATGCGATGGTGAATCGAGCAACGTGGTGACAAACCTTTCAGTGTATAAGCCCGATGGTATTATGCAATTGGATCTTTTAAGTATCTAAAGTGATTCATCTGCTAAAGTATCAGCAGTGATTCAGCACTAGAATTATTCTCCTTCATTGTCACTCTTTGCTATAAATCCTGTATTCTATTATCAGTGACCTCAGTCCACTTCCACTGAAGTTGAACCACATAAATGGGCCAGGAGAAATCATTTGGCACTGCCTCTTGGAGTGTCTCACTGTGAAATACTGGACCCCACTTTCGCCTCTGATGGAGCATGCTTGTGAATAGAAGTGGGTAATCAAAATGTCTCTTTTTAAAAAAAAGAAAGAAAGAAAAGGTTCTGACAGGTTTAAAAACTGATGATCTGTGTATCCACACTTCTCTATCAGCTCAGCGTAGAGATAATCTTCTCATAATATACATAACGCTTATCTGTGAAGACCGCGTTTATTTTTGAGCAATTTAGTTTTGACAAGGAAAATGTGAGACCTAAATGGCTTTTTCCTTTGAAAGTGAAACATAAAATGATTCTTTAAAGGAGGATTTATTTGGGAAAGTAGAAAATAGAACATCCCAAGAATGCTAGAGTGCAGATTTTTTATGAGTCACATATATAACGTGTCCTTTAAACAACGAATTATTTATATATTTACTGATATTTTCTCATAAAGCACGTCAATGATGATTGGCTTAAAACCTTCACAGTTAAACCAATTTGCACAGTTTGATGGCTTCACTGAGCACTGAGTTGGTGATCAGTGTGTTCAATAAAAAGCATTAGCAATATTTTAATAATCAAAATCCTTGAGGAAGGCATGTACCACAAAAATGGCCAAGAATGGTGTTATCTGAGAAAACGTGTCAATTTAACCCTGAGCAGTTAGTACGTCTGTTTCTGTACATGGATGCCCATTTTGGAAAAATTGTGTGAATTTACTGTCCAAATAATACTTTCAGAGAGAAATACTAAGAGGGCAGCCTGAAAATGCAAAGCAACAGGGACTTTGGAAGAATCTAGGAAGCTCACTGAGGAAACAGTTGTTTGCCTGTTCAGTGACCAGAGAAAGCAACAGGAAATCTTTGTGTTTGATGTTCATGTTTTTCTGATGTTTGTCTCCACCTCTGTCTCCTCCAGTAAAGCAGTCGAATAAAAAAGATAGGTAGTGAGCTAACCCATGCATCACAACACAAGATTTCGTGGACTTTGTTTTTTTATGTATACTTTAACTGAAGAGCACCTGTCAGATCAGCCATCAGAGTCATGCAGCACTTCCCTTCTCCTCAGTAAAAAAATCTTCAGTTTTCAGAAGGCGGTTACATTTCCACTCAAAACGATGTCAGAAAAGACTGGACACACAACACCCCTTGCACACCACATCAGACTTGCCTGACATCTCCCTGAAGAAAATAAGTAGCCTTTGTCATGTGCAGCCTAAAGATAAACTTTCTGTCAGAACTGAGCACTGAAGGCTTCCCTCCCTTGCATCTTTCCACCCCAGTCTGCCAGCTTTCAAACACAGCCTTGAAGGTGCACTGCCGCTTTCTTACCTCGTTCTGAAGTTAGCTGGGTGTGGATGCCCGTCATACAAAGATAAAAAGTCATATTCCTCCTCCACAGCGAAAGATTGAAAAACTATATGAATCCTGTTCCCCTCCTCAGCAACAATCACCCAGGTACAGTTCGCTCCATTTGGATATCCATATGGAAAGCCAGGACTTTCTATTGTCCCATTCCTGCCTTTTAAAGTGCCTCCACAAGAATGGATAAAACCTGGAAGGAAAGAGAACAAACACAACATCATTATCCAATGCATATAATGGGTTTGTGTGAGACTCTCAGCTGAAGAATAATAAAGTAAAATGCTCTGCAGCACAGAAACAAAAAGAGTACTTCATTTTGATAAACTTCGTCTGCTGCAAGCGTTCAAGCAGCAATAAATAAAAGAGATATTTTAAACAGGCCTGCACAGAGACAATTCCAAATAGCATTTGTTCATAACAACTGAATGCACCCTATGATGTTCATGTGCAATATTTCTTTAACTGAGATCAAATTGTTTGGAAAATCCCCATTGTTCTCAGCTGGCAGAAGCTACGAGAGAAATCTGGCAACCAGCTGACTAAGAGCCAAGTTTTGTGTTTCCATTTATGATTTCTGTTTTCTTTCAGATCAAATAATGACAATAAAATGCAGAAAGCTGCAGCTGCAGTAATATAACAAATGTATAACTGAGGATGCTTTTAAAAAAGATTGTGATGTGTCATTAGAGTCTTTTTTATAGGGTCTAAAAGTGCCAGAGATAGGCAACAAGTAAAGTCTTCTGATTTGGTGCTTCAAGCTTTTAACAGCAGATTAGTCATCTGTCTTGCACCAGCTTACTGAGAACTGATACCCTAGACACATTATGTTAAACCTCATACCATCACTGTCAAGCTACAGTAATCTGGTTGCTTTGCTAACCTTTGTAGTGTTGATGCAAAGGAACGTAAGTGCCACTACTAAACAGCCTTGTTTTCACAATATCACACCTATTCCCTCCACACTTCCACATCCAGAGTACTTCCGTAGTTACACAGAATTGCTCCCATGCACACTGTGTCACAATGCAAAGAGCGTCCCCTTTTCATTTCAGGCTATCTTGCATGTTGTCTAATGAAATGCAAACGTAATTAAGATGCATGGTTTACCCCCCACAATTTACCCCTTGTGTAATTAGCTTTTCACACTTGGTAAGTAAAGGATGTTTTGCATAGTGTGCTGCCCACACACACACACACACACTGCAGTATGGGAAAAAGGCAAACACACAGATCACTTGGCAGTTGTGCCACTGAAATGGCCTCTAACTAGACAGATAATAATCTGGTTGCTTTATAAACTGAAGTGACAAAACAGTTAAAATGTTAAACTGTGAAGCAAAGTAAAAAAATTAATTTCCTTCTTGTCAGACTGTCATTTTGTTACTTTTGAGAAAAGCATGGAAGTTGTGTATAGCTACCAAAACAAGGTCTATTATGAAATATATGATAATGCACTGAAATACTGCATTTTTCAGCAGTTTTTACTCAACGGGGTCATGACCCAGCAAAGCACAGGGGTTCTGGCCTAGAATCCCAGAACCGTACATCTTCATGCATATACTGTGCACCCTGACCCGTGTTCATTTTTATGTAATCTCTTGTGATTTTCTCATAGAAACAGTTACAAACATAGTGTGTCAGTAGAGTTCTATATGTAATGCATAAAATAAAATGTCTGGTGATGAGCTGCTGTTCTAAATGCAGAGGAGACAAATTCTTGCCAAGATTTGTTGCATATCTAAGTTGCAATTATTTCCGCCAGCACAGAGCAAACTGGGTAATCATGGCAAATTTGGACCATTGATGCGCCGCCTACAGGGTCAACATGATCCAACCTGTGACATGGTGCTTTATGTGCATTCAAGCACTCTTGGGAATATCATAAATTGCCAGAACAGCACTCATCAATGAGCCACCAAAGTTATGAGCATGGGTGGAAAAATATGGATTTTTGATGGCACATCAGGACCAGAAATCTGCCAGCATGACATACACGTCTGGCCAATAAGTAATGTGATATTTGTAGGTGCTGTGCTGTTGCATTTTTATGTCTTCCTAAGACAAAATGGTCTAAAAAAATTTTGAGAAGCAGTGTTTGCAGCTGTACTACTGTTGTTTTACATTACAAAGATTTGGTTTGTACAGGGAGAAAATGCATATTAAAGTACTATCCGAATCCTGGTGTCTGGCCCTGTTTCCTTCCCAAGTGATCTCTGCTGTTTTTATGAAAATATTTTTGAATACATTTTGCCAAAATTCCATTTTACCAAGTCATTACCACAGAAAGTCATGCCAAATAAAATTAACATAATGTTCTGTGACATTCCATTTAGTCTACAAGCTTAGTCTTACACAGAATTATTGATAGGAAAAAGACTTGCGTTGTTGGTTTAAAAGGCTATTCAACAAATTTTATACATAAAGTTTGGGTAATTTGCCTATGCTGTATTCAAAGAGGTCCTGCCATGAGTGGAATATGCACTGTTTAAAATATATAAATATATCTTTACTGATATAGACTGGATAATGTGTTATATCATTTGATGGAAATGAAAATGATCAACCTACAGAAGGTTGAATTCAAAGACAACCCCCCAAAAAAGAGAAAAAGTGATGTGGCAGGCTGGTCCATTTTTGCCAAAATTTAATTATAGCAACTCAAAATGTTACTCAGTAGTTTGTATGGCCCCCATGTACACAACGCATGCCTGACAATGTCAGGGACCAGAGCGTCACTGCACTTTGAGGTACAATCTTGCAGCATTGGTTGGCTTGAAATATAATGTCCCAGAGATGTCCTGTTGGATTTCAGTCAGGCTACCAGTCAATGCTATCAGTTCCTTCATTCTTGAGAAACTGCTGCATACTCTCACCACATGAGGCTGGGCATTGCTATTCACCAGGAGGAACCCAGAACCCACTGCACCAACATAGGGTCTTAGAATAGGCCCAAACATTCCATCCCAGTACCCAAAGGCAGTCAAGCTGCCTAGCCAGTAGAAGTCCCTGCATGGACCACCATCACCGATCATGCTGAACGATGTGACAGACATCATAATGTTCTCTGCCTTTTCTCCAGACGCTTTCATTTCTGTCATCTGCTCAGGGTGCTCATGTGAAAAGCACAGGGCACAGCGGTGGACCTGCCAATTCTGGTATTCTATGGCAAATGCCAGGTGGGCTCCACATTGCCAGGCAGTGACCACAGGGCTCATTAGAAGATGTTAGGGCCTCAAACCACCCTCATGAAGTCTGTTTCTGGTTGTTTATGGCTGAAAAATAAAACTTTAATGGCTGACACAAACAGGCACAAAATAACAAAGTCAAAAACAGTTAAGAAAGCAGGGGCCCGTTCTTCGTACGTCGCTCACTACATCCAAGATCAAATGACACATCCAAGATCAAACCATCGCGCTAACCGTGAGCTCGCTAATCCGGTTCTCCGAACACACCTTCCGTTGACGATTAGTACAGCTGGACGCAGTAATGTGAGATCACTGGGTGTCGTAAAAGGGGCTACGCATCGATAGTAGAAACATTGATCGGCAACCCTCTGATTGGTCGGCGAAAATGTCGAAGGAGCGCGCTCGGCTCGGTATTTTTCGGCAGCAGAGCAAGAACTCCTGAGTGAGGGATTTCAGGAGTTTCAGAGTTTAATCAGAACGCAAGGGAACACTGCAAAGGCTGCAAAAGCAAGGAGCGAGGGCTGGCAGAAAGTTGCTGACAAATTAAACTCGTAAGTAATTTAATAATAATAATAATAATATATTGGATTTATATAGCGCTTTTCAAGGCACCCAAAGCGCTTTACAATGCCACTATTCATTCACTCTCACATTCACACACTGGTGGAGGCAGCTACGGTTGTAGCCACAGCTGCCCTGGGGCAGACTGACAGAAGCCAGGCTGCCATATCGCGCCATCGGCCCCTCTGGCCAACACCAGTAGGCTGTAGGGTAGATTTATTATATTACACTATATTATCCAATATTATATTACATTATATTATATTGTTATATTATATCCTCTTTCACATTAGAGCCACAACAGGACCCACTAGAACATGGGAACAAGTAAAAGTGAAATATAAGAATATTCTATAGAATGGTAATATTTATCACTTATATTGCTTTTCGTCTCTTGGAAAGAGACCCTGAAATAATCTGTTTGTTTGTTTATAACAGCAACCAAGAAAAGGGCAGAGCAAAAAAAGACAGGTGGTGGTCCTGCACCCCCTCGTCAACAAGTTGGTTAAGTAAATAATATCCTCACGGGAAAATCGATATCTCTCAATGAGCACACTGTCGCGCTGAGCTAAAGGATCCTGTCTGTCCCGCAATATATGCTGAATTCTGAGGACTCTCCTTATCAATCTTGCACCTTCCGCAATGGGTTGCTCGCGTAAACGGACAGGACATGGCTGCGACAGGCTTCCCAAATCCACCTTGGCTTTTATAGCCGTGGTCTCTCATCTTGATTACACGAAGTAATTTACAATTACTACTCTGAAATATGAATTACATCTGTAATAATCACATACATGTAATAGAATGTTAATAATACATTTCCCTTTTTTAGGAAATGACCTGTATGTATCTGTGTGACATCAATAAAAGGATCAAGTGCTGCATTATCTTCAGTTACATTGATGTTATTTATTTATCGCTGTTGCTTTCGTATAAATGAAGCGGACATACCTGCGTGGCCGCGATCTAATCCTGTTTACATAAAGTAAACCTGCTCCCGAGCAGGTTTACGCTTACGGCTCTGTTGCTATGACAGCAAGTCCCGGATGAGCTTCGGGGAACCGAACGATCCAAGATCACGCGAAATCGTCAACAATCTAATCCAGCTAACTTACTTAGCGAGGTACGAAGAACAGGCCCCAGGAATCCAAATAAATCCATGAATCAATAAACAGGATCCATCCAGTTAAACAGAGAGATTACTCAGTGAGGACAAAAGGAAGTGCAGCATTACTAATGAGAAACAGCAGGCAGAGGAACACATGGTAGCTCAATTAACAACGAGGAGGCGAAAACAGTCAAGGAATCAGGGCACAACAGACAGGAAGTACACAGGACAAAAAAAGAAACAGCCCCTCAAAGTAAAACAGGAAATAGCCGATCGTAGCAAGAATACTAATGCTAAACAAGACAAAAATGAAAAAAAGAACCAAGGCATAAGAGAAAGGCAGGCATTACAGAAACACTGGAGACATGATTCAAAACCAAAGAAAACTAAAACTTGTGACTAGAATAGATCTAATAACATAGTGAGAATGGTTGGTGGGATTAAAGTATTTCTGAAGTGGCTGTGGCTCAGGAGGTAGATCAGGTTGTCTACTAATCGGATGGTTGGTGATTCGATCTCTGGATATTCCAGTCTGCATGACAAAGTATCCTTGGGCGAAGATACTGAACCCGGAGTTGCTGCTGATGCGTTCATCGGAGTGTGACTGTTAGACAGAAAGCACTTAAGCATAGAAAAACGAGCTTGTGAGAATGGGAGAATGAGGCTTGTAGTATAGATGGCCTTACTGTTGTTAGGTTATGCTGCTTTGTCCACTCTGCTGGTGTTATAGTGTGAAATTCCCAACTGTTGCACTAATAAATCTTATCTTATCTCATCTCTGATTGTTCAAGCAAATAGAACACCACTATATAAGTAGCAGTCCCTTTACTATTTTAAAATAGGCTATTAAGTTGCATTATGGGAAATGTGGTTGGTTTCAGTGTTTTGTAACTTGACCTATGCTGTGGACTAAAGTCAGGAGATCTTGTTCTCTGGTGCTTTGATGTTTCACTTTGTGTTACTAAATCACTGGGGTACCTCTTTAAATGTTATAACAAAAAGAATACTGCTGACATTTGATTTGATTTGGGCCGAGTGAGACTGTAAGACAGTCGAGTAAAAATATATAGAGATAGATAGACACAGAAGCTTACATCAGTGCTACATAACTACGACTGCTTAAAAGTAAACTAAACTTGAACTATGGAAAGGGCAGCACACAGTTTTGTACCTGTGTGTTAACAGTGTGTTGAACAGAAGAATAACATAAAAGTGAAGCAGCCTGTACATTTTGTGCTGGTCTTTGACAAACTAACCTGTAAATAGTAAAAGTCTGCTATTATTGCCTCTGTATTGTACCCGCCACCCAAAAGAGCTCTATTTGTCCTTGAATTATTTCAATGTTTGTCAAGCATTAGATGATTAATGTCGCAAACTATTCAGAGTAAAGCTGTTTGTGTGAACTGCTTAGAAGTGTTTGTGTGGCTGATTGTTGTGATGTCCTGGGGATGACAGAACAGATGCTCACTGCCAAGATATCTCTCCCCCCCCCCCCCCCCCCCCTTTCTACCTTTATCTCCCACTTTCTACTCCTCAGCTTTATGTATTCCTTTCATCTGTCATTATCCTTGCTTCAACTCTCAAAACTGTCTCTCGCCATTTGTTATTTTTTTCTCCACCATTGTGTTACAATTTTTCTCCTACTTATGTGTGTCTTATTTGCCTTTTTTAATTCACTTTCCCCTCTGCCAAGAATTGTTCTTTATCTCCTTCCTTCTCAGCAACTCTACCTCTCATCCTCACACCCATATCTATTGGCTCCCTTGTTTTTCCCCTTTTTTCCCCCCAAATGAATTAGAATCCCCCTTTTCAATGCTGTGAATCATACAAGCTTGTAATATGTTAAGCGCTGTCAGCTCCATAAAAGCTGCATCTATAAAAAGAACACTGTAAGCATTCATCTTGTTACTTCAAAGGAAAATGCAACGACAACATGTGCTTCCTTGTACAGGAGAGAGGACATGCACTAAATTAATTTATCACTTAGACCAACAGCATCTCATCCTTGAATTTTGCTGTGACCGCTCAGCTGCCTGCTCTAACCTCCATCATCATTTCAATTGTGAAAGGCAATCCCCAGAGTTTTCTCTGACCCCATGTTAGTGCCACGCTGCAAAAATGTCCATAAATTGTGATGAGAAACCAAATTAACAACATGCTGTGATTGCACAGTAGGGAAAATATGGTTCCGAAAAATATGAATCAGTATCATAATGCATGAGTCTGGCAGAAACAGTGGCCTCAGCAGGCGGCCAGGCAGCCTGACAGACATCTCAAGAATGGCCCCAGCTGTTCCTCAAATGCTTACATTTACCCCTAGCCTTTTGGACGTGCACACAAGCACGGTCCATTTTTTCACACCACACTTTTGAAGCTGATAACAGATTGTTATACTTGCTCTGCAAGACAAAGACAGACAAATGGCAGTTGTCTGCAGCTCTGATGAGATTTCCGAAGGTATTTGTCAATCTAAAATAAGAGTGCATGCGTATGTGCTGTTGTTTCTGTTTGTGTGCATGTGGGTGCGTGCACGTGTTTGAGTATGCATATGTATATTTGTTGTTGGCCTTGTTGTGCTTCTCACTAAAGGAAAAGGGTGAGACAGAACTATTGAATGTAATCTCCTTTTGTGTAGTGAGCACAGAGATTTGGGGCAGAATGAACCAGTTAATGAACCACAGGATGAAAAATAAGATTGATTTTGTAAACAAAATATATTATGCATCATCGAGAATATCCTATTATTTTTCAAGGGCTAAACAAATTTGTTGCATGCTAAGTGGGTTATTTAAGATTTACTTTAGGCATGGAGGAAAATGAGAGACAGCACTTTTGGCTTTTCAGTACATGGACTGGTGTATGAAATGATTGGTGCACCATGAACGAGTAAACAGCCAATATGTTGTCCTCCGCCATTAATGCAGATCTGTATTGGGCCATAAAGAGCAGTGATTATGTGCAGCAGGAGAGGGGAGGAGCAGTCATTTTACTGCCATCCGCATTATTATGAGTGACAAACAGGCCACTGGGTAATGGATGGTTGCTGATGGGTATGAGAGATTGCCCATCCCAATTGACTATTTTTGAACAGACTATCATTAAATAGGCACAGAAAATAAACAAGCATAGTTTAACCTGCACCGTAGTCGCTTCAGGATCCAGCAGGGCAGATTTAACTGCTACACAGAGTCTCTTCTCTCCCCCTGCAGTGAAACTGTTGCATTCTGATGAAAGAGCGCGGCCTTTAGTTTGGCAAATTTATTGTGTTCCATTTGCTATATTGCCCTTGAAGTCTATTAACTTTATCTGCTGTCTATTGTTTTGTATTTCTATTTTACTGACTGTGTATTATTTGCCCGTTTTATGTGGCAGGCTGCACATGGCAATAAAGTTTATCTAATCTAACAAAAAGCTTCAGCAATCAGTGTAGTATTGAAATAAATCCTTTTGTGTTCTAATTAGTGGCTTTCAGTGTAGGCTTCCGGACAATAAAAGAAATGTTGTTCGTCCCCTCCATGAGCACCACAGGTGTGTGAGCGTTTTCGTTAGGGGAAAATAAAATGTCACATTATTCGCAAAGTGGCGTCAGTTACTGAGAAACAATGTATAATGCTTTGCAGATTTGCTCTTCATCAATTGCATGTCGCTCTAAAAGGTGTCGAGGGAAAAAATAAAAAGAAGAACAAGGGCACACACTGCAGCGCAACATTTGGATAAAGGTCTCTACTAGGCATTGTTAAAGGACAAAAGTGTCAGCGGAAAGTATGCTACACAAACAAAGTCAGACAATGTCAGAGTGCATCACTGCATTTCAAATGTATGGCAGATGCTTTGAAACAAAGCGACTTACATTTGTCCCCACATATGCGCATACCTGTTAAGTGTGTTTATGTGACATAAACTGACCAGAGAAACTACAGATGGACGAGGGGAACTGGTTTCTCCTTTTCTTGTCAAAAGCAACTTAGAAATGTTTGCAACTGTTGCAAGACATTGTAAAACAATTGCAGTGCATAAACATGCACAACTGTGTTCTAAGCATAAAGATACTTAAAACAGCTGTGCACCTCGTGCTTTCCCCCCCACATGTATTTGAAGTAATTTCTCTGCTTGCTTGATACTCCATTTCCTCATGAATGATTGTAGTGAATGCTTAGTCAAGGACACCTCTTGGTCTGGATGGCATTTCATCATTGTTCACGATGATGGCCTAATACAATGGATGGGGAAGGCCATAGCACCTCCCCTAGCCATCAAATTTAGCACTAAAAAAACCTGCATTGATTTGCACCCGACCTTAACGGTGAATCAGCCGTTATAAAGATATCCATCAGACCTGTTACACAGCACTGGCTGTAAAGAAGGAGGTCTTTCCAAGCAAAGCAAAGCAAAGGTCAACAAATATCCTCATAGACTTCATTTGCTGCAAAGTCCCTGTATTGCTGTTGCTTCCGTAACCTTTACAAAACACAGAATCATCAGGACCTTGTGTAACACGGTGCTGATGATTCAGAGTGCTGATTTTAAATCTTGCACTGTCAAGCTAATTGAGGCTGGGATTTTCATGTGCAGCGTTTTGAATATTGTGATCCAAACAGAAGGGACTCTTTCACAAAATGCTAAAAACGAAAGCCAAATATAGCTGCAGACACCAGGATCAAAGCTGCACTTGAATTATTGGGGATCAGCAATGACTTTAAACCTTAGTATGTTTACTGAGTGTTCCAGTGGGGAGATTGCTTTCTGCGACACACCAAATAATAGGTTGGGACAGTTACATCACAAGTGCAAAATCTGCACATCTATGGATATTTCAAGTGGAAATTTTAGTACTAAATTTTCTGCTGGTTTGGTGGGCATTTTTGAAACCTGTTGGTGTTTGATCGAGTGGTTGTAGTCATTCAGTGGTCGCTGTACAACTGTTATAGCATATTTCTTCAATGATCATAGCTTTTGAAAAGAACAGAGATAAATGTGAGAATACATATGTGTGTGTGTGTGTGTGTGTGTGTGTGTGTGTGTGTGTGTGTGTGTGTGTGTGTGTGTGTGTGTGTGTGTGTGTGTGTGTGTGTGAGCGAGAGAGAGAGAGAGAGCGAGAGAGAGAGAGAGAGAGAGAAAGAAAGGGAGAGAGTCTCTCTCCTGTCTCTCTTTTTGTTGCTTGTTTGCTGTCATACCTCTGGATCATGAATCTTGAAGGTCTGCTATCCAATTTCATGAACTTTTCTCTCAGAGCTATCAAAATCTGTTCTCTGAGTTACAGACTTAAAGTGTTGCATGAAAAAGAGAGAGTCATTTTTCTTCACCATAACCAGAACAGCAACTTTAGTAGACACGAATCTTAGACTGATGGCCTCAAAAAGAAGGATTTTATCTGCGTGGCTGTACTGCACCTTTGCATTTCATATTGATAGAATGTGCATTATCGCAGTCCCTCACTACGCTTGTCTGCATGCTTGATGAAAGGGAAATGGGCTCCCTACAACAAAAACAGAAAAGAGGCTTCCTAGAGAATCACTATTACCTCATGAGTGTGTCACTGCAATTTGGGAAAGGGCTGTGAAGTATTAGATTTGGTGATTTTGAATTGCCAACCACTGAGCTGAAAAATAGTAAAATCAAATACACTGAAACACAGCTGGCACATGCATAAGTGCATGGTCACACACACACATACTCAGGTGAAAAATGGTCAAATCAAATAGACTGCCACGCTGAATCCCAGCTGGCACATGCATAAGTATGAACACACACTGTTGTGTACAGAAATAACAGCGATTGTGTGTCTGTGTGACCTAGTTTAATAACTACTACTGTAGCTCATCGTGCTTTACTTACTTCCCAGCAGATATGGTATTTTATGGCTAGACACCAGTAGATCCTCAAAGTGCTACTGAGGCATATTGCACCTGATGCCAGACCACCGCTGTGAGAGTTGCTGTACAACACAAAACTGTGAGCCAACAACACATCTAATAGGATGCCTGTCGCTCAAGCCTCCAATCTCCCAAACAAACAATAACATCAACACTTCACTTTTCCCGAAGAGACATAAGAAAGACACACAGGATAAGAATTTGTTTTTTTATCTGGCCACTTATCTTTTCTATGTAAAACTCTTATTCAGCCTGGGCTGCCACCTTGTAAGGTCTTTGTTTTGCAGCATATTAAAACCTAAGTTGTGTTTTAAATGGACCTAACTGATGACTTATTAATGCTTTTATGAAAAAAGCGAGTCCTGGTTCAATCGAGAAAATTGAAAGAAGAAGCATTTTGGACAAACCAGACAAACCATGTTAAACAGGCAAAGTTAAAACAAACGGGAAAAAAAAACCAAACCCAATATGTGCAGATATGGAAATGGATGAATAACTGCTTAAAAGAAATGCAACTCTACAGGCCAGGACAAAAAGCTAAGGCAAACAGCATGACACCCTGAATTCATTATTAGTTAATCAATGGGTTGTTTCACTATGCACAGCAGAAGCCTTATTGTGTCTTCTCACCTGTAACACTGGATAAGAGACTTTATTTTTGAGATAAAAAGAAGTAACTTTCAGATTAAAGTATTTGTAAAGAATTCAGCCGCTTCTAAGATGCTACTCTGTGAGCATCTTGTCTCAGTTTCAGCACCAGGATGAGGTAACTAAACTGGCAGTGAATGAGAGTGCCCCAATATTTCTTTAGTAAAACAGCAAGTTATTACCATACCATGTAAACAGGTCCCTATATTACATTTTCGATACTTTTGTGTGTCTTTGCCACTGATATTTGACATCGAGTAAGACTGACAGGCCACTCGTAGATTGTTACAAGAAATTTGTTTAATTAAGCACAGCCTCTGTGAGACCAAATATGAAGAACACAAAGCTACCTTTTGAAAAATCTAATAATTCATTTGCTAAAGGGGAAAAGCCTGTTCTTGGTCTACCTGTGTGTGTAGATGGATTATATAATCTCCATGTGCTGCCTCCGAAACATTGTAAACATTGGTAGGAAATTGGTTTAGTTTATTTGAGAAGACATGCTGTAGATTCATGGTAACAGCCACTGAGCAATCTAGCTTTATAGTTAGCTTCACATTGCTTCATTTATTTTCCCAGACAGTGCTCTCCTGTCACACATCAGAACTTCAGCTGACAACCACAGACACAAACAGGTGGCCACTGAGAAAGAACATCCATGAAGACACATGCATGTGTTATGAATTTAGTACTACTGAAAATATACTGCACTGTAGAAACATTTAAGAACAGTAATTATAACAAAAAATCAGAATATCATCTCTTACAATATTACCTTTTAATTGATGTGTAAGCAAAATTCTTTCAATAGTGTTTCCCAACTAGGGCCAACAACTGCAACTGTTTCCAAATTTCTGTCCCATGACTTATCTCCTTTTTTTGGTTTATTTGTTTCAAATGTAAAGAGAAATGCATGAATATTGTTAAATAAATGAAAAGTTTCTTTCAGTAAGTATAACTCCAGACATTTATGAGTTTAATCCTCACTTAAAATTGCACCTGATGTGCACAACAGGGTCCAGCTTGAATTTGTAGACTCTCAATTTGGCCTCACCTCAACATATTGCATTTAATCTCAGCTAACGGTGAGCTGTTTATCTTCCTGAATACAAGATGTTGCCAGTCTATCTCCCCCAAGAATACTAGTTATATTAAAACAGACTTCATCAGAACCATCAAACTATATCCAGGCTTCACAGGGGCCTGTCAGCAACATCTAAGAGCTTGGCCCAGGCTTGAAGCCACGAGCGAGCGGCCAGTGGGTGAACTGAGTATTACTTTGGTATGCCACTTGGACTATCCATTAAGATATCAGCACTGAAAGAAACATAAGAAAGCCAGAGCGTAAAATGTTAGCTGTTCCAAGTTCACGTATCATCATCCAGGAAAAGAGCTTATTAACACATCCAAGTAAAATCCTCTTTTTTATTTCCCCTCAATATTTTGGGACTCTGTAAAGTTGAGCAAACACAGACGAAACTGATTTGCTAGTCATCTAATATCCGTATTTAATTTAGTATAGCACAAAGACATCTTATTAAATGCTGGAATGTCAAACAATTTGCCCAGAATGCCTTTCCTTTACATTTGAAAGAAACAGTCAGTAATCATCTTACTGCCAGTCAGCCTAATTAGCAATGAGATGTTCTGTCAGGTCTTTACCTTTTTGTAGCACAAGTTCAATAAGTATTTAAATAATAATAATAAAAATGCCTACATTTCAAGTATAAAATGATGTTTTTGTACAATTTACAATTCAATATAGGTTTATATGATTTTGTTAATCACTGGACTGCATATTTATTTACATACTAAACTCCATCCCAACTTTTTTGGAACTGTATGGGTTGTACTTCTTCATCTTCTTCGACCATTTTTGTGGACCTTGGAGGCAGTTGGATAATGCCCAGCATTCCCACAAGATAGAATATAATTACACAGACAAATTGTAATCCTGATTAGCCCCAGCAGCCTTCCCAGCCTGTTTACATAATCACATTGAGATAAAGTCTTCATCAAGGGCTCAGTGGCCAGATTACAGTCTGTGTAGAACCCACCTGATTACCAATAATTAGAGACTGCCCAGTATAGACTTAATAAAGACACAGACACACACACACACACGTGAGAGATAGAAGAAAATGTCAGAAATACAATGTAGTCACAATAAACAGAAGCAGTGCCACACGACAGATGGACAATTTTCAACAATCTGCTTGCAATCATTAATCGTTCATTGTCTTTTCAAGGGTCCACGATACAGCCCAGAGCCTCTGTGGTCTCTTTGCCCCTTCAGCTTCCTATGAGGACACACCTTCCTAATTTTCATTTATAAGACCCAAACAACAAAAAATGAATGTCTGAGCAGATCTTGATATGCAAAATACCACTGAAAATTAATTAAATCCATAAAAAGTATGAATATAAAGTGAAACAGCATCCATCTGCTTCACTATTCTAATAACCATAAACACTATACGAGTAAAGGGGGCAGATGAAGCAAGCTGTGCACATAACCACAGTCTGGTTCTTCAGAGCATCAACACTTACATTCACATGATATTATCCATTTCTTCTGTAAGTACAGAAGATTTATTGTTGTGAACATATTGATTGTCCACTGATCGATGAACGCATTGCGACAACCATAAAAAACGGACAAAGGCCGCTTTTGTACCCAAGGGAAGAGAGACAGATTGTTCATTGTCAGCGCAAAGGAATTCAATTGGTGTTTGAACCAGTTATTTTGATCATCTATTTCTTCATGTTTTTAAGGACTTTATCTTTAAAACCACAGAAAACTTCAATGTCTACAGTTTATCCTCTTCAATTTGTATACGCAGTATTATATTCTCTTCAAGGATGTGACCAAGTTGCATTGAATTTCCACAGTTAATCGAACTGCTGCAATGAGTTTTGTTTTTTTTAATGAAATTGTGACATTGTATCTGTTCTGCACAACAAGTTGCAAAACTTTCATTCAACTTCATTATATATGTGCACAGTGCCAAGATTTAGACAGGTGATGGAGATACCTAAGAATCAGAACTGTGCATCACCCAGGACAGGATCCTGGCTCAAAAATAATCTAATTATAGTCACTGAAAAAAGACCTCTAGAAAAGTGCTGTTGTACAAACCCTGCCAGATAGGAGTCTTTTTTATGGCATCATTATCTTAGAAGGAGAAGTGAGTCACAGGCCAGATGTAGCAGATATCTTTTTACTTCTGCAAACACTGTGTCAACTGTCAGAGGCTGAGGAACAACAACTGTTCCATAGTTCTTCTTCCTCTCATTGCGCCGTGTCACTATTTCCTCCACTCTTTTCCAAAAGAAGATCCAGGCCTTCTCCCCTTTCCTCACGTCCTCCTCCTCCTCTCCCTCCCCCCACGCCCTCCCCCAATTCCTGGCTGGCTGTCTCCCTAATAAGTAACAGAACTAGGAGGATTGGCAGTGGCCTCAAGGTTTGACATTGCCACAGTGTGGGTGGTGATGAAACAGCACTGTGCCCGACTCTGCTCCACTCGACTTGGCTCATTCTTGGTGGGCGCTGCTACTCTGCATGCTGCACATCTCATCCACCCCCAAGAGACAGACGTTGGAATTACTCACAGGCCGAGCAATCTGCATGTAAATTAATATCTGTGAGTCCCCACATTCGGAAATAAATACATGCATGCAACAGATAGGTAGCCATTCAGTCACACGCATAAAACATCGTTAATGTGTTTTACGCAAAGACATTCAGAAGTAACACATTTTGGGGGTTTGGGGGGGGGGGGTATTTTGATGGCTTCTCTCTCTTTCGCTCTTTGCGTCGGATTTTAGTAAGAAATGAGAATTTCACCCAGTAGTGTGTGGTACTCAAACAGACACACTCATGCACACACACACACACACACACACTTCTGTTTCGACATGTAACTCCACTGCAAGGGCACGAGAATTTCATTTTTGCTTTCTGCAAATGTTTACGTGCCATTGAACAGCGGATGAGGACATGTTAATTGCAGTGTGCTAAATAAGCACTCGTCGCTTTGACTGACTTTTACAAAAGCTGTAGTGAGTGAACAGCATGAATCTAATTAAAATAAAAACAGAGAGATGACACAATCGAGCTCAAAGTCGTTTTTTAAGGACTTTATTTTGAAAACTGCTGGGAAAGTGGCATTTTACTAGTGCAGTTGTTGGTCTGACTAAATCTTGCTGATGCATATAAGAAGAAGACAGAGGGAAAATAAACTAAAGCAGCTGTTACCTCACCAGCTACATCGAGCACTGAAATGGTCAGACACAGAGACAGAGCCACCAGAATACTAAGAAGCCCACCTTACACCTGCCTGCACTGGCAACTTCGATAAATACCAGCCAACAAATTGGTTCTACACCACTTAATCTGCCTCGGTCCCTGAATGGGTTCAGTAACGTTTCTGGTGAGAAACCGGCCTGACGCAAATCTCACATAAATACTTGAAAAACTCGACCCAGAAACGAGAAAATGCGCGCGGCTTTATCCCAAAAGAAAATCAAAATCTCTTAACATGATCAATGTGCGGCGCGTGCACTTGCGCCTCAACAATTCACTAGTTAGCCTACTAAGCAAAGCAGCTCACGTAGGCTATTAGAAGAAGCGTAGGCTACCGCAAGAATATCTATTGAGCGAATCTGTCAAAGCCTGCATTGAGCGCAAAACCGCCGAAATGCGTCCCTTAAAAGTCCATCCAGAGAGCCGAGGTAGGCTATTATGTGCACGTCTGTAACGTTAAAGGTTTTGATTTCTTGCACGCACGCACACATGCGCGCGCAGACACACACCGAGGCACACCAAGCGCATTCGAAAATGCAGAGAATTGCGGCAGTGGCTCGTACCTTTCACACAAGTGAACATCAGTGAGAAGACGAGGTTCCAAAAAACAATCCCCGTTCTAATCCTCATCGTTTTGGCTTGAACAAAGTCCCGTCTGCCACATTTAACGCATCTCCTGTTGAAAACGTCCCGTAGTTCAATAGATCCGCCGTAGTATCCGTCTCTGTAAATCCCCTTCATGTTCACAACTAAAACATGTAACCTATGGCCAGTTTTCGCTTTCTGTGGGGGTTTAAGTAGATTCCCTTCTCAGAGGAGAAACAGGCAGAGCCGCCCGCCGCGCTTCGTCAGCTGATAGGAGAGAAGTGAGCAAGACTGAATTTTAGGATAGGACCACAGCAACCTGGACGAGGGCTCAACCATCTCTGCTGAGAGGGGCATCAAGTGCAAGGATCTCTGCTGGCGCGCTCTTGTGTCTGCCGTTCAACATATTTCCCTTTGAATCCCTAAAAACCGGCTGATGACGGAGAAGAGTCTGGTCTACAGTTTGAATGCTGGCTTTATCGATCGGCAATTGAGCCAGGCAGAGTGAGAGAGGAAAGGTGGCAGTGGGAGCAGGGAGGGGAGGGTGCGAGAGGGAGAGCGTCCTGTGTAAGTATGATTTGGCGGATGTGTGGGTAACAAATCATGAAGTGGGAACAGCAAGGTGTGGGTGGCAAAGGAGAAGGAGGGAGGTATCTTTATCTTTATTTGCATTCTTCTCATAAAGAAGAATGCAAATACTGAGAAAGAGTCGTACTGTGTTAATGAGAGCGTGTGTGTGTGTGTGTGTGTGTGTGTGTGTTTGAGGTGGAAAGGGTGTGGGGGTGTTAGTTGAGACTCAGACAGGCAGCATCCCGTCCCGAGAGCTGATGAAAGAAATACGCCTGGTAGGCAATCCCACCATAACTCTGATTTTCATTTTGGAGATCGAGAGGAGCTGTTATTGGGAGTGATGGGGTTGGGCAATTTGCAATGCAAAGACGGAACGATGACGGCGCAAAGCGCAGCTCAGCTGCAGTGGGGCTCTTCTGCCATCTAGCTTCGGAAGAGTCGCCGACCTCTGCTTTGAAACGGATAGGAAACGGGGAGCAGTGAAGCGAGAGGCCGTGATTGCACATAGAATGAACATCATTATGTTTGTAACACATTCGGATAGAGCTGCTTCAAGAGCGGTTAACTCCAACACACAAAGCTTCGCTTCCTATTTTTACGACACATTTCCTGGATTGCAGTGAACATCCAACACCCTCAAGTTTCGACTGTGTGAGAGCAGCAGCTCTGAACAGAGCTTGAATATCAGATCGGACTCAAATCAATTGTGCATATCTTCGGTTTGAATATGGCCCAATTAATAACTGCAGTTTCAATGACCTCTATAAAAATCAATATTTTTTCCTTAAGAAGAAGCAAAAAAAAAAAAAAAAAAAAAAAAAAAAGCTTTTAGTAGAGTAAGAGAGCTGTCCGTGGTGCTGAAACTAAAAACCAGCGTCTTGTTAGGGAAAGCAACTGATGTTTTTATCATTTAAAACGATATGGCCAAAAATATTAAACTTTAATTTAATACTTAATACATACATTAATACCTTTTTAACACATTCAAACTGTTTATACAAAGAAAGAAAGAAAGAAAGAAAGAAAGAAAGAAAGAAAGAAAGAAAGAAAGAAAGAAAGAAAGAAAGAAAGAAAGGGACAAGTAAGTTTAAATCTGCATCATGATAATCATCTCTTTTCATGTCTCCGTGTACAAGGTTAGACAGGATGAACTTCACACTCATAACCCTTCAGTCCATTGGGAGAGCAAATGGGGAAAACAGCTTGATCCTGTTCTAATCTTCCCTAATTATTAGGCTGCAGAGGGCAATGGGATTGTTGTCCTTTAGCCAGATAAACAGCAAAAACATAATTCAGCTCTGCAGGCCAAATGGTGGGGAATCAGGATTTCTAATTACAACTCTACAAGATTCATTGGGGATTTTTGTCCTGTAAATAGCTGTAACACTTTATCGCCATCGTATTTCGCGAATTGCATTTTATTCCCTGTTTATTGTGCGTCTAAGAAATGTATTGTAGTTCTTTGTGAAAATCTTATTCTACATGTTTCTGTGGACAGCTAGATATTAATCTATCTCTTTCTACCCCATACAAACTGAATCGCTACCACATGAGCGATAGATTTGTATCCTTCCTCCATTTCTCTGTAGAGTTGTTTATCGCAATGGTTTATGCTGCAGAGGAAAACCGCTGCATATCTGGCAGTGTGAAGTGGAAGGTCCCACATTCCCTCCTGGCATCAGAATTCTTCAGGTGTCTACAGGCTCAACAGAGGCTGCTGGGAATGCATTGAGGCACTAGGCGGCTTGTCTTCGCCACTGTAATCGACAGGTGGGCCCAGGAGAGTGGGCTTCAGTCGTATTGATGCCTCTCGCCAGCTCGCCCTTGCTGCTTGATGAGCAATCAGACAGCCTCCTGCCTGATCCTCCTGTTGTTTTTGTGTGCATTTGTGGGTGTGTGCTCACCTCTGTGTATTAATAGTTCATAAATGCTAAATGGAACATGCATCCTCCTGTGCTTGCATACATCTGTGCGAGCATGGATGAGTATTCTGTGGGAATAGGGGCGCATTTGTGCTAATATTTATGGACTTAAGTTCAAAGGCATCTGCTAAAGGTACCTTTACGTACTTACTACTGGAACAGGAAGCCCGGGGGCCAGTTTACTAACCATCCAGATAATCAGTCAGCTGAATAAAAAGCCACTCAGACTGCTCTAACTCTTAGGGAGCAAATAGGTTGTTGTACTAGTGAGTATGCTCAGCATTTTCTTATTACACCTGGAAAGATTTCCGTGTCACACACAGGTCAAAGGCCTCCTGCATTCCCACAGGGGGGCTAGCTAACGGGATTTCTACCATTGCAGCGTATCCCGCATTCTGTGTATGCATGAGTGCGTGCACATGTTTGAATAAAAGTGTCAAACCGCTTGTGTGCATGTAACGCATATACCCTTCAGTATGTGTCTGCTTTCATGAACACATATTGTGGTGGTATAGGCCTTGGCATTCACATCTAAGTTGAGATCTTCACGCCTGGGTTGTATTTTGTTTGCGTGTGTGTATGTGTGTCTGTATGTACTGGGGCAAAGTGCAGCTGTGAGGGCGTTGATAGAGTAAGCACTGGGGTCGGATTAGCTGACTTGACTTCCCTAGAGGAATATTTCTGAATCTGGCCTCTCTCACACTACCACTAATCCACTGCTGGGTTCAGCTGCTCCATTGCTCTAGGTGTGCACCTACAGTACACAAGCAGCAAGGGGAAGGTAGGTGGGGCAGGTGAAAGGAGTAGAGGGAAGATATGTGTGCATGTGGGTAAGAGGGTAGAGGGGATAGAGATGGAATCAGAGTTGCCGTGTCTGTGACAGTGGGTATTTTTGGGGCTCAAATAAAATCATACCAGGATTCTTTTTTTTTTTTTTTTTTAAGCATTCTTAGTGCTCATGGAGCCCCCCAAAAATGGCCATTCATGCTTATGTGTACATTTGCATACATTTTTATGTCTTTTGTAAAGTCAGCCAACATCCCAGTGCTTCTGTGCTAAGAGATGTAGATGGTGTAGAGGAAGTAAAAGACAGAGGCCTGGGTTTATAAAGAGGCGTGTTTCTGCAGAATCAGTCGTGCGGTGTCATGTGAATCATGCAATTAAAGAAAAACAAACCTTCATGCCTAATCCTGTATCAGGTTACATGGTGGTACAGAGACAAAAAATATGCATTGACAGTTTCACTGACATGCCTAGCAAGATCATCATCAGTGCAATGCTAGCACTTTAGCTCAGGGCAACACTCTGAGCTATGAGTCATGGTACATGGTCTGAATAAATATGGATAAAAAGCAACATCAAACACATCAAAACAATTTTGATCCATTTTTAGTTGAAGAAAAAGCCTCATAAAATATGAATTACACAATATTTTGTCTTTCCTCTACACAGCCTATTGCTTACACGTATACACACTCCCTCCTTTCTCACCTTTGTCAAATCCTACCACTTTTGTCTTGTTATTACATGGAAGTTTACCACATTTTGTCTTTCCCTCATTAGGCTTTATATAGGTTTCAGTCAAATCCTGGATGACTGAGCCTGCTCATGTGCTTTGTTCACACATCTGACATTAAACATTCTTAAACCTTTTATCTTCTGAGGAAAAGTCTGAAATAGTAGGACAAGAGAGGCGGAGGCAGCTTGGGGGTGGCGATGTGCTGAGAGAGAGGAAGGGTTAAAGGTATTGATTTAGGAATGGTGTCAAACATAAAGGGGAGTGATAGAAAAGACATGTGACTATAAGAGAGTGAGAGAAAGGAAGGGCAAACAGGCAAAGGAGGGCAGGGAGGATGAATTGAGGTTGTTGGCACTGGGGGGAAAAAGACAGACGCAGGCGCAAGGGTAAAGCATTATAATAAGCAATTGAAAAATACATGTGAGGGAGCACAGAAGCACCAGTAAAAAGGGAAATGTAATGAATACTGAATCTAAATGGATACAAAAAATATGTGTTCATGAAAGAGATAACATATTTCTGGTGATACAAGAATGAGATAATATAGGGAATAGGGTGCCTTGGAGCATCGGAGTATTTTATTTTTTACATGTAAGATGAAAAGCATGCATATTGTTTGTGGGTGTGTGTGTTTACAATCAGGGTCAAACTACTTAAAATGGACAATTAACAAGATGGAAAATGTTTCCAAGTTGGCAATAATTGGCAACACTACAGACAGAAAAAAATGAAGGGAAAAAAAAGTTGCTCGCCAAAGTCACTCCACTGCAGCAGGCCCTACTTCAAAGATGGTCTCATCATATATTGAAATGTAAAATGAAGAGTCTGGTGATACACAGACTTAATCATATGAATAAAAGATCAAAGGGAAAATTTGCTGATTGAGAAAGAGGAGGAGAGAATAAGCAAACGCTAGCGTTTTGATCCACTCCACTGAGAAAAAAATGAGTTAAACACTTTTTTTTAGGAAAAAAGGTGTGTATCAGAGACTTGGAAATATGCTGAGAGTATTAATTATGCACTGGGATTATAGAGTGAGAGGTTTTTCTGACGGTCCACAAGATATGTTCATGACAGCCAAGGCTAATCACACTGCAGAATATCAGACTTAACTTTGATTATTAAGGTGTTGTGATGCTAAAATAACACCTTTAACATAGACAATTTATGCTTCAACTGCAGTTATGAGGCTTTTTAATGCGTTTCTTTGTCAAAGTTCTTGCTGAAAAGAAAAACATCCCATTTGAATTCCTTTAAAATACTGTTTGCATTTCTTAAGTACAACAACTGCAATCTGTTGCACCATAATTTCAAAGTACTTCAAAGCTTCATTCCTAAGTGGTGTAAGCATCACACTGGGATATTACACACAAACACACACAAAGGCATAATTCTACAGTCTGTATAATATAATGTTCTGTGTGCCTGAGCATGCCAGACTCATGTGTATAAAAATGTGCCGGCAACCAGCTACAAGTGGGCATAGAGTTGTGTGCGCGCTCTTGGAGACACCTGCTGCAGCGGAAGCTAAAACAAAGATGGTTTTTAAGTGCTTTGGCAGGTGTTTATCTGTCTGTCTTTCTGTCATTTTCTGGACAGATTTTTCCAGCACAATAGCATTCAACCAGCGAAAGATACAGTTACGAACCTTTACAGGTGTGTAACTGACAACAAATTGAAAGCCAAGTTTGACTATGGGTGTGGTCCAACACTCACTGTGACATATGCAATTCTGTGGATAGTACTTTTTGCAGAGCTGAGGCAAATCGAGTATCTACTTTCCTTGTAGGCAAATGACTTTCCTGAGGCAGTGAGCACATCCCGTTTCAAGTGCTGGTTCAAGGACATCTTGTTAGAGCTGACGCGCTCGATGCCATCTACTCATCCTTTTGCTCTTGAGCACATTTCACTCCTCAGCTGCCATTGCCTTTGCCTTACCCATCTTCACCTTGACTTGGCTGCTGTGTGTTCTCAGGTAAGTGAAACAGTGAAACAACAGCCTAGAAATGCACTGCTTTGCCTTCAGCGACAAACATGATGTGATATTCCATCAGATTCTAATAACTCTTCCCCCTTTTTTATTAGACAAAATTAATATTTATGTATTACAAAATGAATGTAAAGTGGAAAAATAATATGGTGATAGAAACTGGGCAATGTATAAAAAGCAGAACATGTACAGCAGGAGTTTGGGCTGTTCAATCATACTTGACAGTTTAAAATACCACCTACTGTTAATGTATGAGCGGCTTCGATACATTAACATTTTTTATATTTGAAAACTTGTTTGAACAAAATCAATAATAAAATAATATAAAACATGAGAACAGAAACAGACATGTTCGAATACAGTATGTATTCACTCTTAGAATCAGGTTGCTCTGTGAAAATATTTATAACATTATGTAGACGTGAACTCAAGTTAACAACTGTTTGCTCAAGTGATGTTTTTAGATGTCACAGAGTAGATGAATGGTGATTTAATTAGGGATCTGATGCATGCATATACTGTATATGTTGAGTGAAGCCATGTGTTGTTTTTGACGAATTAAGTTTGTGTAAATGTTGGTAAATTTAGAAAACAAACTAGGACATTTTGCAAAGACACAAATCATCTGTGCCTGAAATCCAACAGGTGGCAGCTGAACATGTTCTGGTGAAATGGCCAAAAGAGATGGGAGAAAAAAAAAAACCTTGAAGCCAGAAACCTTTTTATTAGCTTAGTTTTTTCTATACCGATAGAAAAAAAGAAAGATTTTACCTCCACAGGATTTCTGTTGCCCCCCCACCCCCCGCTTTAGAGTAAGTTGTGCAAAAAATGGGTCATATTTCTGAAGTTGCTTCAAATTCATATTTTAGTTTCCATAGACACCAGGCAAAGCTTAATTATATACAATTACTATCTGATATGGATTTACATTAATTTTGGAGTGTTCAACAAAGCCAGGTCACCAGTCTATTGTAGAGATGGACCGATCCGATATTACGTATCGGTATCGGTCCGATACTGACCTAAATTACTGGATCGGATATCGGAGAAAAATAAAAAATGTAATCCGATCCATTAAATATCACGAAAGCACCTCACAAAACTTGCAACACGCCGTAACTCACCTCAGAACGTTAGCACGTCAGAGCAGTATGCATCACGTGATAGAGCGGCTGTGGCATGCGGGACCTGTCGGTGGTCTGGATAGCATTTGGAGCTTCGCTAGCAACCCAGCATTTCATCTCCGACAAAGTTATCCCGAGAGAAGTAAAGCAAGTGTGTAAGTCCATCTCTGAATGTAAAGCATTCCTGCGTTAAGCTTAACAAGCGATATATGGAGCGACTGCCTCTCCTGCTGCTACTTCAATCATGAAACTGCTTAACGATCAGCTGATCGGCTTTTCTGTCGCGAGTCTGTCTCTCTAGTTTGTTTTTGGCCCACTTTGCACCAGAAAGAGGAAACCAGCGGCTGAACAACAGCAGCACGTTTAAGCTTGATCAGCTATTGTTAGAATGTATTTAATATTACTTTCTACTCGAGGATCTTTTTCTACGTAGCTGACGGCTGGTAACTGTGCAGGGGCGGATCTAGCAAAGTTTAGCCAGGGGGGCCGATAGGGCATTAACAGGGAAAAGGGGGCACAAAGACATACTTTTCTTTCTTATTCTCATTTAAAATGTCTAGCTTTTAATAAATAATTATCTGACACCCAAAGTTTTAATTTGATGTAAAATGAATAGAAGTCAATTACTGTATATAGTGACTATTAAGTCTAATATATATACCCTAGTAAGCTATAGTACTTTTTCCCTTTGGGAAGGTACCATCTGTGCAGTCTGCAATTTTGTTGAAGAAAGATGTTGAATCTATTTAATATTTCTTGAAAAATAATTGATTTCTGTGCATTTTTTTTCACACTGCATCAAATTAAGGTTGATTACGTCGATTAAGCATCATGAGGTGGAGCGTGAGGGGTGGTTCCCTATTTTTTATTTTTTTATTTTTGTTGTTGCTGGGAGTTGGAACCCTATTAGTTAGGTTGCTTAATATTTATGCTAAGTACTCTTTAAAATACCAGAATAGGGAGGATGGTGTAGGTTTAAGTTTATTAGATTGATCAGTATTGCTGAACTATGAAATATTTTTTTTTGCATACAGGTATAACAGAATAGCTTTAGTGTAGTTGTTGTTTTAAACTTGAGTATGAACTTATACAAAATGCAGCAAGATATTTAAAAAACAGTTTTGTTGATTAAAAAACACTATATCGGATTCATATCGGTATCGGCAGATATCCAAATTTATGATATCGGTATCGGTATCGGACATAAAAAAGTGGTATCGTGCCATCTCTAGTCTATTGCAGGGCTAACGCAGAGAGACAAATAGACAAACATTTGAACTCACATTCACACTTACAGGTAGTTTAGAATTACCAGTTAATCTCACCCCACTAACTGCATTTCTTTGGACTGTGGGAAAAAGCCAGAGTACCTGGAAAGAACCCAGGCAAACATATAAACTCCACACAGAATGGCCCCGACCTCTGTTGGATTCAAACTCAAGACCTTCTTCCTGTTGTTCCTGAAAGACAACAACGCTAACCACTGCGTCACCAAGCTGTCACTTCATACTTAAAATAAACAGTAAATAAAGCTATGATTACGAGGGCTGATGAAAATCTATTTCGTCTCTTCTATCCATATGACTTTGAACATAAACACCTGTTTGCACACACCTTATGTCACTGGAAATTATAGTTTAAAGGTGTGGTATGGATTTTGAAGCCTTGAAATCTCACTTTACATATTAAGTGTTTAATTTTGTTTTTAGTCAGGACAAGTAACAACGAAAAATAAGCCTCAATACCCCCAAGAACAAACTACCTAAAGAGCACAACAGGCTGAGCCCTTTCGGTTCTTACGGCACCTGTGTGGTCATAAAATGCTCCTTTGATCCTGAAATAGTTGAGCAAAAAAAGAATAAACATCGGTCTGTGAGGCCGGAGTGATATTCTGAGAGAGCGATTAGAGTAAGTACAGGCGAGAGTATTCATGGAGCCCTTCTTGACTTTACTGGTCTTCTCCCATCTGATGGGAAATTTGACTTTTGCGTTGACCTTTCTTTTGTTGTCACTTACTGCACTGAGTCACAGTTTCGGCAAATGGAAGGCACGACAGGTATATGAAGTAACATGGATTGTTTTGGTTATATGGAAATGGTGTGCTATTTGATTATGAAGTGTGAAGGAATTTCATTTTAGTGCAATTCAACTGGGTCTTTTAAAGTGTGCACTTTCATTTTCCCCTTTGCTTAATTACCAAATTGCAGCAATCAG
>NC_140567.1:17902500-17977500 GCF_057381845.1 Rhamphochromis longiceps
GCAAGATCAAAGTAGCACGGAGAGAGGTTAGCCAACTAACGGAGTTGCAGAAAGGTGCGACGAATAAGGTGCCTAAGAAATACAGCAAGCTGTCCATACCTGAGGCCTTGGAAACTGCCAAGCAAAGACTCACAGCCTTGGCCAGCCGCTTGAGGAGGTACACCAGAGAGATAGAAGGCAGGAGAATAAACCAGCTGTTCTCCACAGAACCAGCAAAGGTGTACTCTCAGTGGCAAGGGAACAATAAGAGAACAGCACCACCAAGGCTGGAGACGGAGCAATACTGGAAGAGCATATGGGAGAAGGATGCAACCCATAACGGCAATGCTCAGTGGCTAGAGGATCTGAGGGCAGACCACAGCGACCTCCCTGAACAGGGTCCAGTAACCATCACAGTGGCAGATATCCAAGAAAGGGTCTCCAGTATGAAGAGTTGGACAGCACCAGGGCCCGACATGGTTCACGCCTACTGGCTGAAGAAGCTAACTGCACTCCACGAGCGTCTGGCAGCACAAATGAACCAGCTGCTAGTTAACGAGAGACACCCGGAATGGCTAACTGAAGGCCGGACGGTCCTGATCCCCAAGGACCCCAAGAAGGGACCGGTCCCCTCCAACTACCGACCAATAACCTGCCTCAGTACTACATGGAAGCTCCTGTCAGGCATCATATCGGCTAAGATGAACAGGCACATGGGTCAATACATGAGCGGGACACAGAAAGGAATTGGCAAGAATACCAGAGGCGCAAAACACCAGCTACTGGTAGACAGAACAATCAGCCGAGACTGCAAGACCAGACTGACCAACCTGTGCACTGCCTGGATTGATTACAAGAAGGCCTATGACTCAATGCCCCACAGCTGGATACTGGAATGCCTAGAATTGTACAAGATCAATGGGACCCTAAGTGCCTTCATCAGGAACTCAATGGGGATGTGGCGTACAACACTAGAGGCCAACTCCAAGCCCATAGCACAAGTCACCATCAAGTGCGGGATCTACCAAGGAGATGCTCTGTCCCCACTGCTGTTCTGCATAGGCCTGAACCCCCTCAGTGAGATCATTAACAAGACTGGCTACGGATACCGACTACGGAACGGAGCAGTTGTCAGCCACCTCCTGTACATGGATGACATCAAGCTGTATGCCAAGAGTGAACGAGACATCGATTCACTGATCCACACTACCAGGCTATACAGCAATGACATTGGAATGTCGTTCGGACTGGAGAAGTGTAGTCGGATGGTAACAAAGAGAGGGAAGGTAGTCAGAACTGAGGGGATTGAACTACCAGAAGGCAACATTGCAGACATAGAGGACAGTTACAAGTACTTGGGGATCCCGCAGGCGAATGGGAACCATGAAGAGGCCGCTAGAAAAGCTGCAACCACCAAGTACCTGCAGAGGGTCAGGCAAGTCCTGAGGAGTCAGCTGAATGGTAAGAACAAGATCCGGGCCATCAACACGTACGCCCTGCCCGTGATCAGGTACCCTGCTGGGGTAATAGGCTGGCCAAAGGAGGAGATAGAAGCCACTGACATAAAGACAAGAAAGCTCCTTACCATGCATGGAGGGTTTCACCCCAAGTCCAGCACCCTGAGGCTGTACGCTAAGCGGAAGGAAGGGGGCCGGGGACTGGTGAGTGTCAGCACCACAGTCCAGGATGAGACAACGAACATCCAAGAATACATTGGGAAGATGGCCCCAACTGACAGAGTGCTCAGTGAATACCTCAGGCAGCAGAAACCCAAGAAAGAGGAGGGAGACGAGGAACCATCATGGAAGGACAGAGCCCTGCACGGTATGTACCACCGGCAGATAGAGGAGGTGGCTGATATCCAGAAATCCTACCAGTGGCTGGACAAAGCTGGACTGAAAGACAGCACAGAGGCACTAATCATGGCAGCACAAGAACAAGCTCTGAGCACAAGATCCATAGAGGCTGGGGTCTATCACACCAGGCAAGACCCCAGGTGCAGGCTGTGTAAAGATGCCCCAGAGACAATCCAGCACATAACAGCAGGGTGCAAGATGCTAGCAGGCAAGGCATACATGGAACGCCATAACCAAGTGGCCGGCATAGTGTACAGGAACATCTGTGCGGAGTATAACCTGGAAGTCCCGAGGTCAAAATGGGAGATGCCCCCAAGGGTGGTGGAGAATGACCGAGCTAAGATCCTGTGGGACTTCCAGATACAGACGGACAAAATGGTGGTGGCTAACCAACCGGACATAGTGGTGGTAGACAAACAGAAGAAGACGGCCGTAGTGATCGATGTAGCGGTTCCGAATGACAGCAATATCAGGAAGAAGGAACACGAGAAGCTGGAGAAATACCAAGGGCTCAGAGAAGAGCTCGAGAGGATGTGGAGGGTGAAGGTAACGGTGGTCCCCGTGGTAATCGGAGCACTAGGTGCGGTGACTCCCAAGCTAGGCGAGTGGCTCCAGCAGATCCCGGGAACAACATCGGAGATCTCTGTCCAGAAGAGCACAGTCCTGGGAACAGCTAAGATACTGCGCAGGACCCTCAAGCTCCCAGGCCTCTGGTAGAGGACCCGAGCTTGAAGGATAAACCGCCCGCAGGGGCGTGCTGGGTGTTTTTTTTTTTTTATATACACATATATATATATATATATATATATATATACATACATACATACATACATACATACATATTAGGGGTGCAACGATACACAAAATTCACGGTTCGGTTCGGTTCGATACTTTGGTGTCACGGTTCGATATTTTTTCGATACAAAAAAAATGTTCATGCCTTCTTAATTTGTCATTTATTAAAATTATAAATATATATTTTAACTCAAAAGTACAGTTTTTAAATTTAACCCTAACCCTTGTACGTGTTTTTTATTTTGACAGCGAATGCGCACCTGCGGACCACTTATGTGCAGCCCTGGTTATTTAGCTCGTCATATTGCAGCCACAGAAATTCTTTTGTCCATGAAACCATAAAGCTGCACTTTCTTTTTGCCTTATAGTCTGATTTGTCATAACTTCTCCGTTTTGTGGTAAGCTTTTCTTTGGCTGTCACTTCTTCACCCTGACCTGTCTTATTTGGCTCAGCAGAACTGAAATGCTTTTACACGCTCACTCACATAAGCTCAGCGATTCTCTGCGCGATCAACCTCTCACATGTTTAAGCTTGCTGCGGGAGATTTCACTTGTCATGTTTGCATAGTAAGCTACCGATTAATAAGACGATGTCAGAGGAATTGGTGCACAAATTATCATCACTCACAGATCAGTGCTGTCGCTCTCTATACACAGTTCGCACGATTGCAAAGTGAAAGCAAAAAAACAAGCGCAAATTCAAACGCGATTTCAATATGTCACATATTGACAGTGGCTCACCGATGCCAATGACATAATTACCCAGCTACATTTCCGAAAGAATGCAAGAGCATTGACATATATTTTTCTTCCTACAATAGCCCGACTGGAAAAATCGCTAGCTCCGGGACGTCGGGCTAGCGATATTGCAAGCCCTGTATCTGATTGAGGAATCACTCATCTTTGGAAAAGAGAGTTTATTACAGAGAAATGTCTCTTTCCAAAATAAAAGCTATACTATCCGCTTCTTCTGGGCTATATTCTCAGCAGCATAAGGAGAATCATGTGCTAACAGCTGTCTAAATGACTCGGCTAAAGTTAGTAGCATGCTTGTTGTTTTTGTCTTTGCACTAGGATGATGTAAATGTGCAGTCATATTCGTTGTGTTCCCGCTAGTGCTTTCAGGTTAATCTCGTTGAAATGACCTTAACGCCACAACACGGCAAATCTCCGTTAACGAGCTACCGCCGATCGCCCCGTGCATGGGGCTAGACGGCCAACACGTTAACGAGCTAACTGCGCTAACACACTAGTTCACACCAATGTAATTGAGCATTGTGTGGCACATCCAACATACTGTTTTACTTTAGTCCATGACTCGCTTACCTTCAGGGTCATACGCCACATGAAAACCAAAATAATTCCAAACACCACATCTGAATGAGGGTGGGGGAGGTGCCCTGCGCTCTTCCTTCTGACGATGCTGTCTGTGTTGAGCGCTCAGTGGATCTGCGCTCGACAGTGCAGCCTAGGCGGAGTAGTCGAACGCAGATTCACTGAGCGCTCAACACAGACAGCATCGTCAGAAGGAAAGTTGATAAAATAAATTACAAATGTTGTATTGTTCGATACATATGCGTACCGAACCGAAAGCACTGTATCGAACGGTTCAATATCGATACGAATATCGTTGCACCCCTAATACATACATATATATATATATACAAAATGGACCATCCAATGTAATTTCAGAATGACAAATCTCCATTTGGACACTAAAGAGAGCTGGAGCCACTTACAATATCCTGTATCTACACTTTCACTTATAGTACATTATCCAATAAACTCTAAATTCAGTATGAAGCATCTGACAATAATAGGCTAAAAAGACGGCTGCTCCTGCTGACTTGATAATGACATAATGGACCATTGAGGTTTAAGAAATAATATAACTGCACGCAAGTATTGCATTGCATACAGATTTGTAGTGTTCCATACTGTAGCAAACATTAAAGGCTATGCAGAAATATAATGGGAATCCATGGGAAATCATGAAGGAATAAAACTACATACCGTAACAGGCTGTTGGTGAGAAAGATAATTGAGCATGCAGTAAAAACCACAGATAAGATAATTCATGCTGTGACTCAGATAAGACGTTATGACGATACTGTATTCAGCTCCTCTCTTCTCAAACCTAGATTTACGTCTGATATCCTTTTTGTCTGCACATCCCATCTTTTGACATGACTTGTACCACTGCACTCAATCGCAGGCTTCTTCTCTGACTATTGTCTATATGCTGTTATTACTGTCATCTCCCCTTTTCCTGCCTTCTCACCCCACCACCACCCCTACCCCTACCTCCACGTCTTCTTTCAACTCACACTCAGATTTGTGGCTCTTAATACTGTCTCTGTCTACCAGAAGGACAGGAGCACGGGAAATGACATGTTTCCGCCTGGGGTGAAAAGAAACACACACACACACACACGCACACACACACAGGCAATGGAGACTGCGTCAAGCTCACAATGTAATTATGGGGAAACAGAGCAGTCAGTTACACACCTGAGTGCAGCTCGGATCAGAGCTGGGGTGTTACTCTGCCACTGATGGAGAAAGCCAGGAGTTAGTCTGTTAAAGCACGATGACAGACAGCTACATCTGCTGACATGGCCGCGCTGACAGAACAAATATTTGGAATGAAAAGAAAAGGAAAAGGTCTACATGGAACATGAAGGTGACACTGTAGTGTCTTTCATGGATGTGGAAGTTCAAAAAGTGTATACAGGAATAGAGGAGACCACACATGCTTGAAAGAAGTCTGGTGCCTATTTCAATGTTTCATAGGAAGTACTGAAGCCCTAATATGGATTAACTCTTTACATGGAAAATTATAGATGCAAGAAATCCTTATCCAGAATATCGCAGATCCAAACAGTCATGTGCAATCAATGCTGGGGGTTTTCAACAGATTGCTCCCACTGAAAATAAAAAAATACAAATATTACACAGCTACTCACAGTGATATGCTTTATCTATGTTAATACAAGGTAGGCTTCTTATTTTCTATTTCTTCCAAGACTGAGAGATGAGAAAATCAATACAAGCTTCAGGTCTGTGCATTCACAAGGAACTGGAGCCAGAAGGCAATTAGCTTAGCTTAGCTTAGGCTAATGACTTGAAACAGGGAAACGAGCTTGGCACTTTCCAAGGTTCACATCTCAGTAATTAACACATATATAGTTTGTGCTTGTGGTGGTGGATAACAGGTTTCTAGTCTTTATAACTGTGACTGACCGCCTCCTTATTTGATGTCTTTATTCAAAGACTGAGCCAGTGCAGCTACAAAGAGAATGGACAGGAAACTTAGGGGTGATTCCAGCTTGGGTGACTTCAATCGGTACTCAAAATATGCAACCCATTTTAGCTAAATAGACTGAAGAAGTTTCTTGATTCATAAAGGGTTTCCACAGCAGTTTGATCCATTTATTTGATTTGGCACAAATTTTTTACACAAGGTACCGTTCCTGACACAACCCTCACAGGGATTTAGCTGTCCTCTCAGTCTTGAACCAAGACAGTGGCTCTGCAGTCATTATGGCAAAAGTGCAACATATGAAAATTTGGAGGCTGATACCAGTGGTATTTCCACATTGTAGTTATGAAGTACATAATATAAAGGCTGCTTTACACACAGACGTTGCTCCAAGTAGATGCAGCATGTGTAAAAACTATTTGTTGTCACAGCAAGTGAGTCAGTAGTATATTTTCCTATACTTCATTCAAGATCAAAAGTATTTGTTGCATTTTTTTATACCCTAATATAAATATGCATATTTTATCATTGGTCAATTAGTTAGGGCAATTTAGAAAAACAAAAATAAAGGAAAAGAGCTGACTGACATCCTCTGTAGTTACTGCTGGTATGACACTACGTGAGAAATAGTGCAGCACTGATGAAATAGAAATCCAATGTTTTTGATTCCAGCTGATGCCTTTTCATTTCCTGACAGCACCACTGTCTGTTCTCCTCAGCTACTTTAGAAGATTACCTCATGACCTGACAAAATCCCTAACAGAGAATCACACTGTAAATGGACAGATTGTAGCTACAGCTGCTAGTTCACTCAGCTCCTCTTTGTACCAGTTCAGGTGCCTAATATCGCTGAACTATACAATCAATATATATATATATATATATATATATATATATATATATATATATATACATACATACATATATATATATATATATATACATACACACACACACATATATATATATACATACACACATATATATATATACATATATATATACGCATGTTACCTGCATATTATAGCACCACCTAGCATCTAAACAAATTGCCATGCATACAATTTAAAGATCATCATGTACTGTATATATTAGAGATGGACCGATCCGATATTACATATCGGTATTGGTCCGATACTGACCTAAATTACTGGATCGGATATCGGAGAAAAATAAAAAATGTAATCCGATCCATTAAATATCAGGAAAGCACCTCACAAAACTTGCAACACGCGGTAACTCACCTCAGAAGTTAGCACGTTGGAGCAGTATGCATCACGTGATAGAGCGGCTGTGGCATGCGGGACCTGTTGGTGGTCTGGATAGCATGTGGAGCTTCGCTAGCAACCCGGCATTTCATCTCCGACAAAGTTATCCCGAGAGAAGTAAAGCAAGTGTGTAAGTCCATCTCTGAATGTTTGTAAAGCATTCCTGCGTTAAGCTTAACAAGCGACTGCCTCTCCTGCTGCTACTTCAATCATGAAACTGCTTAATGATCAGCTGATCGGCTTTTCTGTCGCGAGTCCGTGTCTCTAGTTTGCTTTTGGCCCATTTTGCACCAGAAAGAGGAAACCAGTGGCTGAACAACAGCAGCACGTTTAAGCTTGATCAGCTATTGTTAGAATGTATTTAATATTACCTTCTACTCAAGGATCTTTTTCTACAGCTGACGCTGGTAACTGTGCAGGGGCGGATCTAGCAAAGTTTAGCCAGGGGGGCCGATAGGGCATTAACAGGGAAAAGGGGGCACAAAGACATACTTTTCTTTCTTATTCTCATTTAAAATGTCTAGCTTTTAATAAATAATTATCTGACACCCAAAGTTTTAATTTGATGTAAAATGAATAGAAGTCAATTACTGTATATAGTAACTATTAAGTCTAATATATATACCCTAGTAAGCTATAGTACTTTTTCCTTTGGGAAGGTACCATCTGTGCAGTCTGCAATTTTGTTGAAGAAAGATGTTGAATCTATTTAATATTTCTTGAAAAATAATTGATTTCTGTGCATTTTTTTTCACACTGCATCAAATTAAGGTTGATTACGTCGATTAAGCATCATGAGGTGGAGCGTGAGGGGTGGTTCCCTATTTTTTATTTATTTATTTTTGTTGTTGCTGGGAGTTGGAACCCTATTAGTTAGTTGCTTAATATTTATGCTAAGTACTCTTTAAAATACCAGAATAGGGAGGATGGTGTAGGTTTAAGTTTATTAGATTGATCAGTATTGCTGAACTATGAAATATTTTTTTTTGCATAGGGGTATAACAGAATAGCTTTAGTGTAGTTGTTGTTTTAAACTTGAGTATGAACTTATACAAAATGCAGCAAGATATTTAAAAAACAGTTTTGTTGATTAAAAAACACTATATCGGATTCATATCGGTATCGGCAGATATCCAAATTTATGGTATCGGTATCGGACATAAAAAAGTGGTATCGTGCCATCTCTAGTATATATCAGCAGTTTCTCTCTCTTGAAGGAATAGGGTTGTAGCTTATTAAATCCACACTCTGCCATGTTCACACAGAACCTTATCAACCTCTACATGGCACAACATGACTGGAGAGTCAGTGCAGCTGTACAGAACTCAGACTCATTCTGTCTTCTTTCTCTGTTTATTCAAGGTTCAGTCAAGAAGTCTGAATTATCCTTTTCTTATTTACTGCTTCATCATTACATGGTATTAGTGTATATATATTTGTGTGTGTGTGTGTGTGTGTGTGTGTTCTACCACAAGGGACAAAAGAGCGAGTTTGATAAATGGCTCAAATAATGAGGACTCCCAGGAGCTCTCAACTTAACTACAATGTAGGACTGCGGTGATGGAGATGTAGATAGATACACATGTGCGTGCACATACTGCAATCAGTATTAGAAGCTTGCAATCTAATCTCAAAAGCACACATTGGATGAGCTCTGTGTGCAGATAGCCACAGTATATCTGAAATCAAAGAAACCCACAAATCACTGCAGTATAATAAACAGTGTCAGATGATTGTTCGATATGTTTCTTTGCTTGGCAGCAGAAAACCTCATGCAGGATGCAAGAGGATACACCTCACAATAAAGATACCATACTGTTATGCATAAATAATAACATTCCTGATGTGATCTGCTTCAAAAGTAGACCACGCATCCTATTTTTCATCCCATTTTGTTTCTTCTTAAGATTAATTGCAATACCTTAGGTCAGACGCTTCTGTTTTGCTTTGTTTTTTGCTTTTTTGTTGCTGTTGTTTTTTATAACCTTGTACCATGAATTCACAAAAGGACCGTTGATACTATAAAAACCCAGAGAAAGATGGGCTTATTAGAAGTAATTATCTGTGAGGGTTGTCACTTTGCCAGCCATATAATAATCTGCTAATATCCCAAATTATCTGCAAAAATACTCAGTTTACCAGAAACCGATCAACCTCCAGACAAAATATATTTCTCATATCTGCTGACAGAATTCAATCACCTTAGTATCCTCATTGAGTAGCATACTGATCCAGTATGCAGATCCAGTAATTAAAGTATGTAATATGAAAATGAAATATGTAACATTTCATTCATACATTGCCTATCAACATATTACTACTGGGATTGAAAGTAATGCCTCTTAAACGTTCATAAACAACAGAGCGCAGTTGTCAGTCGGCTGTCTGTCACAGTGCTGTTGTTGTTGATGGAATACTCAGGACAAACACATGTACACGACACAGAACTGCCACACTCAGCCTGACAATACGTGCTATATTTCACAGTTCCCAATGACTCAGTCTTACGTCATATTTTTTGTCTCTTCAGAAGGATGAATATTGTGTAATTTGCTGGTCTTTACATTCAGTTAAAACGGTCAGGAAATCTCAGATGGTTTTATTTTTGTCATGAAGCAAAGAATAGTCACGAGAACTCTCTCTTAACAGCAAAGGCTGAACTTGTATCAAAGAACCGCTTATCTTAAACATGCTAATGATGTTTCACTGTACATGGAGCACCTTTAAATTAAAACATATCATATGCATTTGTGTGCATACACAGCATTGGAGAAAGAAAGGGAGAAATAGTGGCAGCCATAATGACCCAGTGAGCCAGTAGGAGAGGCAGCAGCGTGGGTTGGGCTTCAGCACCAGGCACAAGGTGCAGCACCCTGCCTGAATATCAAAAAGCTCCATCCCTTTGACCTTGAGATTAATATTTAAAAGCTGGCTACAGTCTATACACACACACAGAGACATGTGCACATCCACACACTGTTCACACGTGCCCCGCAGCCTGTGGTGAACTGAAGTCATCCTCATTAACTGACTGTTGGGTTGTGATTCTTTTATCTGTAAATACTGCATAAGGAGAAGCTGCTTATATACTGTACATGTCATAAGAGATGTGAATGAATAAAGGGAGAATATCCATGTGTTAAAAACCTCCGCACCACATCGATCTGAATGTTTGCCTGTTCTTTTTAACACCATGCATGAAGAAAGAAGAAGAAATATTAGAAGCCATATGGAAAATGGCTGGCAATAATATAAATAGACAAAAACATGCAGACACACCTTTGTTGCGTTTTGACCTTGTCGACTTTTAGCTTCAGCTTTATGATTTTGTTTGTTGTTGTTTTTTTGATTAGCATGCGTTTTGACTGTTCTCACAGATCCCTAAATCACATGACCCGACTGTACATAAAAAGAAAAATAAATAAATTATGTAAACAAGAAAAGAATTGTGGCATTAAATGCTTTTTTTTCCCCAGCCGAGTGGGTTTAGTCATTTTTGTCTGTCCTTTATTTGATTTTGCCCTTATTCTGCCCTTTTGTTTGTTTTTCCTTCTTCCTAATCTCGTTGGTGGAGAAATAAACGCTTTGTATCTTCTGCTGCTGGGATGTGAGGAATGTGTTTTGTGCCATTTTTTCTCTCCTAGCGGGCTTAAATTGAGTTTGACAAACTTTTAAAAGCTGTCACATATCTGCAGCCTTCAATCTCCGTTGTGATAAAAATATGTTTATCAGGAAGTTGGATTTAATTATTTTACAAAGTGTGTACTCACTTTAATTTAAAAGGATGTCAATACGCAGTATTCTGGCTTGTCCCAAATAAGAGTTACTGTATAGAGATATACATCCTACTTCTGCCACAGATCCTATATGAGTGAAATGCTAAAGTTGGATTGCTCCTTTTGGTGTAGATACCATATTTAGTATTTTTACACCTCTCATTGTCATTCCTGTCCTTTCCATGGAATTACTTTTCTCCACCAGCCAGATTAAACATATCTTACTGTGTAATGAAAGCAGTAGAAAGTTATGTACAGAAATGCAAACCAGAGTGTAGGAAATTAAAAGACAACTTGCACCAAGCTGGCTGTATTTGTTGTGTTTGCACTATGAGTAAGATTGTCTGTGAGAGACTACGGCTTAGAGCGGATTCATTTCAGTCAAATCAGTCGAGATGTTTATGTTTCCAAAATGAAGTGGGGGCCTGTATGTGTGTGTTCTTTTGTTTTTTTACACTAAGACAAATGCGATTTATATTGTTTTCTGTGTTGGGGATCTCTGTTTCTTTTACTCTTGCCTTCTCAAAATGTAACACGCATTTAATTGAGTAGTTTGTTACCTGCCACTGAAGCTTCATTTATTACAGGCAACAAATCTGGCTTCACTTTTCATTCCCAAAAATGGCACAGTAGATACTAAATGACCATCGCTGACAGCTAGGGCATGCGTAGAGTAGCTTATAATATGATGCTATACCATATGTTATAAAGACTATAAAGATGATAAAGACTAATGAAGAGGTCACTCTGGTAAGAAAGAATCGACCTAAATCATCTGCATGTTTAAAAAATCTATCCTTGTTGTATCAATAGAGTATTGCAAGAGGAAGCAATAAAGAGATATTGCTACATTTATTTATGGGAGGCGGTGGGACATTGTTGGTATTTAATAAAAAAAACTTCATTTGTACCAAAACATAACCCATCTAAATGTTTGGAAAAGTAAATGTAAAAGATGCCATGAAATGAGAAGGAGACATAAAAGACTCTACCTGCTCTGAAGTCATGAGTGTGGCTGCAGTAAAACATGAAACAATAATCAATGACTTCCTGACACATGAATGTCATCATCTTTACAACCAACATAAAGATACACCTAAAAGGAAAAAAAAATCAACCATGGCAGCCTGTATATTTATGGTATGTAGGTATGTACAATGGTGTATGTACAGCAAAACTAAACAGCATCTACAGAACACTTAAGTGAACTACTGAGTTTGGCTCCTCTGGGGACTGTTTGCCTGTGCAGCAGGCTTGCTTTACAGTTTTCTTTGTAACTGAGCTGATTGCTCCAAAGGTTTGCACTTTTTTTTGTTTGTTTTCTCCTTTTTATACTGTTTCTACTTGTTGCATATAGTAAATGTTTGCTTTTTAATTTATCTTATCAAACTTTTTTTTCTCCCTTTATTAAAAAAGTACAAATGTCATATAAAAGATTGTTAATCAAACTGAGAATCACATTAGGAAAAGGCCTTATCCCACCCTGTTTACTAATGTACTACACAACCGATCACTAGTAGAAGACAGCCATCAGCTGGGTCCGCTTTCTAAAATGTTACTAGTCAAAGATAAAATAGTGTTTTTCCAGGTTATCCACAATAGCACACGCGTGGATATCTGAAATTCTCAGATGTACACAAAAACACATGCACGATCCCTGCGTGCAGCTCTTTTTCTTCTACCCTCTATGCTTCAATTCGCCTCCGTCCACCGCTGTGAGGGATGCAAACAAACACGGCAACAAACAAACAAAGTGATGAGCGGACATGACGTCTGAGGCTTAGCTTTTGTTTTATCTTCCCTCTCTTGTTTCTCCCTCTATGTTTAGCGCAGTGTGTGAGGCCCCAGTGCAACACACTCCTTTATGGAGAGACGATGGGGAGGCAACCTCGCTGCCAACTGTGTGATCAAAGCCTCTGTGTGTTTATATACCTGCGCAAATACTATATGAGCATGAGAGGCAGAGATCTTTGAAGATATGTGGATGGTTAATAGTCTGGATGGCAGCAACTGCTCAGTTAAGTTGCAATATTTTAAAAAAATGGGGGGGATTTTATGATTATTTTACAAATGCTGCACAGACAGTCTGCTGCATGATTAACACATTTTTAGCATGTAATGTTATGTGTTTTTCTTCATTTCACTTTACCTCATTTTCATTCCTAGTAAGGATGATTTTGTATTATATCCTGATATGTAAATCCTCAGAACTGATTGAGGGTGTACTTTTTTCCTCTTTTTTTTTGACTGTAATTATTGACACTTTCTAAAAGGTGATGTGCCAGAACAGAACAAACTGGCAATGACTTTTGGAGCCGACCACGAGCCAAAGGTTAAAAACGAGGGAAGCCAGTCACTTTGACTTGGAAAAGCACAGATGGAATTAATAAGATTAAATATGGCTGCATTCCATTTGAGGCAAGCTGGCTCCAGGGCTCTGGCACTGTGCATGCTGATTCTCTAGGGGTACTTAATGGAACAGAGCCATCATTAATGACCAATGAATCAATTTTGTATACAAATTCTTCTTGTACACTTTCCGATAAAACACATAGTTATTCATTACAATGTGAAATAAGCCTTAATGGACTAAGAGGTTTTTTAGTGCATTGCAGATTTTATATGAAACAATTTTTATTTTTGAAGACACAAAAAAAATCCTTATACGCTGACCATTTGTATTTAGCCTGAAATTTTTAACTAAAGAAAACATCCACACTTTTAGTTTGTAACAGCTGCACAACTCTACAGCCAACAGAGTAATCTTTGTCTCTATGGAGGAGAGACTGTCGTGAGAATTTTACAGTTTCTCTGAATTGCTAAAACACTAACTCCCACCAAATTCTCACCATCCTGATCAAATTTATTAAATAACTCATTCATTTGGTAACACCTAAAACAATTTCCACCTAGTTATACACAATTTTCAGAGCTAATTTAGCCTATTGGAAAACTCTGAACACATTTTCACTCGTGAAAACACATTTCTTTCCACTGTGATGCACAAAGCACAACTACAGCGCTGATGTCACTTCTTAAACGCAACAATTCAAAATTGTTCACACTTGTTTCTCGTGACGTGACGAAACAGATGAGAGCCACTTCAGAGTGCAAAGTGAGCAAGGGTAAGTTCAAGTTTCGGTGTAACAGTGCATGGTTATTATAGCTTTGTATTTTCTAATTAGGCGTTTGTTTTTATTTTGAGTTTTGTTTTTAATTTGGTTTAGTTTTTGTTAGTTTCACTGTTGGTGTTGGTTTTCTTAATTATTATAATTTGGAGGGTGTTTATCGGGGGTAACATTTTAAATGCTGAGAATAAAAATTCCTATAAAAGTACAGCACTCTGTGAAGACAGAGGGGTGTGGCGGGGATTAATACATGTATCTGGACCGTATGTGTTTCTTATTAGACATAACTGACAAAGACTGACACTAAGGACAGTTCCAGAATATTTTTTAAAAAACAAGTAATTTCAGATCAAATCTGAGCTGCTGGGATATTTTTGCACATGGAATAAGAGGAAATCGCACATTAGTTTTTATCCGCTGATGAGGCTGGGATAAAAAAAATAATACAACAATCACACTAGGGGAAACAGTGGTTGTAGATGTACAAAATTACTGCAAACATGAACTTGAAATTTTCTTGCCGTCAAAATGGTTGCTTTAAAGATGGCGACCAGGTCTGTAACCACTGGTGGTCAGTTGTCAACTGACACAACAGTGAAATGGCAATAAGTGTAGTGATAGTCTCAATACTATCACTCCACTGTATTATTACCAGAGCCCCCTCCTACCAGCACATCACCCCTATCCTTCAGGAACTTCACTGGCTTCCTATGAAATCCCGAATAGTATACAAGCTTCTTCTGCTCACCTTCAAGGCCCTTCATAACCTTCCCGTTCACTTCGATCCTCTTCTTATATCCAACTTGCTGTGCCTTCATTCTGCCTCAGCATTATGGGAAGCAGAGCTTTTCGCTGCTCTGCTCCCAGGCTGTGGGACTCTCTACCCCCAGATATAAGAAACATTGGTTTTCTTCCCCAGTTTAAATCTCAACTCAACACCTATCTGTTCAAGTCTGCATATTCACTGTGAGCTTATTGTCATTGTTCTAATATGTGTTTTATTCTATTATTAAGTGTCCTTGGGTGTCTTGAAAGGCGCTTTTAAATATAATGTATTATTATTATTATTATTATTATTATAAGTCAAATTCAGTCTGCTATCAAGCTGACTTGATCTAAAAATGTGACAATAGCGTCAGTATTGTAAGGACCCAAGCTGGCATGTTTGATGGCAGCAAAATGAGGATTGGCAGTAGCCCTATGGCTAATAATGTTTCTCTTTTTCTTCAGCATGTCTTTTGTCTTGTCTTTCTTCTCTCACCCCAACCGGTGGCGGCAGATGGCCGCTCCTCCCTAGGCCTGGTTCTGCTGGAGGTTTCTTCCTATTAAAAGGGAGTTTTTCCTTCCCACTGTCGCACTGTGATTGTTGGGTTTTTCTCTGTATGTGTTATGGTAGGGTCTACCTTACAATATAAAGCGCCTTGGGATGACTGTTGTTGTGATTTGGCGCTGTATAAACAAAATTAAATTGAATCGAATTCTGGCTCAGTTACACTGAAGTAAAATAAGATGGCAACCTTGCCAGTAGGAAAAGTTTGGTGTTGCCAGGGGACTGCAACCCAGCTGGTTGCAAACATGTTGTTTCCTGGTTATATTCCTATATAAAAGCAAGGTTTTATATGGGATTGGTTTGGTTTGCTGACATCGTCAAATCAGCAAACCAAACAGACCAGATCCAACACTGTCATGCTTTTGTTCTCTTTTTGTTCTCTTCACATACGTTTGCTGACCTTACAGTGGTATGTTCAGTAGTATGTGGAGGAACATATTTAGTTCTGAATACTTTGTTCTGATGCTTAGTATTGACAGACTTCAATATATGAAGAAACATTTTTTTTATTAAAAAAAAAAAGCTGTAACATAAAGTTCACTTGATTCATACTTACCAGTTTGCTAAGTAAATTATATCATGAGGTATAATCCTGTTTGAGGTCTACAATGCATAAAAACATTTAGTATGTTTGATTAATGTTTGGTACAGTACTTCTCTTGGGTTTGGAGGCTGTCTATTTATGTTTTACTCTATTTCTGTAACTTTTGTAGAACAGCAACACCTCCACATGAGCTTGGAATGACTCGAGTTACGTATCATGAATACTGTGTTTTCCATTTTTTGATAGTAGGGTGTAATGAACGCTCAGTAGTAATATTGTTTTGACCGGTTTCATGCTTTATCGCGCAGTCTTGTGCACGGACAAGAGTGTTTTGATGCGTTTGTGGGGATTTACCAGAAGAGCCAGAGGCTTTATGAATACAGTTTGAAAATTGGATTTTGTGTTTAGAGTTCTGAGAAAAGGGCGGAAGGTTCCAAGAAACGTGCCTCAGCAATTGTGGCACAACTGTAATACATCAGCGTCAGCAGGCCAGAGTGAGATTTGAAAGACTCCAGTAAAAGCTGACATTTGTACTGCCACCTAATTAAGATGTAAATCAGAGAGTAAATTACAGGCTTCGAATGAGGAGCCAATAACGGCGACGTTACTCAACCTGTTCTTAAAGTTCTCAGGTGCAACTCCACAAAATCTTAGTAATAGTTGTCAAGATTTGAAATAATCTAAAGATACATTGTTGTCCTGAAAAAAGGGACAGCTTCTGGCTCAGATATCATGTATTACTCACGTTCCTAAAGAAATATCCACATCGGTGTTTGCATTTGTGTCAGTATTAAAGGCTTTCTGTTGATATAAACTGGATTCTTGTAGCTATCAAAGGAGGAGGCACAACCAGGCAGGGGGTACAGTATTGACATGTCACACACCCAATGTGATACTACAAAGCTTCTCTCTATGATTTCATCCTTCCCCCTATCTCCTTGCTCTCTTTCTTTTGCCTTATCTTTCCTTCCGCTGCTGCTCTCATTCTCTCTCTCCCACCGTCCCACTATCTGTCCTTCACCATCCCTTTCCTTATCCACCTCTTTCTCATCTTCCACGTCTCCCTCTCTCTCAGACATGTGATATCTCCTTGCATCTCCTGCTCACTTCCTGCACCTTTCCGTTCCTTCCGCTTTCACAACATCTCCACTCCCTCTTTCCATTTTTATATCCTCCACTCCCTGCATCTGCTCGCAGCATCTCTGAACACATCCCTCGTCTCCCCTCACTATATTTATCTCTTCCTTATCTGGATCTCCCGCCCCTCTCCTTCCATGCATTCCTATCTGTCTATATCTGCTGCTCTCTCCCAGTCTCAGTGGGCTCAGCTCTCATAAGCAGAGGGTGCAGAAGAAGGAATGAACCTGAAATGGTAAATTGCTTATTTCTGACAGCTCAGCAACTGCATTAAGCGCCCCCTGATTCACAAAAAAAAAACAAAAAAACAACTTAGATGAAGGCAGCAATGTAAAAGAATGTATGAAAAAAACAGAAAAGCAAACAACAAAAACAAGTCATATTCATCACGGTAATTGTGTGGGTGCTTTGGGTACGCGAGTGGCTGATGAGGGATGGCGCTGCTCACAGGCCTCCCTGACGTCCATGAATCACAGCCAGAGTTGCTTGCTGGCCCTCAGCCGCCATAAAACAAAAGATGGAGATGAAAAATGCAGCAATTAAGTGATTTGATTTCTGCTCTACCCTCCTGTCCTCCTTTCTTCTCCCGCCCCCCTTTTTCTGGCCACACAAACAAACACACACAAATTCAAAATCCAACCGCACGAAACGAGACACAACGACAAACCTCAACTGTGACTCTCACACAAATAAAATCCCACTACAGAAACAGGAATATAAATATCACATATGTACACAAAATGAAGGAGAATTTCCTTAGTAGTCACAGTAGAACCCTGTGTATCACTTACACGATCGCTGGGCTGACCTTAAAATCAAGCTGGTGTGACGACATAATACATAATGTTGCATCATCTAAGATTAACAACCTGTGATTAACTAAAAGCTCAGAAACTAAATTATAAGTGAGTGAACGTAGCTGAAGGTGATACAGTAAACTGTCTTTGTCGCAAGGTCCCACGAAAACCTGCAGCTTCAGAAAAAAAAGACTAATTTCAGCAGAGCAAACAGCTTTGCTGTTGTTATCTTCATAATTAGCAAGCAGGTTAGTTTAAAATGCAAGCAGTGCTGTACAAATATTAGCCACACCTAGCTTTGAGACGGCAGGTAATTTACACAGCAGCCGGCGACAATGGTAATGCTTCAGTCGTTCACACTTTCATACAGTCAAGAGGCAGTGGGATCTAAAATGGGATTAGGTAAAGCCCGTGCAGCACTGGCTAAGGTAATCAGATTTTTAGGGGCAAAACAAACAGGCATGTGATGGCTATGAAAAAAAAAAAGACTTTGGCTATAGCTAAAGCGGCATAGCGTGTCTATTAGTTGGAAGGTTGGCGGTTCGATCCCTGGCTTCTCCAGTCTCCATGTGTCCATGGACAAGATACTAACCCTGAGTTGCTCCTGAGTGTGAATATTAGACAGATGCACTTACACATAGAAAAAAGTGCTGTGTGAATGAGACATGCTGTATAAAGTGCTTTGAGTGCTCAAGCCGAGTAGAAAGGCGCTACATAAGACCACATTTACCCACAGCCTTAAGTTTGAATGTGAGCACACGCGTAAGAGATCATTCAGAAACCGTATAAATTTTATAGTTACATTATTTTTGTTTCCATTTCTTGATAATAAGAGAAAAAAGCAGGGTTATACGTAATGTGGCACAGAGTACCTGTGCTGGGATCTAACAGCAGAATAAAGAGAATGTGGCTCCTGTTCAGTATTTCTACTGGTTTTCTTGCTTTATTATTCATCTTATAAAATCTTTTGGCTTTTATGATTCTCACCTACATGCACATATGTACTAGACTCTACTGGAGGCTGCTCGCAGTAGTGCGTTTAAATCCACATTACTGTTCATTACTGTATGTTACAGTCCCTCAGGGCAATGACTGCAAGAACAGCCACCAGGGGGCTTGTCACAGTATATGCTACACAAACTCTCAGAGTATATACTAATGAAATCCAAGCATGCAAACAAATCTGACAATAATGAAAACATGAAAATAACATCTTTGGCACTGAGTCGAAACTCTCTCTTCCTCTGTGCATCTCAGGAGCAAACATATTAGAACAATTTACCTCCTACATGCAGCAGAGTGCAGACTATATTTAAACAAGGCACTCTATGAGAAATGTGGATGCTTTAACGTTGTTTAGCTTTTGGGAGGAGGAGGGGGGGGAGGGGTGCTGTTTAATGGGACTTGGCTAAGCATGTGTAATTAAGAGCAGGGGTAAGTGGTGAGTTGCACAGTGCATTATCATGTATGTGTGTATGCGTTTTTGTGTGTTAGTCTGTGTGTGCGTATGTTTGTGAGGGATATGGTAGCAGCATCAGGCCATGATGGAGTGCTTTGCGCAGCCAAACACCCATTCAGCAAGCCGTGGGCTCATTAATCCTGCCAAACTCCACTTGTTACATACACGCACAGGAAATCATGAGGCTAGGTAAACAGGGAACTGCTGTGATCCATCACTGCACACCAGGAACACACAGATATAGGTCCACACACACACGCTCACATGTAAAATGATAAGTTTATACCCATACAAACACACGGAGGTCTGCACGCGCGTGACAAATACACAGATGCAAACAAATTTACACACTGAAAGCTTCTAGTATGTGTAGTATATGATGCTGTTTCTCCCAGCAGAATACAGGCCGTGCTTTATGCTGGGATGTGAGAGGTGAAACCAGAAATAACCCCCTGCACCCCCCGTAATGTAACAGAGAAATGGCATCCAGTGCTGGTAAAGGCCTGCACTTGCTATTAGTAGTAAGAAATACTGCCACAAAGCCTGGAAAGAAATCAATAGAGCTTGACCCCAGTTTGACCTCTGGTTGAATGGAGAACTTATGGGACCACAGTGGCCTTGATATTAGCTTATTTGATGTGTTATTTCCCAACAACAACAACAACAACAACTCTTTTCTCTCAATTTCCACTTTCTTTCTTTCTACTCTTTATTTTCTCTATTCGCTTGCCGTTTTGTTTCCATCTCCTAAGTGCTTATGAATAAGCACACACACACACATCCGCATGCATACACATGCCAACCTACACACATCGTATGACAAATGCAGTATAGGGCCAGTTACACAGCCCAGTGGTTAGATGTAATGTTGGAGCAGATCTGTTATATCTATACGCTTCCCTGGCTCCAGCATTTACTGAAGCCATCAGCGAAACAACATTCCATATATCTTTGACAGAGAGGGGAACAATAGTATTTACACCAATTTAGCCCTGGGAGGGGGAGATTTCCAGTTAATGGGCAACTTTTCCCCCCCCTCCGCTTTCTCTTCTTTTAACATTTTCAAAATGGCCACCCTTCAGGAGGACAGATGAGACATGCACTAAGGCTGCGACTCACATGCTAATAAACTCCATTAGAAAACATGTAAATAATAATAAAAAAAAACACACACACACACATCAGCAACAAAATAAAATGCTTCACAAAATAATCTGGTGCCTGTAACACTGCACTCCATGACAGGTAATTGCGCTATAAGCTGGTAAATAAGATACAAAATACACCTCTTAATAAAGATGACTAGCAAACGCACAGGCAGGAGAAGTGAAAAGCATAATTTCATGCTTTTTATGAATAAATATTTTACTAGTATTGTTTTCTCTCTTCTTTTGCTATGAATTGTGTCCATGTCAGCATGCAAGCTTCAATCTACTCATAGTGTTTACCCAGCATGGTCTTGCTGCGTTGTGGCAGCCTGGGAATGGCTAGCATGATAAGGTTAAATGTCACCAGTCACCAAGGGGCCAGTGAAGGGTTAGCTGTGGTGCAGGTTCAGGTTTGGGCTAGCAGCAAAAGGTCAGAGAGGTCAGATCAGGTCAAAGAAAGGACAAGCTGTCCACTGGGGTTAGTAAAAGGTGACAAGAAAATTAGGCTGTGCAGTTTTACTTAATGCAGTTTTCAGAAAACACTACAAAAAAAAAAGCCAACAAGAATTTAAAGTAAGAGATTTTTAATATAAGAATTTGTCAGTATTGGGTGTTCTTATTATTCTTTCTTAAAGATGTTTGAGTTGTGTCACAGAACTAATCATAAAATACACTCTATATTTTATCATATAGTCTACTCAAATGTTTTATTCTGTATTAGCAGAATTAACCTGAACTTTTTTTTAACATCATCAGATTTTTTCTCACATCCTTATTTCTTAATATTACTTAAACCTCTCACCTGTCACTTCAAACTACAGTGATGTAAAATGGAAGACAACAAATAGTATAATCCTGTCATTTTTTTTAAGTTATTTGGTGGTTTGATGAATAAGATATTGTGGAGCATTTAGTTGCAATATCAAGTGAATTATTGCACACGATGCCCGGTCTGTTAGCTTCCCGATTCCTTTTAATGGTTATATGGTAAGTGGCCTGTATTTGTATAGCGCTTTACTTAGTCCCTAAGGACCCCAAAGCGCTTTACACTACATTCAGTCATTCACACACTGGTGATGGCAAGCTACATTGTAGCCACAGCGGCCCTGGGGCGCACTGACAGAGGCGAGGCTGCCGGACACTGGTGCCACCAGCCCCTCTGACCACCACCAGTAGGCAACGGGTGAAGTGTCTTGCCTAAGGACACAACGACCAAGACTTTCCGAGCCAAGCTCGAACTGGCAACCTTTCCGATTACAAGACGAACTGCCAACTCTTGAGCCACGATATATGAGCTCTCCTTACATGCCCACAGTGACTGCTGGCTAAAATGCTTTCAACATATGAACCAGAAAATTCTTTCAGGTCAAGTAGAATAGAAGAATAGAATAATCCTTTAATTGTCCCACAAGGGGAAATTTGGTTGTATCAGAAGCAAAAAAAAAAAAAAAAAGAACATTACAGCAAAAAGTACATTACTGTGTTAGGCTACGTCCCCACATACACGGGCATTTTTAAAAATGCAGCTTTTTCTATGTGTTTGGGCCATTCATCCACACATAAAGGGCATTTTGGGTCACTAAAAATGGAGATTTTAAAAAACTCCTGCCAGGGTGGAGATTTTCAAAAACTCAGATTTTGCGTTTAGGTGTGGACGGTGAAAACGGAGATTTAGTGACGCAACCCAGGCACAAAACCTCGTTTACTCTTTCCATCACAGGCTTCTAGACTTCTGATTGGCCAACATTTCTACACAGTTAAGATTTGGCATGTTCCTGACAGCGTTTGACTTCGATCTTGACATTTACATGTGAACTGAAATGTTTTTTCAAAACTGCACATGTGGACAGGATTTTTTTTAAAAAGACGAAAACGGAAAATCTCAGTTTTCAAAAACACCCAAAACACACCTAAAACTGGTTATTAAAAATTGTTTTCTTTTTTCTTTCACGGCATGTTTATCATATGCATTTTATCATTTAGGCATGCAGACATGGTCAAGACAAACTGCAGATGTTCAAACTGAGCATCACAATAGGGAAGAAAGGTGATTTAAGTGACTTTGAATATGGTGTGGTTATTATTGTCAGGTTGGCTGGCCTGAACATTTCAGAAACTGCTGATTTACTGGGATTTTCCACACAGTCAGGTCCAGGATTTACAAAGAAAGGCCCCCAAATAAAGAAGATGTCAGCTGATTCCAGAGGTCAGAGGAGAATGGGAAGACTGCATCAACCTGGCAGGAAGGCAACAGTAACTCCAATAATTCCTAACGTAAAAGACCAGACTGGGCTTCACTTCTGTCAGCGATGAAAAAGGAGCTCACCTGTAAAGTACCTGCTCTGCACACCTATATAAAGTGTATACAGTATATTTCAGTAGCAAGTACCCAATAAAATAAATATATCCCTTAGTTTGATCAAAACTAAGCACAGCTGAAAATGACTGAAATATCATTGGTTATGAATGGTGGCCACATTATGTATAAAGCATATGAAATAATTATCTAATTAAAACACTGGATGTAATGTTAAGAGATCACTAATGTCATTACTGTACCAGTCATTCTTATAACTGTGAGGCATTGCATTGTTAAATGAGTTTTTTTAAGTGACTTGAGAGAGCATCAACTGCAGCTGAAAACAGGGATGTTTTCTTTTTCTTCATAAACCTTCACAGCACTTCACAAACTGCCTATATTTCACTGAAGAAATAAAAGAAACAAAATAATGGCCAACAGCCCTCTGTAGACCTTTATCCTCCTCCCATTTTAGCCCCTTTTAAACACAGAAATGACCCACAGAACACTTCGAAGTGCTGTATCAATGCCTGACTGACAGCTCTACCTCCCTCTGGCCAGCCTACACAACACAGACTTACAATGAAGCCAGAGAAACAGAGAACTGTCAATCACAGGAAAGCCATCCATTGGGCAATATATATGATCATCTGCTAGAATCAAGTTCACCAGGGGTGTGGGCAAGTATACATCGACTCACCCACACACACACACACACACACACACACACACACACACACACACACACACACACGCACGCACACACACACGGGTACATACTGTAAATAACTGCACACATTACCCCTAAAATATCATAGACAGGTTCATGCACATGAACTAGCATGCGCACATTCACATGCAAAATGCACATAAGCACGCACACATATCCCTTACAGAGTGCAGAAGTCATCAGGGACCTGTAAAGCATTACCCTCTGTGTGACTTGAGCCACTCCAGAAATAGCCTCTGTAATGTATTCTTACCGCCGCCGTCTCTTTTGCACAATAGTGCCCTTAATAACACACTCCATTTCTGTTGGCATAAATAAGGGCTCCATTTCCATCTTATTTCATGCAAATGAGAGCGACGGCGCCCAAACAGGTAGTGGGAGTACTGTGTGAGTGGAGTGTAGAAGTGTGTAGTCGCTGAGTGTAGTGGCATGATTGGGGACGAGCGAATTCAAATGAGCGTTGGAGAGACCCCACGATGTGCCAACGACTCCCACGCCAGCCTGCCAACGGCGTGACAGACAACGTCACTTAGTCACTTATGGGCCCCGCCGCCTGCACATGGTGCCATTACAGGGGCCAACGCAAAAACCAATATTTATCCAGGCAAATGGTTCTCTCTCTAGAGAGAGATTATTGATGCAGACATGAAAGCTGCGCTCCAGTAGTAGGCGCTGGTGCAGCTCGATAACATGTTATGTCATTTGCTGAGTCCGCGGGGTTTTCAGCATTTGAAGAGCAACGATTGCAAGATACAGCAAGCCGCCACGCTGCTTCACACTATTGATTCTATGTGTGATTCTATATATTCTATGTCTATATTCCATGTGCAAAGGTAAAAAGCCATTACAGTTACATTAACGGCTCATTACGACTCAAATGACTAAAAGTTTGAGAAAAATACAACGTTTTAAAAAGGTAAACCTGCCTATATAAATGCTAACATTTGCATATACCTACCACTACACACTTAAAACTGTGGTGAACCTCTAGTGGTGTTAATTTCCAACATCTCCAAACCAATTTTGTTTGGTGTTAAATGATCACACTTCAGATTAAATACTGTTATTGACTATATCCTTAAAATCTGCCAGTCAGTAGCATAATTCAGTAGCTAATAGTTAACTTATACAACACAGTTGTGCAGTGTTTACAGTAAGAAGAACACTTTTTTCTGTCTGCATGTTCTCTATGTGGTGTAGTTTATTCCCACAATCCCGACACATGTAGGTTAGATTGCCAGGCAGGTCAAAATTTCAGGTGGGTATGGCTGTGTGTGAATGTTCCTCTGTCTCTATACATTAGCGCCCTGATTGGTGCAAACTACATCTTGCCTGGGGTCATGTGGCACAGACTAAGGTCAACTGGCAACATGACAGTGATATAGTACAGATAAAGAAGGAATAAAAAGATGGGTATATACAACACACTCATATCCTGCTTAGTCTTTGTCATTATAGTCATTTGTCATAACTAATGAAAATTGGCTTTTTATTTCCCTTTCAAATAAAGTTAGAAGGCCTAGCCATGGAGCAAAACTGAATAGACTAAACTGAATCCTGTGTATTGGAAAAATAAAGCTAAGTCAGAAATGCCAAAATCTGCAATTCCTCAAACTGCCTCTGGAGACTGGCTCATGTTTACAGCTTTATACAAAAATAAATAAACAATAATAATAAATAAGCTGTTGTGATCCAAATAATACGGTCTGCTGTGTGGTGCAGAACCTCTTATTTAAACAAGGCCACTTGTGGCTCCATTTTGTTGACCAAAATGTAAATCTTGAGGCTTCAAAATGTAGTGCACAACCAGTGGGTAACATCACAGTGGCTGCATCCATCTTTTATATACAGTCTATGGTTAAGACAATTTTATTTGTCAGCTGCTGCAGGTGCATAGTGCAGTGGGAACAGTTTAGAATTTCAAATTGCACAAATGTGCAATTTGTGCAATTTAAATTTGAATTTCACCTTACGTCAAACTTATGACCAATATTTGTTCTAAAAACAGGGAGTTTTGTTCATGAATAAGGGGGTAAAATCTTAGGGTGAACAAAACTGATCGCTGCCTTACTTGCTTGGACACTGCACCACATATACACTACAGTGCATGACCTAAGATACTGCAACCAAAATCATGTTTTTTCTTCTCTAGTGCCAGCAGCAATGCCAGCGGCAGCAGCTGGTTATTGATGATGCTGATTATTTGTGATAATTCACTCAAACTCCCTTGTGAGTCCAGTTAAAGTCATCCACCGATATTTGCTGCCAATCAGATCGACTCAAGGTTATTTCACAACCCAAAAACTTATGTGACTGTGTGACACATTTGTGATCTCAGAAAATCAAACCAAAACCTTATTTCGTTTTTTTAAGAAGTACAAAAAACAGCCCAAAATGCCAGCGGCATTGCCTATAGCAACAACTGATTCCTAAAGAAGGCTGTGTTGCATCGACTTTTGTTACGTCATACTAAGCTACAGAAGGACTTTGTGGAGGACATACTGATGTGAAGTGCTGTAAACCTTAAATTTCCCATTTTCTAATAGAGTTTCTCTGCATCTTTCTGGCCTTTACTTTCCTGCTTCCCAGTAATAACTCATCAGTCGAGCAGTGTAGGCGGCTTTCTGACAGCTTTTTCCTTGGGCTTTATTTTCGCTGATGAAGTTTGAGTTTCTCTACTTTTTCTATCACAGTCTCTGGAGTTTTAAACACAACCACATTAGAAGACATGCAGACATCACTTCCTGTGCAAAAGAAACACCCATCATCAGATGATTGGTCTCAGTCATTAGAATGTCATATCACCTTAGTGAAATAAGAGAATCAACTGTAAGTGTATATTCTGCTTCATACTTTGTGGAACCAAAGGTGATCGTGATTACATAACCTGTTTTGGAAACTCAGTCCAAAGAAGCAGTTGGTAAAATCAGAGGGCGCAGAAGGTGGAGCTGGAGAGGAGAAAAGGTTTACAAGAGTCGCTGGTGGCCGGATAAAACAGTTCCACACTCGCTTCAAGGAAAGGTTAATGTCTCTTTCTCAATTTCTTCATCGCTCCCTCCCTTGCTTTCCCAGCTGAGGTCTGTGTGACTTACAGCAGGTCCAGACTGCATTAGATTAAATCATAAATTACTCACCCACCCCCCATATCTACATCCCCCCCACCCCACTCCCTATCTCACTCTTTCCCCTTTCCATCCTCTCCCTATCTCAATCTCACTCTCCCTTTATTCTCCTATATTCCATTCCCCATGTATTTCGCCTGCTCCCCCACTATTATTTCTCCCCAGCTCTAATCATTATTTTCTTTTCTTCACCCCTTTCATTTCTCTCACACTCCCTGTACTCTACAATACAAATGCTGTTCTGTTAGAAGGCTGCTACGCTGACTGTTGGACAGTAAGGCATGTGAGTGAATGTTTGCTAGAACCCCTTCTGCAGATTGGTATTTGCTCCCTTTGATCATCTATATTTTATCAAATATCTGATGAGTTTAATTTAATATAACTGGTCGCATCTCCAGTTAAATCTGCTCTCAAACCATATAGAAGCAATATCAACTGGTAGTCATATACTGTGGATATGGCAGCTGGCCGTGGTGTGCTTTATATGTGTTCACAGAGACAGCTAACAAAACAGACTAGGCTATTCTATTCATTTCTTCCTTCTCATCTGTGGTGTTCATGCACGCAGAGAATAACATTGCGTTCTGGTGCCCTTACTTCACCATCTAGGCAGTGCGAGAGAATGGCACAAACTGCATTTCGCACAGTAAAACAAATGTGCAACAATCACTCATTCAATATGTAAGAAGGAGAGGACAGGTGAGGAAGATGAGCAGTTGTTTTGAAAGGTAAGAACTGCTCAGGAAGGGGCATTTGATTACCTGGAAAGTTGTCACTTTATTAGTTACATCTTGGACCTCTTTTTTTCCCTTCAGAACTTCCTTAAATCTTACAGATCTAAGCACCTATCAGAGAGAGGTCTGCACTCACATAATAGTGCCACGCACTTGCTACAGATTTGCCGTCTGCACACTCAAGATGTGACTCTCCCGTTTCTAGCACTTCCTATAGAGGCTGTACTGGACTGAGATCTGGTGACTGTGGAGGCCGTTTGAGTACAGTGAACTCACTGCCATGTTCAAAGATAAACTTTAACGTGATTTGAGCTCTTTGATATGGCCCTTCATCCTGCTGAAAGCAGCCATCAGAAGGTGGTTACACTGTGGTCACAAAGGAATAGAAACAGTCAGCAACAAAAGAAATTCAGGTAGGCTCTAGTTTTTAAACAATGCTCAGGTGGTGCTAACAGACCAAATGTGTGTCAAGAAAATATCCCCCCAACATCAGGTTCTCAAGTTCACCATATTCTTACAATACCATTCAAGCAGAAATAGAGATACATCATGCCAGGCAATGTTTTTCCAATCTTTTATTGTCCAGTTTTAGTGAGCCATGTGAACTGTAGCCTCGGTTTCCTATTCTGAGGGGACAGGAGTGTTACCTGGTGTGATCTTCAGCTTCTGTAACCCATCTGCTTCAAGGTTCAAGATCCTGCTTGTTCAGAGATGTTATTCCATGCAATACGGATGCAACAAGTGGTTATTTGAGTTACTGTTGCCTTCCTATCAGCTCAAAGCAGTCTGGCTATTCTCCTCTTAAGTACTCAACAAGGCATTTTCACCCAGAGAACTGCTGCTCACTGGATAGTTTCTCTTTTTGGACCATTCTCTGTAAACCCTAGACATGGTTTTGTGGGAAAATCTCAGCAGTTTCACGAGTTTCTGAAATAAAGCCCCGGCATCAACAACCATGTCGATGAAAAGTCACTTAAATCACCTTCATTCTTCATTCGGATTCTCAGTTTGAACTTCAGCAGTTTGTCTCTACCTTGTCTGCAGGCCTAAATGCACTGCTTGCTGCCATGTCATTGGCTGATTAGATATTTTGGTCAACTAACAGGGTTTACCTAATAAAGTCTCTTGTCGTTGTATTTGAATTGGTGCACGGTAGACTGTGGCATCCATCGTTTCAGATTATTACAAAGAAAGGTATCGTGAATTTTACCTTAAGCTGGTGATGTTCTTTAGCACTTGTCAAATTCTGACGAGTAAACCTCAGAGCCAGTAGCCAGGTCGTCAAAGAAAGCAAATCTACTGAACTCATAGCATGGGTTAATTTAGCTGATATTTTAAAACTTTGTCCCAGCTGCATGGCCACCTACATCTAAGGTTTCCCCCACCTGCTAAATCCCACTTTAACCCCTCATAATTACTATATCATCACATGCATACTCATCAGTGGAATCACAACTATCTCATATCTATCGTCTGAAATACCACCTGATACATCAACTATAATAGCTGAATTATACTAAAACTGTAGTTTATTTTTTTACTTTTACTTAGTGTTCTTATTTTTTTTACAAATAAAATGTTTTAGTTTCAAGTTTCTTCCTTATTTCCTTTGTAGTGCACACAATAACATTACATCGAGTTATGATGACTGAGACCTCTGTAAAGGTCTACACATTGTCTGATATTGTTTATGAACTTAGAGAAATAGACGCATGTTAGGGGCTTAACAGAACTTTTGTGGGATAAGAACATGGTTAAAGGGAAAAAAAAGAAAACAGAACTGCCCCTCCATTCAACCCCCACACATCTTGCGCTGCTGCTCCGCTGGAGAAAAAGAGGAATAAAATAGAGTGACCCTGCCACTAGCAGTTCTCTTTTCCCCCCACTGCTCTCTTCTTCCTCCCCCTTGCCGTGTGAAATCAAATTTCCATGTGGCTCCCGTATCTGTTGCACAGCGAGGTGATTTATCAGGGATGCAAAGAGCATGCAGAAACAATCTTTATTACATCCATTTCCTGCTTGTCAGCCGGGATCATGTTGGCTGTTCATTAAAGGCGCGGCGCAGGTGAGGAGAATGCATCCCGATGCCTTGATAGATTGTCTGCTCCCCTGTGGTGACAGCAGCTGGATGGATTGAACAGTGGGGGGCGAGCGGGGAGGAAAAAAAGAGCTGACTCTGTCGCTCCCCCTGTCAGACACACTTTTACATGGCCGGCCAGTGTCATTTCTACCAAACTGCCCTACAGACACACATGCACAAACAGGCTTATGACACTCTCTGGAGTTAAGCCAGGAGTGTGCCTTAATGCATGAGTGCATGACCACAAGCATACAAGTATTTATGGACAGTGATGCAAAGACACTGAGACACAAATTGTAAAATTGAAGTTTTCCTTATTATAGAGCACAATCTTTGGCCCTCTGTGTTGAAAACATGGGCTGAAGAACAGCTCATCAGGGAGACGTTTACCCTAAAGAAAAAAAAACAACCTGTAAAAAGACAGTTAATTATACCTTTCAACAGCGTAGTCACAGCTGTTCAAAGCTTAATATATATTAATATATATTAATTTTAAAATAAATATGCTCGCACAGGTAGTTCTGTGTTGCTTGGCAACTGCTTTGTTTAAATACTTTGAGGACTTTGTTGCTTAGTGTTAAGATAATTATCTTGTACACGGCACTGGGTGCATCTGTAATAGCTGGCACACAGTGAATAGGGCAATTATGTTAGGTTCATTTACACTGTAACAAATACATGCAAATACTAAGAAATATGTTGGAAATATGGCAAAAGTACAAACTTGATATGTGATGAATTTACCACATACAGACCTGTTGATCACCAAGTATTATCAATCTCATGTAAAAAGAATACTCGTATAATATTTGTTTAACAGAACCTGTTAAGTCTGGCAGCTAGGAACGGCCCAGTGATGGACTTGGTGGGGTGATGGTGGTTAGGAGGAGAGCTTAACATAGCACTTTTGTAACACACTATCCTACTGCTATAACACATACTGTACAGCACAGGCTTATACTGACAGCAGCGCTCTGAGATATAGTTAACTTTGATCATATTTATTGTAACATTTGTGGCTTTATAGTAGCTAAGTAACTAAAGATAACAATGTTAGCTCATAGCATTAAACTGGATGTTTTTGACTTTTACTATTAAGTCTTTATAGTTCTGAATATTCCTTTTTACATGTATAAAGGTGTCTAAGGAAAGGTTTTAAGGCCCACCAAAACTATGGCAAAAGCCCTATTTATATTTTAGATTATGAAAAATGGTCTACAGCACACAAAATTCAAAGCATATTCAATTGCACAGTTCAGTGACCTACTGTATGTCAGTAGATTGCAGATTGCAGTCAACTGAATTCTGCTTTGTTACCTTTCCAGATCCAAGCACGTGATCTTCGCTACATTGGCCACTGTAGGCCAAACTTATCCACGCATTTATTACATCCAGATTGGACTACTGTAACTCCCTCTACTCGGGCCTCCAACACTCCTCTCTTTGCCGGCTCCAGTTAATTCAAAATGCAGCTGCGCGTCTTTTAACAGGTACGAGAATTCATGAACACATAACTCCAATTTTAGCCAAATTACATTGGCTCCCTGTTAAATATCGTATAGATTTTAAAATTCTTTTGTTCACTTTTAATATTTTGAATAATTTAGCGCCCAGTTATCTTTCTGATTTACTCCATTCATACAATCCCAACAGAGCACTTAGATCGTCCAACCACAGGCTCCTAGCACAACCTAGGACTCGAATGAAGTCGAGAGGCGACCGGGCCTTTGCATCCGTGGCACCCAGACTCTGGAATAACCTCCCAGTTCATATTCGCACTGCCGAGTCTATCCAGTCTTTTAAATGACGTCTTAAAACGTATTTTTTTACTTTGGCTTTTGATTCTGTCTAGTTGGCTGTTTTAGCTTGTTGCGTTGTTACCTATTGTTTGTTGTCCTCTTTTATTGTTTGTTTTAACTGTCTCATGTTTTTATTGACTGTGAAGCACTGTGGTCAACACTGTTGTTTTAATATGTTCTATATAAATAAATTTTGATTTGATTTGATTTGATTTGAAACTACTGTGGCCGCCGCTCATCTGTAGTGAGTGTAGGCTGTTAGTCTGCTGTTTGTAAGGTTAATTGTTGAGGATATCCCAAACTTTTCTATCAGTTAGCTGCTGTTTTTGCTGCTGTTAGCTGCTGTTAGCCACAGTTAGTGAAAGTTTTTTTGAAGTCTCCAGCCACATAAATAAAAACTGATTATGTGGAACAGCGATGTCCATTTCTACTACTATAGTCAAAAACTAACATCCAGTCCTTTAAGTGACCTCAAAAAGTACTTGTTGTACCTTTGAGTAATATATAACATGAACAGACAGCAATTCAATAGTACTCACACTGTGTGACTTTACAATGTCAATCAGACACAAAACACAGCCCTGCCTCTTAGAATGGCTACGTAAGCCTTCATAATCAGCCATAAAATCTTTTATCACACCTCCTACATCACCTGATAAATACATACAGAATGACAACATAATTAAAGCTCTGCATCTATATGAAGCTTGCATTAACTCCTCGGGGTACAATTTTTTGCGGTGGAACTATAAATTTCTACCTTTATCTTACAGCAGTTTCTTCTGAAAACATGAAAAAGAAGAAGAAATCACACAATGTCTCCATCCGCTCCAGAGGGCAGTTATGCTCAAATTAATGTTTACAGAAGAAGAAAGTATACTCAAAAGGTTTTCTTTTCTTTCTATGCTCTTCACACATCAATGTGGCAAGAAACAGTCCTATATTCAGTCTTCTTTTTCTAAATTCTCGTTGTTTTCTTTCTTCCCCCATTCATTCATTCATTGCTCTATCTCCATCTCCTAGTCTAACTTGTGTCCTGTGTCTCCTTGTGTACCAATGACATGTAATGACAATGGCGTAAGCACCGATCGATAGGAGTCTGCTTTTGGACTCCTTGGCCACGGGGGACAGAGGCCAGCGTTGATAGCTGGGTGACAGGGACATTGTAGTAGAGTGGCGGGACAAGGTGGGTGGGGGGTGGATGTAATTTCTCTGATGAATCTTCATCCTTATCCCACTCACCGGTCATAATGCGTTGATGACAGGCTAATGAGCGCTGCTTATGTTGAAGTGCACACTCTGTGACAGCTGTCTTTTATTCCTGCTATAAAAGTGTCCAAGAGCCTCATTTCTCAAACTATAAAGCCCTGTTTATGTGAACTTTGAGGACATGTCCATACAAACCAGATAGCTAGTGTTTACCAGAGATGTATACTTACACCTTTAGTCTATAAAAAAGGAAAAATATCCCACCTATTTTACACTGTTGTGCATGTACAACCTGTATGTTTATGTACATATGGTCAACTCATCCATCTGAAGTTTCCAGTAGCTTTAATGTAGAGTACTGTTGTAGACACATGTAGTAAGGAAGTGATAAACATGAACAACATGGCAAACAACGGGTCTAAAATGTTGATCTCTGTAGAATGAAAAGTTGTCTCATGCTGATGTTAAACTGCTCACAGTATGGTAGTTTGATAGTTGTTTTTTTAAGATCCGTTGTATAATATCAAAACTTTCAAAACAGTTTTGGGTTTTTTTGTATTAAAACCAGAGAAAACAAACTGTTTTATCCAATCTCTTCAGAACTTGTTTGGGGACAAAAATAACTACATTAAATGTTGATGAGAAAATGACTCTTCTTCTCATATGATTTATTAGGTTGGGAAATATTTTTCTAATGAGTTTATGATATTGATTGCTATTTTCAACTCTTCTTCAATAAAGCATCATATTCCTGCTGTGAATGGTGGTCTCATTTAGAGTCAAATAAGCATTAAGTCATAGTAGGATTTAGAATTTGACTACCTTTTGATTGGCATATCACTACTGCATGGTATCCAGCACCACTGTACCTAAAGTAACTGGGATTGGTGTTAAACATGTGGCACAGTTTTCCAACAAAATTTTCCCAGAGCAAGTGATTTTCAACATAGCATTTCTAAAAATATTAGTTTTCTTTAGAAAGCATGAATTCTTTCTATTTGCACGAAAGAACAGAATTATTTCAGCAAAAAAATAAATAAAAAACAACAACTACCACAGTCAGTGTTATTAGCCCCTCGAGAAACGGACCTTTTTGTTGAGCTCTGACACAAACCACTGCTGTGCAATGATGTTCTTTTACTCTGTTATACTCAAAGCTTGTGAAATCAAGTTAAAACTGAGGGATATCTTCCAATTTATACACAGAATAAAAATGCCGAAAACAGAAGACATTCGTTTAGAGGAAAAGAATTGTTGATGCTCACAAAGCAGGAGATGGATATACAAAGTTATCACAGCATTTCCAAGTTTCAAGAACTGGAGTGAGATGTATCATCAAGAAATTCAGAAAAAGCCACACAGTACGGAAGCAAAATACTTCAAAGACTCTGTAAAGCAAACTAGTGAGAGATGTGTCTAAAGACCCCAGAACAACAGCCAAGACTGAAGTACGCTAAGGGCAACCTGGAGAAGGATTATGCTTACTGGAAGTGCGTCCTTTGGTCGGATGAGACAAAACTAGTGCTCTTTGGACACAAACCAGACATGTTGCTTTTATTTGGAGAAAGAAGGAAGAGACACACAACTCAAAGAACATTGTTCACAGTGAAACATGGTGGTGGGTGTATTATGCTGTAGGGATGCTCCTGGAACTGGGAATCTCATCAGGGTGGAAGGAACCACCAACAAGGATGCATGAAGATTTGAAAAGAAAACTGAGTCTGGATGGTCGCTTTGTCTTCCAACATGACAAATGTTTGAAGACTTAACATATGTCACTTCTGGTAAAGAACTACCTCCAGAGGACCAAGTGAAAATTATTGACTGACCTCCTCAAACCCCTGACTTGAATCCCAATGAAAATCTGTTAGTTGAACTGAAGATCAAAGTTTATGACAGAAGACCATTCAAATCTGAAAGAAGGGTTTTCAAAGAAAAATAAACTTAGGATGTTTGGAAAAGTGTGTAAAGAATTCCTTGCTCTGTCTAACAGCACTTGGGAAATATACATATATATATATTTTTTTTTAAGTTTCATAGGGGGAGCTAATAGTTCTCTCCTCATCTGTAAGTAGTATTTGATTCAAGGCTGTTTAACTAATTCCACCATGAATAACGGATGCTTCTTGCTAACCACGTGAGGCAGTGTAAGCATTAGCTGATGAGCACAACCTCTCTTCTCAGCATCAGTTAAGTACTTTGAAATTAATAATAGGTAAATGTTACATAGGTTCACAATCCTGCATTGTACAATACAGTCACAACCTTGTAGGTCACTTTGCATCTTCACAGATTCAATGTGTTGCACTCAAAGGTGTACATACACAAAGTTGAGAAATAAGGGTCTTTATTATTTTATAGCTTTTCAACGATCACCCACTGTTCATGAAGCTATAAAAGCAAGTTGATGAAACTATAACTAATGCTGCCATGCACAGAGAACAGTAAAGGGTATAGTCCATGCAAACAAAGGGAAGCATATGAATGAAGGTGGCACTATGAATGTGATTCAACAGTTTTAGAAAACAAGTCTCAGATTGCCAATTACATCTAAAACAGAAGGACTGAACTGAAGGATGGCTATGGAGGAGGAGCACAGTGGAGGAGGGGGTGGTAGGGTGCTTTCACTCAAAGAAAATAATTTATTTCATTGTGATATTAAAATCAATGACATCGATTGAAAGGTGGCTAAAGGTGAGCGTGTACATGATCCTTTAGCTGTGAGAGGCAAAATGTCCAAAAGGGAGGGAAAGAAAGAGAGATGAGGAAAAGGAGGAGTAGAAGAAGAAGAAGAAAAAAAGGTGGCCAAAGGAAAAAGTCACCTCCTAGTTAACAAAGAGGGGAAAGGGAAGAGGAAAAAAGAAAGAAGGAAGAGAGAGAGAGGGTGGGAGGGAGAAAGGAAAAGGAGCGGGGCTCTTGCCCAGTGGAATCAATACAGAGAGGTGGAGCAGAGTACAATAGCCTCAGAGGAGAGGAGATTCAGTGGTGCAGGTCTAATACTCTCTGTCTCACACACACACACACACACACACACACACACACACACACACACACACACACACACACACACACACACACACACACACACACACACACTCGCCCCACTCTGAATCCTTTTTGCTCTTGCTTTCTCTTGACATTTCCCTCTATATCCTTCCTCTATTTAATTTCTTTCTCCTTCTCTCTCGCTTTCTTGCTCATTCTGTAGCCACCCTCCACCTCGTGCCACCCATACCCAAACATACACACACAGACACAGTCTGTATGCAGAAGGATGCAGAAGAGAGAGAAGGCCTTCTATCCAAAGAGGCTAACCACAACACAAGCTTTTTTTCTCCTGAAACCAGACACTGAAGTCAAAAACTGACACTCCTGCATGCATGCATGCATGCATACCAGCGAATCAACACACACAGATATATTGTTTCTTAAAACCCAGTCACTTTCACACACAGAGGGCAGAGTCAGAGGCACTTGAATGCAAAAAAGAAGAAGAAAAAAAAAGGTGAAGACTTCAACACACACATACAAAACAGCACACACAACTACTCCAGCTCTATCAGCACTTGAGACTAGTGAGGCTTCAATTAGTTCTTGATGAATGAGCCCATAAGATGCCGCTCTCTCATTTCCCTTGTTGCCAGATATCTAAGCAATCAGAGAGAAATGAATTCTCATTGTGGCATGACTGAGATGAAGATGACGGTGGTAGGGCGGTGGTAGTGGTGGTAGCGGCTTGGGGGAGGAGGGCACTAACATAAATCATTCACCCTCTCCGCTCAGAGCCAGAGCTGAGCTTTGTCACACCAAACCTGACAAGCTTTTGCCGATTTAACATCTTTTGTTTTTTTGTTTTTTTTAGTGCACACTGCACACATCTTGTCGAAGTATTGCACAGAATTGTTGCATTATGCAAGTTTCTAATTGAAATATATTTTTTCAAAAATGTAAGTTTGTTTCTGGTATAATTGTGTAAAGCAAAGGCAATGCATACTCAACTGAGATAAAAGCGTTAAGAGGGTAAATACTGCAAAAGAAAAAGTGCCTTAGTTTTTAGATGTTGACTGCCAGCAAATGCAGATTTTATATATTTTATTTATAACGTGTGTGAACATGTTTGTTGCAGTAAAGTTAGACTCACCATCATCAATGATGCTGACCACGACTCCATGTCCAGTAACGTTGTTCCTCCAAACCGGCATCAAATTCAGGTCAGTCGCATCAGTGTACTCACCCTGTGCAAACTATACACACACAGACACATATATACACAATATTATTAAAATGTTAGCATCACAAAAAAAGTATAATTTCCTTTTTTCTACTTTTTTCCAAGTCTACTTGGTGGCACGCTGATATCCTCACAGAGCCTTGGTCAGTATATTTACTAGCGGACACAGTAAATATACTGTAACAATGGCATAAATCAGATATCAACTGCTTTCTGTTTTTGTTCACTGCAAAAAACAGTCAGTGTGCAATAGGCTCTTAACACTGCAGGTAAAAAAAATAATAGAGACAGTGTTAGATTCTTGTCCACTGCAATCCACTGTGCCGCGGCACATAGGTGTGCCTTGAGAAATGGTCAGGTGTGCCGTGGATGATGATCTGGTTTCACCTGGTTAGTACTCTAAGCGATCGGCGTGAGTAACGTGCAGAACAATTACATTCTCTTCCACTAGAGGGCAGTACAACTACCTGCTCTAATTAAATGGGTTGCCAACTGCCATTAAAAACAGAAGAAGACGAAGAAGAAATTACAGAATAGTCATGCTGTGAGACAATGCAGCACGTAATAGCAACAGATAAATATTTGAAAAGAAAAAGTAGTCAATCTGACCTGGGTCCTGGAGAAAATTCCCACCCAGGTGAAGGCCCTAGCATGAGAAGTGGTCAGAAGAAAGCACAAAAGGTATAATGGGGAGAAACCGAGCCAATTCTACTATACCTGATGTGCAGGGAAAAATTATCAATATGCTTTTTGTGAGTTTTTTGTTTGGTGGTGTGCCGTGTGATTTTTCTAATGTGAAATATGTTCCGTGGCTCCGAAAGGTTGGGAAACACTGGTCCTACTGGATGGATGAATGGTCAAAACTTCACTGTGCATTATTATTATTACTGTACTGTATATGAATATATTACCCTCTGAATTTTTGCTACATGTGCATTAATGGAAATGTTTACTTCAGTCGCTGGGTTATGTTAACTTGTGAGGAAACATGTGCACATCCAGTGATACTTTCAGAAACCATATGTACGTTCAAAGTGCCCATAAGAAGCCCGGGGAGTTCATGGACGAGTCACATAGACAGGTCTTTCATCCTTTCACTTCAAACCACACAATCCACCCACACGCACACAAATCCACACACTGCTGTGCAGAAATCCCACCAACGTGAGGCACGAGAACCATCTTGGCAGCTCCCATGAGTCCTAATGGCCCCACACACTACACAGACACATTCCCTTGATAGCTTTAAGTGAAGCTTCAGTCTTGCATCTTCATGCAAACACATTCTCACAGGAGCACAAACCATAAAGGTAGTGCCAAAAGGTAGCGCGCAAGCTGTCTCACCAAAAATGTCAGCAGCTTCCCAAACATCCCCTGCCCACACACACAAAGCCAATCTGATATTCAAAGTGAGTTTTTCAAGAGGCTTCAACTCGGTTGTTGTTATCATGATGAAGAGAGAGAGGGAGAGAACGAGGGGGAGAAGAACACACAATGGAAAAAATGGTTACGAGGTGGTGGCAGTGGGTGGTGGTAGTTGTGGTAGGCAGGACTTGTTTGTGTGTGTCTGTGTGTTTGTGTGTGTGTGTGTGCTTTCATATGTGTGTGTTTTGGGGGCTGCATCTGGGGAGCAGCAATGCTTTGTTGTTGTTGTGTGAATAAAGCTGATGAATGGAGGCAGCTAGCAGGCTAACGTCCACCATAGCACGAGGACCGGCCCAGGGGAAAACGCACACACAACCAAAGGTACACCAAAATAAACTCACACACACACCTTTGTGAACTTGGATATAAGCCCACAGAGAGGCATTTTGAACACTGATTCACCCCACGCAGTCGTAGAGTGATCACCAACAACATACACACACACACGCGCGCAGAATCATGATCATTCTCTGAAGCACTGAAATATACTAATCATGTGTTTCTCTAGTAAATGAACATTCTGGCACACACAAGCACAAATGCACACATGATCAAAGACATATACCCTTGGAGTTTTGGAAAGTTCATGCAACAAGAGAAAACAACAGTGGCCCTTTTTCTATGCAGAAGACACACATGTAAACAGAGTGATAACATAACAATCTCTGGCTTCCCTGCCTTTATCGCAGCTGCCCCTCAGTGAAAACATACACACACTCTCTCTCATATAAACACACAGTAGGCACGCTCAAGATGCTGCGTGGATTTCAGAGGCTTTGAATGAGCTCCTCAGGAGGGGCTTGACTCAGTCTAACAAAATGGGTACAATAGGCTCCACTTGCCTTGTGTGTGTACAGGTGGGTATAGCCCATCAGGTACAGCTTTTAGCGAACATACATGCCCGACTAGCACACACACACACACAAACATATATTTGTCTGGTCCTGGCAGGCTACCAACCCTGAGCAGATTACTGACCCTCAATCAATATCTACGTCCACCAGAGGCTGATTAAACACAACAGAACGAAAGCAGGAGAGCAGGGCTACTGAGCAGGAGAGACAGGGAGGGCCAGACAGAGAGAGCAATGTCCTCAACGTTAAAGACGCCTTTCATTTTTCTTGATTAATGAGTGATTGATAATTATGTTCTATTTCTCAGTTCATGCAATCATTCCATAAAGTTAACGTTAATCCGCTTAGTGTCATACTGCATGCTCCAGCACATGAATCATACTGCGCTGCATAAACAATCTTGTCAATAACCTTCTTAAATCGAGAGAGGTGACTATGTGCAACAAAATCGTGCTTATAAGAAAAGAAACCATCAGATTTTTTTTCCCCTCACTAGTGCTTCATATGCCCCCATCATCTCTCCTGACTTCCTCTGTTTCTGTCTTCACCTCCCTCCACCCCCATCCTGACTTTCACCCCTTCATCTTGCCCTGAGAGCTGAGGTGTCAATCATTCTGTTGCCGGTTGCTCTGGTGAATCTCTGACCCCGCCCCTCCTCCTCCTCGCGCTGCCAGATTACGCCCTCGTATGTCAGTCAAGAACGTCTGCCCTGACGATTGGACGAGCCCTGGTTGCCCTGTATTAGTAATAAACCAGACACTAATACAGGCTGTTGAATTGTTGACTACACTTTGGTAAGAGTAAAAGAATTATTAAGACCTATCAAGGAATTTATAAAGCATAAGTTACATAATGTAACCAGTTGTGTAAATGCAAACATAATCTAAAGAAAAAAAACAGGGACAGGGTTTCTCAATAAGCAGCTTTCCTATTCAGCTGTTTACTGAGCTTTAATATACTTTTTGGTATCAACCGAATGTGTCAGGAAAGGTACTCAAGGCTGTTAAGCGCATACGTTTCTGAAATAAACTGAAACTTGTGTGCTTAAACACATTTTTAAAAAATTAATAACAGCTTACGAAGAGTCATAGACATAACTGTGACAATATAATGACCAGTGTTGGTTTTTTCCCCTCAGAAAAGATTCATTCAACAAACATTTCTAAAGACAGTTCCAGAACTTTGTGTCTTAAAGTTACAGTGTCTAAAATGTTCAATGCTAGATGTCAGTAGACTGCAGATATCAATTAACTGAGGCTTTCTCGCCCCTCCCAATTCAAGTACATAAGTCTAGCTACTTTGGCTGCTGTAGGAAAAACATGTTTTAGTCAGGTCAGAAAGATCAAAAATATGAAATTTAGACTGTACCCCATAACAACCATGGCCAGCCGGCGTGTTTCTGCTATGTTTGAACCAGATTCGCTCTGGAGTTTTTCCCCATGTGTTAAAGTCCACTGTTTACCTCAGCTGTCAATGCCGGGCGAGAAACCTCCACCTTTATTTACTCCAGGAGTGGGGGAACTCCAGGCCTCAAGGGCCGGTGTAATGCAGGTTTTAGACGTGTCCTTGATCCAACACAGCTGATTTAAATGGCTAAATGACATCCTCAACATGTCTTGAAGTTCTCCAGAGGTCTGGTAACAAACTAATCATGTGATTCAGGTGTGTTGACCCAAGGTGAGATTTAAAACCTGCAGGACACCGGCCCTCAGGGCCTGGAGTTCCCCACCCCTGATTTACTTTGTAAGGGGCTGTAAAACGTTGTGGACGGACTCTAATATACAGCTCACTGAGTCAGAGAAGCTCACTTCTAAATGATGACAGCCATACTGAGGTGCGTTATTGAACATATGCTGAGCAGTCGGCAAGCGCTACTGTTTTTCGCGCTGTTAGCTACTCTAGCCTTAGCCTGCTGTTAACACAAGAAATATTGTTGGACTCTGACACTTAGCAAATTAGCTCTCATACTATGTAAGAATGTAATCAAATCAGCAGGAATGTGGGATTCTCTTGAACCTTAACATTAGCTGGTTTAATGTGAGCTTATAAACAGCTGTTGTTGTTGTTTAGCCGGCTCTTGTCTGGTGTACAGAGACAGGAAGGTCATCTAATGTAGCTGACAATAACTAACTGCAACAATATTGGGAATAAATAAGTATATTTATGCACATTACAGTTTCGGAGATGAGGCTTGAGATAAGGAGGAAGAGGATGATATCATGCAAACTCTAAAATTAACTTGAAATTCTGATTGAGATGCTAATCTGTGAATTTTGACTACTTGAAATATTTTATAATAAAAGGCTATAGATGCAGCTATTAAATAATTTGTACGTTATTAAAAAATAAGATATTTTATCAAAAAATATGCCTTTTTATACCCAAGCATCCTGTCACTTTGCTCCTTTTGGTCTTCTCAAACATAGTGTACAAGTATCGTCCAAACAGGATGAACAAGACTCTGCAGAATGGATGAGCATGTCTTGTTGTTGCAGCCCAGTTGTGTGTCAGTGTTGCTCCGAGCCTCATCAATCCCTGACATCTGTCTCAGTTCAACATGGACAACCCCCTTCACCTCCTCTCTCGCTCGCTCTTTCCTCCTCCACAATCCCCCCCATCTCTCTATCGTCCGTCTCACTCTCCAGTCACACATGAAAGCCTGCCTGACTTATGCCTGTCAGAGGAACATCCTTCAACATGAAGATGAGAAAAGTCGGGGTGGGGCTTCCAGATAAGACCAATGAACACATACAAACACACACTACTACACATACACTTACACATAAATACACCCACCAGTTCCCACTGCATGGGCCAGAGAGGGTCATTGAAGGTGAGGGACTGGTCACTCTTATTCTCTTCGGGCTGCTTGTCAGTTTCAGACTCTTTCCTGTGGGGACCTGCAAGCACACACAAATATCATGTATAAACGTGTGCATGTAGTCTTTCTTTCCTTGTCCTGAACTCTGATTTCAGGACATCCCTGGTTCCCAACCAATGGCGCAAGGCCTCCCAGATCTCCTTTTTCTCCGCTGAGGTGGAATTCTACTGGCAGATTACCATATCATTAGCATATTATTAGCATCTCATTGCTGCAGAACAGCTTGGCTCGCTGTCTGCAGAAGAGCCATCAGCCCATCAAGGCCTGCACCTTTCCTTCCCTACATTTAATGTTACACCGACTGCCACTCGTTTTCACCCATGCACAACTCTCTCTCTCAGTGCTCTCTACTATCTTCTCGCTATCAGTTTGTTTGATAATTTCTTGAACTACCAAATTAATTGATATCACACTAGCCTTTTCTGGAAGTGACTGTAATGAAACATCCCACACAAGTATAAATATATCTCAAGTATTAGGATTAATAGGAGATCATTTGGTTCCAAACCAATTTAAATTTTCTTGCACGACTCTCTCCAGTGTAGCATTGCTATGAAACAAATAATAATTACAGTTGCTTTACCTTAATAGACTCTGATTAGGAATTGTGTTTTACCGCATGTAAAACACAAATTTAAAATCTGCCTCTGGACACATGACCCAGTATGCAGAGTGTTGTCAGTAAAGCTAACTTATAACAGTAGAGAACCACAAGTATAGTATTGTTAGAGAGATTCTTCCAAGTCTTTCAGTTAAAAAAATACTTTTTTTCATATAAAGTAATGTGAATGTAGTTGAATACCACAATTAAAGACAATTAACAATACGCTAATGTATATCTGGACCTTTGGGAGACGAATGTGTCCCATTCTCGTTGTTCAAGAGTCCTGGGTCTCCTTTGTCATATTTATCATTTCATTGTGCATCAAATGTGTTCAACTGATGAAAGATCTGGACTGCAGACAGGCCAATTCAGTACCCGGACTCTTCTAATATGAAGCCATACAATAGATGCATGATTTAGTTGAGCATTTCTGGTTGAAATATATGCGGCATTCCATAAAAAGATGTTTGTATGGGACTCTATGTCACTTAAAATCTGTATATATATTTCAGTGCTGATGCTTCCTTTCCAGATGTGCAAGCTGCCTTTTCCATAGGCAATAAAGTACCCCCATGCCACCAGAGATGCTGGCTTTTCAACTGAGCACTGACAACAAGCCAGATGGTCCAATTCCTCTTAAGTCCTGAGGATGTGGCATCTATGCTTTCCAAAAAGAATTCCATACTTCGATTTGTCTGACAGAACAGTTTTTATTTTATTTTAAATGAGCTTTGGTCCAGAGACGACAGCAGTGTTTCTGGATTATGTTCAAGTATGACTTCTTCTCAGCATGATAAAGCTTTAACCTGCACTTGTGGATGGCACAACACACTCTGTTCATAGACAGTTATTTTTGGAAGTATTCGTGAGCTCATGCAGGGTTTTTTCATGTCAGTCATGCCTGTTTTTAAATGTAGTGTTGCCTGAGGACCAGAACAACACAGACATTCATTACTGATTTTCAGAAATGGGGTTGTATTTTTATTAAACATTAATAAAATACGAAATTTTAATTCACCATGACAAATTTTCTTGATCACTTTGCTTTACTGTTTAACTTCAAGTATCGACATGTGTTTAAGTAAATATGAAAGGACAGTATAGGACAAATACATGAATGTAAATCAAATCCAACACAATTAAAAAAGAAAGAAATGTTAAAATATAATTTTTACATACATTCTCTGGGATTTTAGATCACTTTAGGAAGTAAAATGATTAAACTGTGTAAAATAAAACTGCTCAAGGTTGCCTTGTCCCTTGCAGATGGTGTGGTATGATTCTCTGATTTTATTGTTAATATTATATACTGTAAATAATGAGATATTCAAAGTCTTAGCAATATTACATTGAGAAAAATTATTTTGAAGTTGTTTCACAATTTCTAGACACATTTGTTTTGCAGACTGAAGAACCTCTTCCCATCTTTACCTCTGAGAAACGCTGCCTCTCTAAGATGGTCTTTTTATATAGCTATATTTATATAGCTAGCAATCACCCACTGATGCTCTTATGGCAGTTTTTCAGCTCAGGTCAGTATCTATTCATCTTCAGGGATGATATGGTTGAGTACAAATTCACTGAATTCAGAGTATATGAGGACATGCATCCATATAGTCTGAATTCAAAGAGTTATAACACTACGATAGCGGTATACTGGAAGCCAAACAGCTGACAGCATTATAGTGCCAGGATTTTAAATGACACAGTACTGGATTTAACAGACTACATATTATATATATATATATATATATATATATATATATATATATATATATATATATATATATATATATATATATATATATATATATATATATATATATATATATTAGGGGTGCAACGATATTCGTATCGATATTGAACCGTTCGATACAGTGCTTTCGGTTCGGTACGCATATGTATCGAACAATACAACATTTGTAATTTATTTTATCAATTTTCCTTCTGACGATGCTGTCTGTGTTGAGCGCTCAGTGAATCTGTGTTCGACTACTCCGCCTAGGCTGCACTGTCGAGCGCAGATCCACTGAGCGCTCAACACAGACAGCATAGTCAGAAGGAAGAGCGCAGGGCAAGCTAGCGAGACAGAAGTTAAGCTCTACTTGCAACAGGCAAATTGAACCTCATTCAGATCTGGCGTTTGGAATTATTTTGGTTTTCATGTGACGTATGACCCTGAAGGTAAGCGAGTCATGGACTAAAGTAAAACAGTATGTTGGATGTGCCATGCAATGCTCAATTACATTGGTGTGAACTAGTGTGTTAGCGCAGTTAGCTCGTTAACGTGTTGGCCGTCTAGCCCCATGCACGGAGCGATCGGCGGTAGCTCGTTAACGGAGATTTGCCGTGTTGTGGCGTTAAGGTCATTTCAACGAGATTAACCTGAAAGCACTAGTGGGAACACAACGAATATGACTGCACATTTACGCCGACATCATCCTAGTGCAAAGACAAGTGGAAGCAGACAAAAAAAAGCAAGCATGCTACTAACTTTAGCCGAGTCATTTAGACAGCTGTTAGCACATGATTCTCCTTATGCTGCTGAGAATATAGCCCAGAAGAAGCGGATAGTATAGCTTTTATTTTGGAAAGAGCCATTTCTCTGTAATAAACTCTCTTTTCCAAAGATGAGTGATTCCTCAATCAGATACAGGGCTTGCAATATCGCTAGCCCGACGTCCTGGAGCTAGCGATTTTTTTCAGTCGGGCTACCAAAATCTTTCTCTTCCCTGCCCGTCGGGCTATTGTAGGAAAAATATATGTCAATGCTTTTGCATTCTTTCAGAAATGTAGCTGGGTAATTATGTCATTGGCATCGGTGAGCCACTGTCAATATGTGACATATTGAAGTCGCGTTTGAATTTGCGCTTGTTTTTTTGCTTTCACTTTGCAATCGTGCGAACTGTGTATAGAGAGCGACAGCACTGATCTGTGAGTGATGATAATTTGTGCACCAATTCCTCTGACATCGTCTTATTAATCGTTAGCTTACTATGCAAACATGACAAGTGAAATCTCCCGCAGCAAGCTTAAACATGTGAGAGGTTGATCGCGCAGAGAATCGCTGAGCTTATGTGAGTGAGCGTGTAAAAGCATTTCAGTTCTGCTGAGCCAAATAAGACAGGTCAGGGTGAAGAAGTGACAGCCAAAGAAAAGCTTACCACAAAACGGAGAAGTTATGACAAATCAGACTATAAGGCAAAAAGAAAGTGCAGCTTTATGGTTTCATGGACAAAAGAATTTCTGTGGCTGCAATATGATGAGATAAATAACCAGGGCTGCACATAAGTGGTCCGCAGGTGCGCATTCGCTGTCAAAATAAAAAACACGCACAAGGGTTAGGGTTAAATTTAAAAACTGTACTTTTGAGTTAAAATATATATTTATAATTTTAATAAATGACAAATTAAAAATGCATGAACATTTTTTTGTATCGAAAAAATATCGAACCGTGACACCAAAGTATCGAACCGAACCGTGAATTTTGTGTATCGTTGCACCCCTAATATATATATATATATATATATATATATATATATATATATATATATATATATATATATATATATATATATATATATATATATATATACACATATATATACATATATACATACATATATATATATACATACATATATATATACATACATATATATATACATACATATATATATACATACATATATATATACATATATATATATATATATACACAGTGGGGCAAAAAAGTATTTAGTCAGCCACCGATTGTGCAAGTTCCCCCACCTAAAATGATGACAGAGGTCAGTAATTTGCACCACAGGTACACTTCAACTGTGAGAGACAGAATGTGAAAAAAAAATCCATGAATCCACATGGTAGGATTTGTAAAGAATTTATTCGTAAATCAGGGTGGAAAATAAGTATTTGGTCAATAACAAAAATACAACTCAATACTTTGTAACATAACCTTTGTTGGCAATAACAGAGGTCAAACGTTTACTATAGGTCTTCACCAGGTTTGCACACACAGTAGCTGGTATTTTGGCCCATTCCTCCATGCAGATCTTCTCGAGAGCAGTGATGTTTTGGGGCTGTCGCCGAGCAACACGGACTTTCAACTCCCGCCACAGATTTTCTATGGGGTTGAGGTCTGGAGACTGGCTAGGCCACTCCAGGACTTTCAAATGCTTCTTACGGAGCCACTCCTTTGTTGCCCGGGCGGTGTGTTTTGGATCATTGTCATGTTGGAAGACCCAGCCTCGTTTCATCTTCAAAGTTCTCACAGATGGAAGGAGGTTTTGGCTCAAAATCTCACGATACATGGCCCCATTCATTCTGTCCTTAACACGGATCAGTCGTCCTGTCCCCTTGGCAGAAAAACAGCCCCATAGCATGATGTTTCCACCCCCATGCTTCACAGTAGGTATGGTGTTCTTGGGATGCAACTCAGTATTCTTCTTCCTCCAAACACGACGAGTTGAGTTTATACCAAAAAGTTCTACTTTGGTTTCATCTGACCACATGACATTCTCCCAATCCTCTGCTGTATCATCCATGTGCTCTCTGGCAAACTTCAGACGGGCCTGGACATGCACTGGCTTCAGCAGCGGAACACGTCTGGCACTGCGGGATTTGATTCCCTGCCGTTGTAGTGTGTTACTGATGGTGACCTTTGTTACTTTGGTCCCAGCTCTCTGCAGGTCATTCACCAGGTCCCCCCGTGTGGTTCTGGGATCTTTGCTCACCGTTCTCATGATCATTTTGACCCCACGGGATGAGATCTTGCGTGGAGCCCCAGATCGAGGGAGATTATCATTGGTCTTGTATGTCTTCCATTTTCTGATGATTGCTCCCACAGTTGATTTTTTCACACCAAGCTGCTTGCCTATTGTAGATTCACTCTTCCCAGTCTGGTGCAGGTCTACAATACTTTTCCTGGTGTCCTTCGAAAGCTCTTTGGTCTTGGCCATGGCGGAGTTTGGAGTCTGACTGTTTGAGGCTGTGGACAGGTGTCTTTTATACAGATGATGGGTTCAAACAGGTGCCATTCATAAGGTAACGAGTGGGGGACAGAAAAGCTTCTTACAGACGACGTTACAGGTCTGTGAGAGCCAGAGATTTTCCTTGTTTGAGGTGACCAAATACTTATTGTCCACCCTAATTTACGAATAAATTGAAGTGTACCTCTGGTGCAAATTACTGACCTCTGTCATCATTTTAAGTGGGGGAACTTGCACAATCGGTGGCTGACTAAATACTTTTTTGCCCCACTGTATATACACACACACTACTGCCATCAAATCCAGCCGCCCACATAACAGTGAATACCTGCAAATTAAATAGAATATTATCCTCCAAAATATTTTCTCCACCATCTATGCTCAGATCTATGTGGACTGAAGAGGTTGTACACCGGTTGTGTATACTTGTAGAAGACAAATATGAACCTCTTCTTCAGCGCACGATGCAGCTGGAACATGACCAGAGGACCCTGAAATTCTTTAATGTTTCAATTTTCATTATACAGTCATTTGAAAAAATAATTACATCCCACTGAAACGGCAGGCTTTTTGGACGTATTTGGACAAGCAAACATTTGATCCACTTTGAAACAGTGCCCACAGATAAGGAGATAATCAAAAGAAAAATATCAAAAGATGCAATTTTCTTCTGTGAAAAGAGTATGCCCACCCTTCGCTTCAGAAGCTAGTATGTCGACCTTTTAACAGAAAAATAAAAAAAAATCTTGTAGGCGTTTTGCTCAATTACCCACCAGTCTTTGACAACGGCTTGCTAAAATTTTTTGACCCTTCTTCCATGCAAAATTCCTTCAGTTGCGAGATGTTTGAGTGCTTTCTTACATGTACTGCCAGTTTCAAATCCCACAACATTTTGATGGGATTTTTCCTGGGGGGGGTTTTTTCAATAAAAATTGTTTTTTCTTTTCTAACAATGTCTTGGTGGAATTGTTTGTTTAGGATAATCCTGCTGAGAGGTCCACTTCCAGTTCACCTTTCAGACAAATAACCATATATTATCTTTCAGCTCTTTGATATGATGCTGAATTCATGGCCGAATCACTGACCCCAAGTTGTGCAAGAAAACCACACCAAAGCATGACATTTCCACACAGTTCATATGAGTTTCTTCTCCTCAAAAGCCACCTTTGGTCTGATCCAAACATGTCAACTTTTGTTGTGGCCAAACAACTACTTTTGATTTGTCTGTCCAGTGGACATTTTTCCAAAAGCCCTGGTCTTTACCTTTACAGTCACTGGCAAACTGCTGTGCACTATTAAACATTGTGAGGCATCTCTTTCTGACAATACAAATATACATTTTCCCAACAACATTTGGCAGTTATGGGCAGATTCTGTCATGAGACTTCTTTTAGCAGCGCAGCTCCTGTGATGAATCTGCTGGGGTAGCCGGTCCCAAAAAAATCAAATTGGCAGTCAAGTTGAATCTTTCTCAGTTATAGATGAAGTTCTACTTTTTCTGCTTCTTCTGGCTGCTCCCTTGAGTGGTTGTCACAGCAGATAATCTTTCTCCACCTCACCCTATCGCTAGCGTCCTCCAATGTCACACCAGCCCCCACATGTCCCGCTTCACTACATCCTTCCTGCACACGTACCATCTCAACTTTGCCGCTCTAACTTTATCTCTAAAATGCTCGACCTGAGGTGTCTTTCTGATGTACTCATCTTAATCTTATTACTCCTCACAAAAACCTTGGTATCTTCAGATCTGCCACCTCCACCTCGGCCTCCTGCCTGTTCGTCAAAGCAGCTCTCTGCAATTTCTCTTCAGATCTTGATGGTTCACCACACTTCGATAACAATTGGAACACCAGACGCTGGATGTGAGAGGTTGAAATAACACATGTTCCACCTGTCTCTCCCCAAGGAGGCTCTAATCATTGGCACCTAATCAGGACCTGATTCTAACATTATCAGTCTGACAGTGTTGGTAATATTGCGATACACTTCCTCTCTTTCATGCTTCTGATTTGTTCTTATTGATTTATTTCTTAAAAAATATTTGACAGTGGCTAGCGTAGTGGCTTACACATTTGCCTAATTAGCGAAAGATCCCAAGTTTGTTTCTGTGAAGGGACACAGTTCCCTTTGGGGTTTTGTCAGGAAGGGAATGTTGTGTGGAAATCTCCTTTACTGACAAATCTGTTGTCAGTAAAGGAGCAGTTGAATATAGTTATATTTTATAATGACATCTAATATGTAACAACACAACTTCTTATCTTTTAGTCTTCAAATGGTTTGTGTTTGCTTGTCCAAATATGTCAAACAGGTTATCTGCAGGTTAAATATATCACGTGTAGTAAGGTCCATATTTTTGAGACATTTTGCTTCTGGACACCAATACAGTGGATTTAAATCAAACAGTCAAGATGTGACTGAAGCTTTAATTGTACTGTATTAAATGTTTAGGAATTACACACATTTGTGCATGTAGAGCCAGTAGAGACTCAAAGGTTATTGGACAATTAACTGATACATGTTTCATGATTAGGCCTGTTCCCTTCTTATTCCATGGCAACTTAAGCTGACAAAAGATCGGAAGTTGATTCCAGTAGTTCGATGTCCATTTCGTAACTGTTCACTAGAACTCTCAATATGAAGTTATGAAGAAATGTCAGTGCAAGTTAAGGGAGCCATCCTGAGACTGGAATATCAAAATAAACCTCTCAGAGAGATAGCAAAACTTATGTAGTAGCTAAAACAACAATTTGGTAAACATTCTTCATAAAAAAGAAGAAAAAAAAAAACGACCCGACTCAGCAATATCAAAAGGCCTGAAAGACAACTAAAGTGTAAAATAAGTGAGATATTCCCATGATTAAGATAAACACCTTCACAACACCCAACCTAGTCAAGAACACTGTCAAGGAGGCAGCAGTATCATTGTTCAAGTCTACAATCAAGATATACCTTAATGAATGGTAATACAGAGAATTTACAACAAAGTGCAAACCACTGGTTACACTCAAGAACATAAAGAAAGGCCAGATTAGACTTCGTCAGAAAACCTCTAATAAACTGTTCTGACAAATAGGCTTGAGGAAGAGAAACCAAGATTAACTTGTGTCAGAATGATGGGAAGAGGAAAGTATAGAGGAGGAGAGAAACAGTTTTGTGATCCAAAGCATACCACACCATCTGTCAAACATGCCCATACCATATATATGGTTACTGAAGGCAAAACTCAAGGCTTTCTTTCTGTCTTTCTTTCTTTTCTGACCATCTTTTACATTTTTCCACTATGAATTGTTAACAAAGGAAACCCTGATTACTTTCCTAGTTTCAAATGCTGTATAGAAAATTTATTGTACCAAATCATAAATTCAGTTTACTATTACCATTTGTATTCTGTGCTTGAATAGAGTTTAGGATGCCATAATGAGGCTTTTCCACCCTGCCAAGTAACATGCTTGTTACTTGGCAGGGTGGAATGCTCGTATTTGAGATATTTAATACTGGCACACTTTAATGAACATTGGCAGCTCGAATTCAAAAATACTTGCAAAAACATTGTACTTGAAAAGTTCACATCGGCCAAAGAGTGCATTCTCTTTCTTTATTTCTTTATTCTTTATGTACATAAACACACAGCTGCGATGTTGATCCACCGTATCACGGCTTTTTTATCTCCGTTGTACATTTTCTATCATTTGTCAGAGCGGAAGCTAAGCGGATGATAATACACAAGAACAGACAAGAAAGACTGAGAGCACTGCAGCAGGACGTGAGCCAGCACATTCTTCTGCAAACACAGCCACCAATTCCCATCACACACACACACACACACACACACACACACACACACACACACACACACACACACACACACACACACACACACACACACACACACACACACACAAGCTCATTTTAATATCTTAGTGAGGACATCTCATTGACATAATGCTTTCACTAGCCGCTTACCCAAACGCTAACCATCAAAAGTGAATTCCTAACCCCCAGCCTAATCCTAAACCTAACGTAATTGTAACCCTAACACTAAAACCACATTTTGAGCCTCAAAACTTGTGAGAATGGGCATTTTGTCCCCATAAGTGACCATTGGTCCCCACTAGTAGTAGCATGCCAGTTTTCTGTCCTCACAAAGATGTCTAAACATGCACACAGACACACAGTCATCAGTGGTTTACTGTTGTAAAGCTTACAGTGATCTATTCAAACACAGTAAAACACCTGCAAAAGACACATAGATAGACACATAGATATTTAAGTGATCTCCAACTTAATCAAAGCATGAACAGATATTTTATAGCATCAGGGTTTGATTTACTGACGCCCCTTCATGCGTCACAGATACATTTTATACATAGATCAGATCAACACCACAATGACTTTTCACCCAGAAGATCATCTTCTATTTTCATGGCTGGTACTTTCCGTTCTTATCTTAAAGTAAATTGTTCCTCTTTCTTGCCGAGACAACAAGGACGGTTCCTCTTTTACCGAGACACTTTTGCAGTTATATATATATATATATATATATATATATATATATATATATATATATATATATATATATATATATATATATATATATATATATAGGCAGGGCATACATGGAACGCCATATCCAAATGGTCGGCATAGTGTACAGAAACATCTGTGCCGAATACGGCCTGGAAGTCCCGAGGTCAAAATGGGAGACGCCCCCTAGGGTGGTGGAGAATGACCGAGCTAAGATCCTGTAGGACTTCCAGATACAGACGGACAAAATGGTGGTGGCTAACCAACCGGACACAGTGGTGGTAGACAAACAGAAGAAGACGGCCGTAGTGATCGATGTAGCAACATCAGAAAGAAGGAACACGAGAAGCTTGAGAAATACCAAGGGCTCAGAGAAGAGCTCGAGAAAATGTGGAGGGTGAAGGTAACTGTGGTAATCGGAGTACTAGGTGCAATGACTCCCAAACTAGGCAAGTGGCTCCAGAAGATCCCGGGAACAACATCGGAGATCTGTCCACAAGAGTGCAGTCCTAGGAACAGCTAAGATACTGCGCAGGACCCTCAAACTCCCAGGCCTCTGGTAGAGGACCCGAGCCAGTATGTGGCTATTTCACACCATTAAATATTTATTATCCTTATTTTTGTTTCTGCTGTTTTTATGCCTGAGCTTTTAAACTAGTTGTGGGTTCTTGTTTTTGTGCTTTTTTGGGTTTTCTTTTTCTTATAACAGATGTTTCCTGCTTGGTTTCTTTATGTTGCTATTATCAGGTTTTAGTTTCGGAATCTAGTTCCTGTTTGTGGTTTTGTTTATATGTAATTCCTTGAGTTTCAATCTCTGTGTTAAGTGTTCCTGTTTAATTTTGGTCATCTTTTGTGTTTTGTGTTTAATTTAACTTCTGTTGTCTCATCAGCTCTGATTGTAGCTGTGTTGCCTTTGGTTTCCACTCTACCCCGAGTGGTTGTATTTAACCCCTCTGTTTGCATCTATTATTTGTTGTGCTGTATTGTTGTTGTCCCTGTGTGCTGTCTGCCAGCTGATGGATCTTGTTGACTTTTTGGAATTTGCTATCAGCCTAAATAAAGGTTTGCTTTTTGTTTACATCCATCTACATGTACAGCCTGCTTTTGGGTCATCACTTCTGCAAAACATGACAATAGATAATTAAACTTAAAAACTGTGGCTCAGTAAAGTATCAGCACAATAATGTTTTCTTTTGGCATGTCTCTTTCTGTCTTCTTTCTCATTTTGCTAAACATTAGACTCAATCATTCGATTGCTGCATTTCACTTCAGTGCGGCATACTCATTTTTTATGTACTCTCTAAGGACCTGTAACTGAGAAACCCTTCTTAGTATCAAGGTAAAATTTGGCAGACTTTTTTGAATTCATTACACCAAACTTAGCTGATTCAGATAGACTCAGGCACTCACTCATGTTTCGTGGAATAATAAGAATGTATTTTGAAAAAATTGAATACATACTACTTTACCCACTCTGACTTTATTTTTGTGATATCTGCACAAATCCAGCATTGTATTTTCAAGCCAAAATCCTGCAAACACACACAAAATTGTTTTTTTTGCTAAATACGAATGCTGCAGCTGTTAAATTAACTAACATTTTGCATTAGCTACTTTTCCCATTACCCATTTTTACAGGTAAAAATGTCTCAAAAGACAATGAAGAAGTTCAAAAAAGGAATAAATAAACATGTAAAGGCTTAATGCCACTTTTACCACATTTTCAGCTGATATCCATCCACTGATGTCTGCAGAATGAACATTACCTTGGGCCAGATAACCCACCATGATTGGTCTCACTAGCTTAGGCTACATTAGTTTTGCCTCATAACAAGGAAACAAAGCCAGGAGTCTCATTCCTTCTTGTCTTCTTTCTCTTCTCACCCTCTGGGTTTGTGTGCATATGAGCATTAAAACAGAAGCTGCACCTATGCAGCTTCTGTTTTAGCCAATGAAAATCCAGGTTAAAGCTCAATCATGCAAAAAAGAAATCATATGTGAACATGGTCCAGAAACCATTATCTCTGGGCCAGAAAACTGTCCTGTGGTCAGACAAATCGAAATCTGAAATTCTTTTTGTAAAACACGAACACTGCATCCTCTGGACTAAAGAGGAAAGGGAGCATCTGGTTTGTTATCAGCGCTCAGTTTAAAAGCCTTCATCTCTGATGGTATGGGGGTACATCAGTGCCTATGGAATTGGCAGCTTGCACATCTGGACAGCCTGGATCAGTGCAGGTTATGCATTCCCAACCAGATGACATCTTTTTTCGTCGAAGGCCTTGCATATTTAAGCAAAAAAACAAAACAAACACCCCCCCATCCCCCCACTCACACACAGTGCATCTATTACAACAGCATGGCTGCATAGTACAAAAGCTGAGCGTTGAACTGACCCGCCTGCAGTTGAGATCTTTAAGCAACTGAGAACATTTAGATCATCATGAAATGAAAAATATGCCAAAGGAGAGCCAGGACTGCTGAGCAGGGAGAATCTGATACCAGACAAGAATGGAACAACAAGAGGGGATGCTAATGTTAAACATGGCCCTGTCCCAATTTTATTGAGATGTGTCATTGCCCAGCAATTTCAAACTGACATATGAATGATTTATATTTTTCTTAAAATGCTACATTCTTTAAATTAAAACAATATGTTGTGTTTTGAATGAAAAATTGGTGTATGAGAGCTGCAAGTCATTGCATTCTAGTGTATTTATTTATATTTCACACCATGTGCCAACTTTTCTGAAATTGAGCCTGATGAGGCCAAGTGGCTATTGAAAGCCAAACTAAGAAATACTTTAACTGCAGTTGTTTATTTATGTTTTACGGCCTTTTTATAGTTTTATTTGAAAGGGTACAGCGAAGAACGACAGGAAAGCAGAGGGGGAGAGAGAGGGGAGAAGCAAAGAGCCATGGGTCGAATTCAAACCCGGGCCGGCCGCTCTCAGCCATGGTCGCCTGCTAATCCCAGTGAGCTAAACCAGTGCCCGCCTTCAGTTGTTTATTTAGTAATGGGTATTTCATGGCAGAGGGACTTGAACCAAAGTTTTCTGTGAAAATCACAGAAATTCAGCAAAAACTAATAACTCAGCACAGTGAAAAACAAAGCATTAGTCAGGGAACAGTATTAGTCAAACTTGCCATTGGTAGTGCCATGGTCCAGTCTTGTCACAGGAATTCGTTTGTCTCTGTAATGACAGTGCTGTCTCTGCACCCAGTGAACCTGGAAAGCACACAACAAAAAGAATCAGAGCTCACCTGTAAACTGGAACTATTAGTTTGTAATCTTCTCACTGATAAATGAAGGTAACTCTGAGTATTTTCATGTCTGTGTTCTCCACTTTTCTTATACAGGCATTTCAATTTATTTCACTCTTAGTGGGTGTATTGCGGGGGAATCTGAAGCAGTAAATGTCAAGTTTGAAGTGGTTTGAATATTTGAGCTAGTTCAACTTCTTTTTTGGCAAATTTCCTGCCTCTGGGAAACACTGCAGTGAAACACACAAATAACGTACCTGCAAACACCTAATGTGTATCTACATGTCGCCAACTGCTTGTTCACAGGAAATCATTGGAAGTCCAGACATTTGGAATAAAATGATACAGAAGAAGATGCTGTGGCCTGATTTAAACTCCATGAATGGAAGCATATTTTAAATGGGCACTTTACTACTTCTTTACACTGATTTGGAAATATGAAGAAAAAAAAATCACTTCACCTTAACAAATCACCTTTGGCTCATCCCAAAGACGCTCATGCACTACAGCTCTATTAATCATCTGTCTCAATTTCGCTTTCGCAATTTAACTTTTTTTCTTGTTGTAGTTTTACGAGGATAAAAGCAAGACAGTGAGAGGCACCGAACAAATAAAATATTTTGTCCTATTCTGCTTCACACTACTTTGAAATAGAGGGGGGAAATCCATAGCACGGGGAGAGCTGGGCATCTTTATGGAGGAGAGTAAAAGGTTTCCTCTTCATTAGTTCAAAGAGTACTCGCTTACTCTCTCCTTTGCCGTTCCATTGTCCTGGGTTAAAAGCAACAAAAACACCCCCGCCTCACCTACACCTCTGTCCTCCACAACACGCATGTGCACGCATTCACGCGCACGCACGATTTCTTTCATAGGCCGCTGCTCGCAGCTTTGATCTGATAAGAGGCTGGTCCTTGTGAAGGTGGGTGAAGTAAATCAAACAGCAGATCACAGACACGCATACGCACACGCACATATCACTGTCAGGCCACTATTGTCCTCTTACACTTAAATCAGAGTGGAAGAGGTTGAAAATAAATACTACTGAGAGGCGGCGGCAGTCTTTTATGTTCCTAAAAGCCTGCTTGGTTTATTCCCTCTTCACCATCTTCAATTATACTCAATTAACAAAAGCTAGGAGCTGGTCTAACCTTCCCAAAGAAGACAGCTGTTAAAGCTAAGAACTCGTCATACGTGATGTGAAACAGAGGAGAACTCAGGCAGAGAGAAGATGTGATGTGCACAAATCTGCAAATGTAATCAAATGGGTGTTTATTTTAGGTGCAGCGTATTGATTTATGCTAATTTAAGATGATTTAAAGCATAATAAGCTAAGTGTAACAAACACTTGGATTTGTTAGCACATTTAGGCAATTCCTATTTAGCAAGAGAAACATTGTTTCTAATTTATGTGTGAGCTATACTATTGCTTTGTTTTGTTTGTTATGAATACAAAAACATGTACCAAATTCAGAGTGCAGCTCCAAACTAGCATTTTACTTAGGATATACTGTGTAGCACAACAGTGCACTTGGTACATATGTATTCCTCTGGATAATCAGAATAACAGAACTGATAGTTCACCTTTCATGCGCATTCATTCAGGACATTCACATAAATGTCATCATGCTAATGCAAAACGGACACGAGCAGTTTCCCAATACAGCATGAGCCAGCCACTGGGGTCCACTGAGACTTTATCATTGGCATGCAATGGACAGCATCAGTGAGCAAAAGCTTGCAGCTGCCTTTCACTGAGTTTTTATTTGCACGTTGCAAAGCACTTCTAAAAAAACATAGTTATCTCTGCAAAGGAGTTTATGTTTCTGGTAGCATTTGCATGTGTGTCGTCATTTTGTCTCTGTAGTTTTTAACAGGTTTTGAGTGAATTCTGCTGAAACGTTGTAGCGGTTTAGAGTGGGGTCGTGTTAACAATCCATTCAAAGTTTGCTTACGTCAACTTAACGATTTATTGTGTGAAAATTGACACAAATCCTTAGGAACTATCATTCTTAGTGTGGTACATATTGTCAACACATAGAAAGTACTGTATAAAGATTTAAAATATTATGTCACATTTGACCTCTGATTAACAAACTGATCTGAAGGTCAAAGTAACAGCGCTATTTAAAACTATGTATCTTATTGCCATTATTTGTAATGACAGTTTGTACTGTCATATAGGGAATGAACTATGACATACGGGGAATCTAAATTTCACCTCTAAGCTCTACTTCAAGGTCAAACTTTCAGAAAATGGTATGTGTGGTTTAAAAATATCACATTATAGTTTGCATCCAAATATCATGTCACATTTGACCTCTGACCTCAACTTTACATTTGACTTTTGTCTTATTTCAAACTAACACCAAAATGTGTTATTTTGATTGCACTACAAACTTCTTAAAGTGCATTCAAAAAGAACAATGTAAACTAAAAGAATATGTACAGAATACAATACTATTATTATTAAAAGTAAATACTGTAGAGTGAGCTGCCATGGTGGAGGTTTGCACTCTCTGAGTTCTTCTTGTTTTATTATATTTCTGTTTTAACTTATATTCCACTATATACAATATGATTGTGGGCTTTTAAATACACTGGTTAAAGAAAGTGTTAACAGGAATATTTTCAGATGCATCTCAAACGTCAGGTCAAATTAAACTGGGAGTAGTATTGGTAGGCTATTGAAGATATAACCATTTTCAGCTGGCTAAGCAGTTAAACACCAGAGCGGTGTGTGGCAATAGTTCCCAGAAACTTTTAGAGAAAAGTATTTCCAAAGTAACTCTATTTACGTTGGTTTCCAAAAGTGAAACCAATGACAACGGGATGGATGAAAAATTTCCATGGAGGCGCATAAACTCGCTGGCAAATAGTGAGTGTGTGCACGCATGTGTGAGGGTGTGTGCGTGTATGTCCCAATAGCCTTGTTAAACCCCTTCAGCCTCTCCTCTCGGGGAGCAGCCAGGACATGGTGATCAATACACATGATAGGGAGCTAATCGCTCTCTGTCAAACCAAGCCCTGCCATCTACTAATGGCACACGCTCACTTGGGAATGCGCGCGTGTGTGTGTGTGTGTGTGTGTGTGTGTGTGTGTGTGTGTGTGTGTGTGTGTTTGTGTTTTCAGGCCTTAATGGCAGATTGAGACTCTTCAGGGAGTGTTGCTCAAGGTTAGGCTCAGGGGACGAGGGGCAATTGACCATACTGTCTGTGACACTGACCCCTCTACTGTCAGCACATTCATCATCCAACTGTGATGCATGGGCAGCACACACACACAAACACACACACACACACACACACACACACACACACACACACACACACACACACACACACACACAACAAAATGCACACAATTTCCAAAAACACATGCCACATATACCTGAACTGAAAAATGACATCGTAAGTTTGTGCAACATCAATTATCAAAGCTGCTGACACTTTGCCCTTCACAATAAAAGCATCACTAAATAGAAAAAGAGATATACAAAAGGAACATGGTATGAGATCAATGGAAAATAAAAATAAAGAAAAAACTGAAAAACAAGTTTGGAAAACTCATTTTTAAACAGTGAGTGGGGTAAAAGAGACACAGAGAGAGAGCAGTGGAGTACTTGCTTGATTGAACAGCTGAGATAGAACTGACAGAGGCACAATGTGAATGTGTGGAAGAGGAGGGGAAGAAAGACAGCGAGATGGAAGGAGTAAAACTGCATGAATGTGTGTTTAAAGACATCCCATGAAGAGTGTGAGTGTGCGTGTGAGAGTGTGTGTGTGTGCGCGCACGTGTGTGTTTGTTTGTGTGCAAAAATGGCTCTATAGAACTGAAATGAATGAACAAGGAAGGTGCTGACGAAACGCAGAAAGAAAACTGTGGGTGTTAGAGAGAGAGAGTGAGTGTGTGTGTCTGTGCAATACTCCCATGTCTCTATATGAATGAGTGGATGCGGTGGATGGCAGGCAGCTGCAGCAGTGTGATAGCCGAGCCGAGCTGCACAGATATCAGCGCTGACATTTTGGGCTTCACTACCCACCCACGGCCCCACGGGAAACTGATGGCAATAGCAGCAGCAGCAGCCGCATCACCCCACCGTCGCTGCCTCCGCTGCAGCCCCAACCCCTCCCTGAGCTTGTCAATCTCAAAGCTTTGCTTCCTGACGCACCGTCGGCCTTAGCCTGGCTCTGGTTGGACCCATTATGCCACACAGCAGTGAGCACACCGCATGAACTACCGTCACCAGACCCCGCAATGCACTGCTGATTCCTATCTAGTCCTCAACCCTCCCACCACACTCACCAAGTCTGCCTCTTCATTCAATCTCATCTCTAGCTGCCAGACTGATAGTCCTGACCGCAGAGAGAAAAACGACAGAGAAGAGGGGGGTTTTTTCTGTGTGTGTGTGTGTGTGTGTGTTACTGTTGCAGAGAAGGCGAACAAGGAAAGATGGGGAGCTCTACAGTAGCACACAGTAAAGGGAGGGAGGGCAAAACTGCTGAAAGAGAGGAAATAGATAACAGCGTGATACACTCTGGCCCCTCCTCTAGGCTTCTTTTAGGGCACCTCTTGGCCTCCTCTCCTCTACCTCATTCCTCCCTCCTTCCTCCTCCCCCACCAACCCCTGGGCCCTCTGGTGTGTTGCTCACTCCATTGTGTCAACCTTCAGAAGTGCTCAGTTTGAGTGGCAGGCCGTCACAGATCAGTTCCCTGCTAAAGCGGCCCGGCAGGCCAGGGTGACGGGCCAGGAAGGGATCTAAGTGGGGTTTATCAGCGCTTCTTAACGCCTCTCCGGCTGCCTGACACAAAAGAGAGGGGTATTAAACATCTAAAGCAAACCAAAAAGCGTGAAAGCTCCTTATAGGGCCGCGGGATTGCGGATGTGACTGGAGTCTTAAAAAAAATAGCAGAAAAAAAAGAGAGGAAAAAAAAAGAAAAATAAGGAGAAGGGGAAAAAACACACACACAAACGTCTCAACAGTGAGAAAGTATTGAGGGAAAATTCAAATGTTTTTCCTGTCCTTTGTGGATAGAAGAGTGGGTTGGAAAGAGGGAGGGAGAGGGAGAGAGAAATCCTCACATTTGAAACAGACATTATACTGCTTGCAAAGCTGAACACAAATATGCAAGTTAGCTAATGTAAATCAGGTAATGGTAACCCAAACAACAAAAATGATAAGATAAGCCCAAACGGCATTAGAGTGGTGGTTGGGGTGAGGCTCTTAACTTCATATTCTGTCTTTTAGACAAGTTATCTTTACAGCCTTTTTGATGCCGCTTGGAAAATAATATGGAGCACAAATGAGGCAAAAAACAAACAAACTTAGATTTAACTTAGCATTAAACAAAGCTTCCAAACTTCTGTTAAAGCTCCTAAATCAGTGTGAATACATTACAGATTAAGATTTTATTTTGTGAGCTAACAATTATTCTGGCCTTGTAGATTACAAATGTCGTATAGTCTATCGTCACAAAATAAAATCACAGTAGTGAACAGATAGGTAAACTACTGGTAAAATTAATTAACAACATTCATGATCAAATTGATGACAAATGGATTACACTTAGTAGCTTTAGTTGCAGCGACCACTGACCCCATCTATAAAACAGTTTCCTAGATTTATAGTTATTCTCAGAACTAAGAATTGAAGCCCCAACCACGCGTTAGCCGCTAAATGTGGTTGGGGCTTAGCAGCTAGCACTCTGTCAAATGTCAGTAAATGGTGTCTTTCACTCCCACTGGTGTTGAATCAATAAGTTCATCAGAGTTAAGAGTTGTTTACTGCCCACACAAAGTGATTTGCTCGACATGCATCACTTTGGTGTTGACGTTTGGTTGCTAGTGGACATTCCCGGTTGCACAATGTCCACTAACATAATGCCTACTGTATCTAACACCCACGATATGTCAAAGAGCAGAATCATTCACTCCCAATGGTCGTGGCTTCAACTACTTGCTTAAAATATGAGCTTCAAATATCAAATATAAGTTCAATTAAGGAACCAATTCACACAATTATCTAATTCATTGATAATTCTAAGTATAAACAAAACATTTCCAACAATTTCATATAAAGTTTTATGAATGTGAATTTCTGCTTAAGTCATACTTAAGAACATAAAAGTTGATCATTTTAATAGTAATATCTGTATTGCTCAATGGATATATCTAATATGGTTTTTATTTTAAATGCATCAAAACAGTTTGCACATAGAAGAAGTGAGAAGCAGGATGTACCTGAAAGCACTCTCACTCTTATTCCATCTCTATTCTACAGACATAGCAATGTAGTAAAGTTATGCTTTATGCAATTAAAATTCTAGGACTTTAGTTTAGGCACAATATCAAGAATTAACAAAGATTACTATAGATTTCTATAATATAATTAACACGTTCATCAGACAGAGTGTAACTTTTTAAAAGCAACATATAAGTAGGGATGGGTACCGGTATCCGGCACCGGTTCTGACATAAACGGTAGCAACCAGACCGAAAAGCAGAATTTTGTTAAAAGCCGAGAAATGCACCGTATTTGATAGCTTGCTGCGAGACTTCACACCGTCCACATCTACTGCGTGTGTGGTGCCCGTTATCGGACCTGGAGTTAGCAACATCCCCCAAAAACCCGAAGAGGAGAGTCCTGGCCCCTAGCCCTGCCAGTGTAGCAGAAATGATGACGGATGATGATGATGATGGCAGCAGCAGCCATTCTTCTCTGCATGAGTAGCTTAATGTTGTACGTGTGTAATTTACGTTGAGTAGGCTAACCACGCTATTAAATGAATGCATGTAAGGTGAACTAGCAAACACCGTCGTAGTTACATGCGGCTGTCTTCTTGTTTGATGGCAGATACTCCCTTCACCCTGGCCAAAAAGGCTAAAATGACCAAAGAAAAGTGGAAAACAGCTAAACATGAGAGGTTTTTGGACAAAGTTTGTGTTTTTTCCATTGTTTAAGCACTGCTTCCAGCCAAGAGTGATACCAGATATGCCCTATAGCTGCAGAAAAGGCACACATTGTTATCTTTTTACAAAAAAACAGCTAAACATGAGAGGTTTTTGGACAAAGTTTGTGTTCTCCATTCTTTAAGCACCGGTTCGAGCACCGTTTAAGCACCGGCACCGTTTCAAAAGTACCAGTTTGGTACTGGTATCGGATAAAACCTAAACGATACCCATCCCTACATATAAGGCTAAACTTGCACTGACAAAAATATTTTTCGATTTGCTGTCACATTTTAAACACTACAACAACTATCACATTTATTAGCACATTTTCACTTTTATACGTTTTTAAGGATTTAACACACTGCAAATTTTAGAGGTCGTTCAATAACTCGATATTCAATCACAAGGAGATCGAGCATCATTTGACAACAACTGGACAATGCATGCTCTATCTTAATTTAGCTGTGGCTGTTTAGAATATATTTCATTTTTTATGCAAAAATAAGACTACCTATTGGTGAGCTTACACTAGTTAGGTAAGCATCACTAAAAGTTTAGATGTTTTGCTAGCTGCAAGGTAAAGCCTATATTTGACTTTATTTTTTCTAAAAGCTGACCTTGGCCTTTCATCATTATAGCATCCTCACTATAATAAATATCTTTTAGCGCCCTGCTTATTTATTTCAGTTTATATAAGAAAAACTTCACACTTGTTCTGCCGGTAATGTCTTTTCTCCTTGACTTCTGTCTGCAGCTTGCAGCTGTCGTCTCAAGTGTTGCATCAATAAGGTGCCTGTACAGCTCAGATTAATGAGACAGATATTAAAACAGATTTCTTTTTAAAAAGAAGATTCAAACCAGGTCATCACAAGACTGGAACATGCTGTGAACAGTGCCTTTCTGTATCTGTGTATTAAGTGTGTAGTACACCAGCAGGAACCAATGTGTGTGTCAAAAGATGGCAGGGGGTTAGTATCTGAGACATTTGGTAAAAGGTCAGTATAGAGTTTGGTCAGAAACATGTCTGCGCGTTTGAGAATGAAACCACAAGAGGTACAATAGTTAGGACAGTTCGGAAGAGAGTCGTTGAGGGGAAACGGGGTTTCAAATAAACTACGTACACATACACACTCAGAGAGACAGAAGAGAAACCATGTGTGTATGTGTCTGTGTTTTTGCTTCGTTAACAGCATTTTTACATGTGCTTTATTTGCCAGATGTGCATATATGGTCTTTCTCCATGTGTCTCTAAACCCTCACATTGGTATGTTTTTCCACAGCTTTGCTAATGATGCCATTAGCATTGAGATTAATACCACAGCTGATTGCTGCCTTGCTGACAGAGGGCTGCATCAGCTGGGATTACACAGTGGCAAAACCTCCTCCTCCTCTGAGATGCCACTGTGGCCTCCATTCAATGTGACTGTGTGTGTGTCAATGCAGCAAACAATAGACTGAGGCTTCTATGAGCTGCAGCAGCTGCGGCAGATCGTGCTAATTTATTAAAGATGTTTCTTATTCTTCTGTCAAGAAGATTTAAATAGTTCCCTTTCATTTATTTTCTTTATAAAGGACTCCTCAATAGTTTGCAACAGTTATGATATACAGACAGGTATAAATGATATTTTATGTTGCGTCTTATTTTGTTTGCCGTGGTTTTACAGCATTATTAATCAATACGCCAAGTTACACTGCACAGCTGTTATTACAATATAGTTACAACTATTTCTAAAAGGTAAAACAGCCCTCGGTTTAATTCCACCTCCTGATAGGAGTAGATCTATCTCGTGAAAACACAGCCTCGTTATGCTTTTGCTACACAACGATGCACCAGTGATTTCACCTTTCATTTCAAAATGCAGGTGCTTTGCAGAGTAACACAAACACCTCAGTGAGTAGCACTCTACCACATCACTGCAAATGGGATCTCAGCAACAGTAGGGCTTTTTTACCTGTAAATACTATTCTACTGTAAATACTATTCTAACTGTGAAGGGCAGATTAAGCCGCACGAAGCTAATTTTAACTCCGTCGCAACCTTGCAGTCTACTAAACTTTATATGATGCAGTAACTGGTGGGTTCTGCTATCAAACCCACCTGCTATGCAATCCAAAGGAAAAAAAACAGCAGACGTGTTTGTAAAGATGGAAGCCTGGTCAGAGGTGGGCGGACGAACTATTGCTAAGGCTCTGGCAGGAGGCCAGCTGCTTCAGCTAACACACTCTAATTGTGTTTGACAACACATAACCCAACATAAGCATGTCTTCCATAAACCCACAACAATATTAACTGTATTCAGCTAAAAAAAAGAAAGCAAATAAAGTGCATTATATAAGTTGGGAAGCAAAGAAGTTTCAAGGGTTTTCAGAGGGTTCAAGTAAGCTGCAATAGCAGCATTTTTTTTTACTTGCTACAAAACTAAACGATAAGATTTCTTTAAATGAAACAAAATTCCAAAATAAAATGACTGTAATGGAAAAAAAATGAAGGCAGCTGGCAGGGAGAAGCAGCGTCTAAATACGCAGTTGTTCATCATCCCAAAACATTATTTGTGCAATCCATTAAATGTAAGACTCATTACGAAACATGAGACATTTAAGGGTGGGAATTTATTTTCACCTAAAGTTACGATAGTAGAAAAGTAATTAAAGTTACAGTTTAATGAAATCATGAACCATACATGGAGTCACTGGAGATTGTGCATAAATTACTTCAATTAATCACACGCACACTGATTCAGATGATAACTCTGAATCGGAAAGTTTGGAATTCCTTTCTCTCCTTTGCTTTCAGGCTGTTTGTGTGTCTGTGTGTGTTCGGGTGGGAGGGTGGTTTGTAGTTGTGGGGTAGATGCACACACACACACACACACACGCACGCACACACACACACACACACACGTCTTTCTATGTGAGTATTTTTATTGTTTTGTGTATTTTGTGTGTATGTGTGTGTGAGAGAGAGAGATTGAAGGGGCAATGTGTTGGAGAAAGGCCAGAGGTCCGGTGCACCCTGGAGAATGGACAGGGGCGAAGCCACATCTCCGACCCCGACCCTTCCTCTCCCTGCTGTCATGGGATGTCTCCCTGAATGACGGTTTCCATGGCCACGGAAGCCTAGTGAGGAGGTTGAATTGTGAGCTCCGAGGGTAAAGCGGAGCAGCTTGCTGAAGGTGGCAAGGGAGGAAGGAGGAGGGGATGGGTGCACAAAGTGATATTGGGTGGAACAGGCACACAAGCAACAAGAGCAAGGTAAACAACTTTTATCCATTGCTCAACACGGGCCTGCTTCAGTCTTTTTTTCCTTTCTTTTTTGCCAATCATTTTGCTAATCAACAGTGGAGCATGATTAAAACAGCAATGGCAGCTTAAATGAACTTCCATTTGCATACACTCGCTGGGTACAATCAGAACTGATGCCAGAGTGTAAATTCACTGTGCTAAATGCATCAAAGAGTCTCGTCCAAGTGGCTGGATGCTCTCAACAGCTGTAGTTGTGAATGCATTTCTCAGAGTGTTGCAGGAACAGGCAAAGAAATGAAAGATAAAAGTAAACAGAGTGGCTTCTTTTTCTTTTGGGAACACACAGCTCCTTCCTCTGTCAGTGTCCTCACTTTTCAGTCCATCAAGTGTTTTTTTTTCCTTTTCTTTTAGTTCATTTATTCATTTATTTATGGGGGGGTGGGTGGGGGGATACTTACCCTTGCTGCTGCTGCAAGTCTGTCTTCAAAGGTGGCTCTGTCAGGGCGCCCCCTGGTGTCCCTCAGTGTGTACAGACCGTTCAGGCTGCCAACCTGTGAGCATGGAAAGACAATTTCACATTCAGCTTATACAATCCCAAACTTTTAAGGCGCAAAGTGTTGCAGGGTGCAAGTTATGATATAACATTTGATCATGTGGCTGCATTTTATTTAAAAATGCAAAAACAAAGATGCATTTGGAAAAATCACTCAAGCGCTTTCTTCAGCGCAGAGAAACCAATGCAGGTACAGAGCGAGGGTCAAAGCACACAACGCATTCAGCCTTAATCACCCATCTGACCCTTTTGCACAACATGATTTCAGCGTATCCCCTCCGGCCATCTGTCTTGTGTGGGTTTTTCTGCGAAGGGTGGCCCAAAATCAAATAGCACACAGTTTATCTAACCTTATCCTGGGCTTTTCATTTCCAAGCCTTATAAACTCAATCGTATTGACCGCCTGGGAGAGTTAGAACTAACTAAGTGAAATCTACTCGGCAGCAATTGTGTGCAAGGCACACGTTGTGTGAGTGTGTATGTATGTGTGTGCGGGGCTTGCTGATTCTATCTTCCTTCACTTTCATTCTCTCTATTCTCTGTCCCTGAGGTGCATCAGGGCTGAGACTGCCGAGTAAATTGTCCCAAATTGAGTTCCTTCTTGCCGGCAGATACAGGCCACATCCCGACCGTTTAGAGCGAGACGGGGAGGGAGAGAGAGAGAGAGAGAGAGAAAACAATCACAGCGCACATCACTCGCTTGAAAAATTTCTCTCTAATTTCTCTTCTTGCCTTTCTCTCCTATGCGCCCTCCCCGTCTCTTCTTCTTTTCCCCTCCTCTGCTGATTTCCCTGCTGCCTCTCTTTCTTCTCTGACTGCATTATTCTTATGCTTCTCCCTCTTTATATCACTCCCCGTGTGTCTTCTCTTGTCTTTGTCTGCTGCGATAGGTGTACATCAGTCTTTCCTTGCTCAGCGTGGCTTTTTCCTTCCCTTTGATGATTCAGTCCTCTCCTGCTTGTTCTCCTTCCTCTATCTTTTATTACCCTTTCTCCCTCGATCCCCGTTACCCTCCTTCATCTCTAACAATTTTTTTCCTCCCTCTCTGTGCTCTTTTCTCGCCTCAGTTTCAGTCTCTCCTTTTGCTCTCTCATCCCTCTCGCCACGGCTGGCCCCGTACCCGGTGACATAGTACCCATCAGTGCGCACTTCCTGCGTGGAGGAGCCTGGCTCCGACAATAATCACACACTAAGTTTATAACGCTTGCAGCCCAGCTGAGCTGAGCTGAATTGAGCACACGCGACTCCCCTGACGCCAGTACAGTCCATTTAACTTGGCAGGGGGCTGAAGGCTGGCTGCGGTGGGAATGAAGCATGAGGCAGAGATGGGGATGCCAGTGTGTTTTTGGGATGAGGGAACTTTGGGGGCTGGTGGGCTGGTGATGGAACAGTAACTGGTGATAGATATGGAAATGTAATGAGGGAGGACAGCTGAAGCTGAAACAGTTGCTGGAGGGGAAGAAGAGGGTGTGAGGTTTTGGACATTTGGGTTTAGGAAGAAAGTTGGGTGGTTTTTTTTTGGTGTTTTTTTAAAATATGCGCAAGTAACTCTCTCTGCATAGACTGATACTTCTTCCTTACTTTCCCTGCTCACTTTCAGCAAAATCCCGTCTGTCCCTTTGTGCAGCTTTACAGAGAAAAAGGAGGAACATTTTCAAGCATCACACAACACAGTCTCACAGAAGTTTGTGGAATACTCATGAAACTGAAAACTTATTTTTTGGTTAGGCTTGAGACAAGATCATGGATTGGGTAAAATACAACTCCTACCACTATTTTTCCTTTTTAACTTATTTTTTCCGGTTGCCTGGGTCACACATTCCCACTGAGGACTCTCCGAGATGTATGTGGCACCCACATGAAATACACTTCCTGATGAACCCTAGTTTCATTGTTGTGCTGATTGCAACGAAAACAGAATAAAATAAAAATCAAGTCCATTTACATAAACCAATAAACTGCTTTTCCATGACTACTTCATATTTTTTATCTATTTCTATAACCACGATCTCCAGCAAATAACTAACTAACCCTGATGTTGGACCTCATTTAGTGGGGCAACAGCAGTATGTAGTCCACAAAGTCCACAAACAGCATCAAATTTCACTTTATGGTTTGTGATCTTCACAAAAGAAAAAAAGAAAAAACAGAGTATATATCACCTATATATCTGGGCTTCCTTGTCATATTTCAGCATATTACACTAGACATAAAATGCAAGCCATTGGAGCTAAATATTTCCTTGTGACACAGGTGGACATACCCTTTAAAACAGCAGACTAAGCCTCATAAACACACAAAGACACTTGCTGCTTCAGTGAGTTACTGATGTATCACAAAATGTCAACTCTGGATATGAATCGTGTGCACACATCGCGCACACAGACAAGCTACAGCTGTACAAGAAAATTAGTGAGCAATTTCAAACCAACCAAAACAAACGCACACTTTTTGTGCCCTGCCAGAGCAAGTTCACAGCAAAACAATATGAGGCCAATCAGGGGACCGTTGGTATGGCTCTCCCTCTGCTAATGAAGGCACTTTAAAAAGGTAATCTAATTCACCAGCAGCAATTAAGGCTGGGAGCGCCTTGTCACTATCAATTATTCGCTCCTTCACTCATGTTCTCCAGTGCGGACGCTGAGCCTGCCTGACACACTGCACTGTCGGACAAATCAACCCCATCAGCCAGCAGTCACTGAGAACACTAATCATGAGAGTGTTCAAAGGCACACAAACACACGCCCAGACACACAAAGAGACATGTGATACTGTAGGCTTGAATCGGTGCACAGTGAACTAAGTGAGCTTGGGATGAATTTGGATGTTCTTGCTGACTGGACGCTGGTACCAACAGACTGATCCGTTCCTCTTTGGATCCTCTATGATCCTTTCGTTCTTTTGGGGACTTCTTTGTGAGTGAGCCATTTCCTTTGCTGCACTGCCGCACCAGATCTTAGGGTTCCCCCCACCTATCGAATCCACTTTAACCCCTCACTGTTTGCAAACTCGCTGGTTCCCATATACATAAAGGTTGAAACCCCCTCCACTACCACACACCCTATAGCGAGTTTAAAGTACTACATCACCAGCATATATGAAATCATCTTCATTGCTAAGCTTTTATTATTCTGGTGTGCACAGCTGACTGGCTGCTCCTCTATTAGCAGCTGTTCTTCGCAGCTAGGAGTGAAAGCAGAAGTAAGACTTTACATTGGTAACTTCCTTTAGTCCCTGAGATACGCCTGCTTAGTTTAATTATTCTTTCAAATGGGACTTTCACAGAGTCCAGCTGTACAGCAATCACTTCCTTTTTCATCGCACATAGAGAATGAAAACCCTACCAGTGTGCTTTCTTTTTTTTCAGTCTCTCCACATAAGACAGAGAGAAGACAACCGCAGGATCGAATAGTTCGTTCAGCTGCAGCACAAAACACCAACTTTAGTTTCGGTTGCAGGCACGCTTTGAGACTACAGGGAAACGGGTACCAACTAAAAGGTAAGTTGTGAGAAAATGTTTCTTTAGTGTAGTTTTAAGATTCCTGTTCTCACACTGGGATGTCTTTTTTCATAGATGGCACACGACAAAGCCTTGTTTTGTTTGACTTTGGTGTTGTCTGTGGTCTTGACCTCACCTCCGAAAACCCTCGACTCAATACAACAACTCCAGGACAGCGGGTTTGGTCAGCCGCCTCCTCGCCATGGCCTTAAGCTGCTGGTGTGGTACGTTCAGAACTGCTTGGACAACAACATGAGGGCTCTGTGTGATCCCTACCGGGGAGAATATGGGTTTCACTTGTTTCAGAACAAAGGACCAGTTCTTCCTGTGATAAAAGACAGACAGCAGTGGAGCTATTACACCATTGGAAACCTCCACTATCCTGGCGCAGAGAAGCTGCCATATGAAGTCAGAAGATACTACAACCGCAGCAATCCTAAAAGTAACATGGACAGAGTTTTGGTGAAATATAACAAGAACAACAAACGAATCGACGAGCTTTATGCATCCGCGCATTATGAGCCAAAAGAGACGTACAGGATTGGGCCCAATCTTCTTGCATCTCTTCGAAAGAAAATCGCCTTCGTTAGCACAGACGTGTAGGAGACCTCTGATCCTAAATCAGTACAGTATGTAACAGCTTTGAGAATTTTGTGAATCTAAAAAATACAGGTGAAGTCACAATCTTTGCTTTTATGCTAGTTTCTTTGAAATAAAGTAGCCACAAGTTTTCACTTTGAGGCTTCAGTGTAAACTATCAGCTTTTGTGTAACCTGCATCTTATGCCTGCTTGTAGGGAAAAAAAGTAATCAATAAAATGTGTTACAAATGTGGCTCCCAAAGTGGTTTTCCAACTTTTTTACATAGCATGCCCTACTTCAGACAACCAAAAACATTCATTCAACTTAGTGTCCATCCACATTTTTTCTTCTTGTAGTGTTATTAGCAGGTCTAAAAGGGTGTGGAATCACTGTCAAAGCCTCACTACATTCTTCATTTCCAGTTAATACTTGTACAGGTGCTGTTATTGTGTATATATTTATTTATATTTCTTCATACATTCTTATATAGTTCTATATTGTGTATTTTGTTGTACAGTTATTTTATTTTCAACTTTAATTTATATATTTTATCTTATTCTTTCCCAGTTAAATTTACCCTTCATTCTAATTTGTGTTGTACAGTTATTTCATTTTTAACCTTAATTTATATTTTATTCCTTCCTAGTTAAACTTACCCTTTTAAATTTTTCATATTTATGTCCTATCTTATTCATAGCCTTTTCCTTTTTTTGTTTTCTTTAGGTCACGAGCAGTTGTCCAAGCATTACACTACATATCGTACTGTGTATGACTGTGTACGTGACAAATAAAAATAAAATTTGAATTTGAAATTTGAACCGGGCAAATGGCACTGGCATGGGTAAAAAAAAACAACTGACTCAACAAGTTTATCCTCACTAATTCGATTGTATTTTGTTTCTTTTATGTTGCACTGTCAGTTTAGATAATAAAATACTAAACTCTCAGTCAGATTTTAACATCTTTTGAAAGAAACTAAAATCTAGCTGTGTAGAAAAAAAGATTCAAACGTTTCACATTTTGACAATCATGCTGTAGGATGCCTATCAACTGGAGCATGTTTCAGAAAAAATAAGACATGCCTTCAAGAACGTGTGAACTAGTGAAAAATATATATGTATTTAGTATCTTTTTGGTGGGAGGTAGTTAAGAGTGCCTGCTGACGTAAATGTGTTAAACAGCTGATGAAAATTGGGGGTTGAAAATTCCTTTATTATATGATTAGAAAGGCAGTGATCCATGATCAGACAAACCTGTTTAAATTCAGAGGTTTTTCTAAAGCATTATGCTAAGATTGAATCTGACACATGGATGCACAGCACCCTGACCTATCGCCCTCTTCCCAGACTGAGAGCAGCTTTAACTAGTCCTTCAGACTGTAGACAGAGGTATAAGTTGACAGACAGCACTATTCACCAGGCTCTTCTCAGGGTCTCTATTGCTTAACTGAATCTCCCCAATCCATGACCTTATTACAAAGTACTGATAGAGAGGGTATATGCATGACAGTGTTGCTGCTGTATAAAGCCTGTAAAGAAAAAATCTGAACTTAACTATGTTGCCACTGCAAATAAAGATCCTGGGTAGAGACAGATGTTCATGATAAATTACTATTAATTTAATGCTATCTCAAAAGTCCATTTTATCCAAGACTGTCCTGTGAAAATGTCTTTTTAAATTCATATTTACATATAAACATATCGCCATTACAAACTGATAAACTTTGAATCTCATTTGTAATTTGTACATATGTAGGATCTTTACTTTACAATATGAAGCACCTTCAGGCGTCTGTTGTGATTTGGCGCTATATAAATAAAACTGAATTGAACTGCATTAAAGAAAAGCATGCTGTTGCACCTCTTGCAAAAAAAGAATAAGAAACCACAGCCCTGATGAATGGGGACAAGTAAATGAATATTAATCAGAATCAGAATCAGAATCAGAATACTTTATTGATCCCTGGGGGAAATTATTTTTTGTTACAGTGCTCCATTTTAAACCAACATTAAGACAAGACAGACAATACGCTAACTAAGAATAGTACAATATATACATATATATATATATACATACATACATACATACATAAGTCACTTATAAATAAATATTTGGAAAAGAAACATGTGTAGCTGTAGCAGCAAACAGTGTGTTAAGTGGATGCGTTGTACAGGGAGATGGCCACAGGCAGGAATGATTTCCTGTGTCGTTCAGTGGTGCTTTTCGGTAATCTCAGTCTCTCACTGAACGTGCTCCTGTGACTGACCAACATGTCATGGAGTGGGTGGGAGGTGTTATCCAACATTGTCTTTATCTTGGACAGCATCCGCCTCTCCGACACCACCTTGAGGGAGTCCAGCTCCATCCCCACAACATTGCTGGCCTTACGGATCAGTTTATTAAGTCTGTTGGCATCTGCGACCCTCAGCCTGCTCCCCCAGCATGCAACAGCATAGAGGATCGCACTGGCCACCACAGACTCATAGAAAATCCTCAGCATTTTCTGGCAGATGTTGAAGGACCTCAGTCGCCTCAAAAAATAGAGACGACTCTGGCCCTTCCTGTAAAGTGCTGTGGTGTTTTTAGCCCAGTCCAGTTTATTGTCAATGTGTACTCCAAGGTATTTATAGTCCTCCACAATGTCAACACTGACCCCCTGGATTGAAACAGGGGTCAAGTGTTTCCTGGTCTTCCTGAAGTCCACGATCAGTTCCTTGGTCTTTGCCACGTTGAGCTGCAGATGATTCTGCTCACACCACGTGACAAAGGAGTCGACCACAGCCCGGTACTCTGTCTCATCATCCCTGCTGATGCATCCAACCACCGCAGAGTCATCAGAAAACTTCTGAAGATGGCAGGTCTCTGTGCAGTGGCTGAAGTCTGTGGTGTAGAGGGTGAAGAGGAAGGGGGAGAGGACAGTCCCCTGTGGTGCCCCTGTGTTGCTGATCACCTTGTCAGACACACACTGTGGGAGACGTACATATTGTGGTCTTCCTGTCAGGTAATCAACAATCCAGGACACCAGAGAAGCATCCACCTGCATCGCTGCTAACTTATCACCCAGGAGGGTCGGCCTGATGGTGTTGAAAGCACTGGAAAAGTCAAAAAACATGACCCTCACAGTGCTCGCCGGCTGGTCCAGATGGGTGTAGACACGATTGAGCAGGTAGATGATGGCGTCCTCTGTTCCGAGACGAGGCTGATAAGCGAACTGAAGGGGATCCAGATGTGGTCTTACTATGGGTCGCAGCTGGTCCAGGATGAGCCTTTCCAGGGTCTTCATGATGTGGGAGGTCAGTGCCACGGGCCTGTAATCCTGGGGGCCACTGGGACGAGGCGTCTTTGGTACAGGGACGAGGCATGATGTCTTCCACATCACCGGGACCCTCTGCAGACTCAGACTCAGCATAAACAGTTTATGAAAGACTCCACACAGCTGGGGGGCACAGGCCTTGAGGACAAGGGGACTCACTCCGTCTGGTCCAGCAGACTTGCCTGAGTGAAGTCTCCTCATTTGCATCTCAACCTGGTATTGAGTGAAGGTGATGGGTGGGGGAGGGGTGTCAGGAATCTCACAGGAGGCAACATGTGAAGAGAGAGGCTGGCACAGTGGTGTGGCTCTGGATTCCAGGCTGACTGCAGGTGAGGTTGTGGGGGTGGGAGCAGACACTGTGGTGTCGAATCTATTGAAAAACAGATTCAACTCGTCGGCTCTATTCTCACCTCCCTCAGCTCCCCTGCTGTTGGTTGGCCTGAATCCAGTGATGGTCTTCATGCCCCTCCACACCTCTCTCATGCTGTTCTGCTGGAGTTTCCACTCCAGCTTCCTCCTGTAATTGTCCTTAGCCTCTCTGATCTTGTCCTTTAGTAACACCTGGACCTTCCTCACCTCCTCTTTGTTGCCCCCTCTGAAAGCCCTCTTCTTGTTGTTGAGGAGGGCTTTGATGTCCTTAGTCACCCACGGCTTGTTATTTGGGTAACAATGAACAGTCTGAGCTGGAACAATGGAGTCGGTGCAGAAAGTTATGTAGTCTGTGATACACTCAGTAAGCCCATTGATGTCCTCAGCGTGAGGCTCACAGAGTGTTTCCCAGTCGGTCACCTCGAAACAGCCCTGTAGTTCCGCTATTGCCTCCTCTGACCACCTCCTAACAGTCCTGGTGGTCACAGGTTCCCTCCTCACAATTGGCACATAGCGGGGGGTGAGGTGAATCAGGTTATGATCTGACCTACCAAGTGGGGGGAGGGAGGAGGAGCTGTATGCATCCTTGACATTAGCATACAGTAAGTCTAAAGTTTTCTCTCCCCTGGTGGGACAGTCCACATATTGTTTGAATGTTGGTAGTGTATTGTCCAGTGATACATGGTTGAAGTCACCCGAGATCACAATAAAGGCACTCGGGTGCTGAGTCTGTAGCCGAGCTATGGCAGAGTGGATAGTGTCACATGCAGCTGTGGGGTTAGCAGAGGGGGGAACATAAACAGCCACCAAGGTGACGTGAGAGAATTCCCTGGGTAAATAATACGGCCTGAGTCCAACAGCACACAGTTCAGTGTCCGGGCAACAAATCCTTTCTTTGATTGTTATGTTGGCAGGGTTACACCACCGGTTGTTAACTAAAACAGCAAGCCCACCTCCTTTACGCTTACCGCTAGCGATGCTGTCCCTGTCCGCCCGAACAGTGTGGAAGCCTTCCACGGAAGCATTCTCATCGGGAATGACCTGGTGCAGCCATGATTCGGTGAAACACATCAGGCTACACTCTCGGTATTCCCTCTGACTCCGTACCAGTGCTGAGAGCTCGTCGATTTTACTTGCCAACGATCGCACATTTCCCATCACGATAGACGGCAGACACGGTTTAAACCTCCTCCTCGCTTCGAGCCTCCGCTGTCTCACCGTCACCTTTTTTCTTCTCTTCTGTCCTTGACCTCTGCATCCCCGATGTGT
>NC_140567.1:17985000-18022500 GCF_057381845.1 Rhamphochromis longiceps
TTTTTTGATTGATTCTTCTGTGTTAGAAATGCCTGTACTCGCTCCTCAAGTGTCAACTCAGATCAGCATACTGTGCTGCATATGATTGAAAGGCTCCAGCCTTAAAATCAAAACAACATTTGAAAGCAACAAGCAGATTTAAAGCGCTGTGAAACAAAATACCAAAGCTCAAAAGCTGCAGGTACTGTAATACTTGCACTGTCTTTTGTTCTTTGGAAGCTGTGCTTAATATTATTTTTTTTAATAAAAGCCAAACTCTTTTTTTAATGTTTACTTGAGGAGTTTTGAAATAAATGATCCATTAATTTATTTTCTTTAATAACCTTTATTGAAGTCAAATCGGTCCATGAAAAGCTGCGTTTTTATGACTGATGTAATTAAAGTAGACATAAGTGACAATGATGCCCATCACAAGTTAGTCACTGACTAATGTGTTCTGGACTTCCTGCTGAATTGACCTGATGGCAAGCTAACACAAGCTAAAAGCTAAAGGTTTGCCAAGCTTAAAGCTTACCAGATTTCATAAGTAGGCTAAGCATAAAAATAACAGATATATCATATAACTGTTACTCATGTTGAGAAATTAACTGTTATGTTTCTAATGGAGTAAAATGTAACATGCAATTGCTGCTTTATGTCGTAATTAGCAGAAGTGGACAAGCAGTTGGAGAACTCTTGTTTGTACCAGTCAAAAGTTCAAGATAAACTACAAACAGAGAAGAATTGCTTCAATAAAATAAAAGACAACGACAACAAAATTCTTTTAGCTGCTCACTTTAGGCGTTGCAGCAGATCATCTGCCTCCATCTCACCCCATCGTTAGTACTCTCTTCTGTCACACCAGCCCTCTGCATGTGCTCCTTCACTACATCCATGAATCTTCCCTGAGGTCTTCCTCTTTTCCTCTTGTGTTGCAGCTCCATCTTAAAGATCCGGTCTCCAGTATATCCACTGTCCCTCCTTTGCACATGTCCAAAATCTCTGCCGTGCCTCTGTAACTTTGCTCGACCTGAGCAGTCTGATGTACTAACTTATAATCGAATCCATTCTGTTCTCTCCCAATGAAAATCTTAGCATCTTCACCTCAGCATGCTGTTTTTTGTCTTTTGTTTTCTATTTTAAAGGCTTACAGTGTGAGTTACAACTACAAACAGAGGACGAGCATGTCAGTCAGTCATCCAGGTCATGGTAGTCTTAAGAGCTTGACAAAAGGTAAATAGACTTCTATAACATGTTTGAAGATCCAAGAAACTTCTTCAGTTCTACAACCAAAAGGTGGCGAGTCCTTGGTATCATAACATGCATGAGATGACCTCAATAGGTCACATGATTAGGTGGCGCACGCCCACAGAGTGGTTTCACACAAAATCTCTGGTGGTAATCTCCCACGCCTATTTTACGCCTTGGCTCATGTGGTGACACACGTGATTAATAGTGGATCAACAACCACCTCCTCCCTGGGACAATCCCAAGCAGGGCTTAAATACCTGGGACTCTCCACCTTTTGGTTTTGAAACTGAAGAAGATTCTTGGATGAGAGGTGAAATGTCTTTAAACAACTCAAAGCAATCCAGTTTCCTTCGGTCAAGTTAGCTACTAAACGTGGTGGTCTACACGAAAACTTCCAAATGGAACTGGTGACACAAACACAAAACTAGGCACACGAATGCTGGATTTATATCATGGGGGGGTCAGAAAGCGGACTCCAAAGCAATGCTAAGATAGAATATTGGGGGGAAAAAAACAACTTATATTTATTTTTAAGCTGCTTTTGCAGCATTTGGGACATATGTTTAACAGCCTTAGGGCTGCGGTTTTGTAGCACCAGGAAGCAGCTGAGTAATAACAGCTTGTATTTTACACTTGTAAAGCCTGAGCGTATTTTTACGCCTCAAGTTCATTTTGGGCATATTGCACAAGTAACTACAGGAACTAGGCCCTCGGCTCCGACTGCTCTGCTAATGTGGCTCAGACTCTACATTGTGTGTATGCACAGCGTGAGAAACACAGAGACTCACACTGCAGCAGCCCTACCACATACAGAGTCAGCTATTATAATTACTGTAATTATCTCAATGTTACAAGTTCACACTCATTTACAGGTCACTGTAACTAAAAATACATAATGGCTACTACAAGTCCAAGAAAGAGACAGAATACATGTCCACCCAAAAACATATCCTGTCATAACTGTGGTGTACAACAGAGCTTCTGGTTGCAGTTCAGACTCTGAGTCTTCTTGGTGCTGAAGCATCCACAGGATCTGCGTGGCTCACTGCTGCTGGCAGCCTCCAGCAGACAAACAGAGAAACAGCAATGGAGGGAGGGAGGGATGGGGGGTGGGGGGGGCATGAAGGATAAACAAAAACAAACACAGACATCAAGAGCCACTGAAGCAGTGTGTGAGAGCCACGTGAGGCAGTCCACCCTATGGAGAAAACAGCAGCTGGTGTGTACACTAACAGCCCTACAGGGGCTGTGGCCTCCACAGCCTCAACTATGGAAAAGCAGAAAAAGGAGAGATGGGAGGGCGATGGAAGGGGGATGCTAGGGGCTAAATGGGGTGAGCAGTTAAGCCTTGTTGGTTACAGTATTGGCAGCAAACGAAATGATAGAAACGAGTGGAGGGGGGTGGAGGGATTTTTACTGTCCATCTTAAAAAGGAAATATATTGGGACTGATGAGTTTTTAAACGATAACGCATCTAGGAGTTACCACAGGGTTTTATATAGTATAAGGTTGGAAGAAAATTAACTCCTAGGTGGTTACAATTATGACTGTATTTTGCTGGTTATAGGCTCCAATTTAACCACAATTTAATAAAAAGTGACACCAAGTTCACTGCTAATGTTTCGATATGTAATAACTATTAAAAAGAGGGTTAAACAGTCCAAAAAAAGAGGCTTTTTTGATCATTGCATAGATTTTAAATGTGAGGCATATATTCTGATGACCTAAAAAAAAAAAGCAGAAAGTGCTTCAACAATAATGTGCTTTCTGAAAATTTGAACTCATGTGCACTTCTGTCCTATTGCGCACGTCTAAACGGGATTCTTCTGCTGTCTCAGGTTCTCATTTTTACTAAAAGGCAAAAATCGCAAAAACAGCACCAGACGATGTTTTCCACAGCAGCGGTAAGTGGAAAGCATGTCCTGAAAGTTCATCCGCAAAGCATGTAAGAAAAACAAGCGCTTCATAACATCTGCTCTGCTTTCATTTATGTCTTTTTTTTTCAGCTCTATTTATGGATAAGGACAAAACAAATACCTCAAAGTAAAATCAAACGGTAAAGCTTCAAAACATGCAATTTTATCAACATTTCGGAATTTTTCATATCACCTACAAGAGCATTGTGTGTGTGAGGGTGTTTGTGGGCTTCTGGCACGCCCCACTCCCCGCTCTCGTCCACCACTGTCCTTTATCTTCTTTATCTCTCTGTATTTCCCTCTCTCTCTCTCCATTTCAATATTGAAGAGAGTTTTATTAAGGGCTAGACTCGGATGTGCCGAGGCGCTCTTAGTAATTTTCCTACAAAGTGCTTTAATCCATCACACGGCCAACATGTGGCCTTTGCAGCCATACATCATCTAAGCCCACAGAGAGAGAGCGACAGACACAGAGAGAGAGAGAGAGAGAGAGAGAGAGAGAGAGAGAGAGAGAGAGAGAGAGAGAGAGAGAGAGAGAGAGAGCAAGCGAGGAGGTGGTAACATAATTTCAGCCCCCTCCTTCTTCAACTTCTTCTTCTTCTTCTGCTTCTTTTTCTTCTTCTCTGCGCTCGTCTCCCTCCAGAGTTTCCCAGCTGGGATGGAAAGCACATCTTCTCCACATATTCCTCATACAAGTCCTCTCTCCATTTACAAATCAGAGTGAGGTATGTGTGAAGATGGAGCGAGGGGAGGGGCTGGGTGGTAAGCAAGGGGAGAGAGAGAGAGGATGAGAGAGAGAGAAAATGAAAGAGATGGAGATAGGCGAGAGTGAATGAGTGTGTGAGGCTGAGAGAGAGAAAGAGAGAGATAAGGAAAATGGAGAAAAGCTTACTGGAATGAATGAAATTGGGGGACAAAAGCGGGTGATAGGAAGTCTGTGTGTGTGTGTGTGTGTGTGTGTGTGTGTGTGTGTGTGTGTGTGTGTGTGTGTGTGTGTGTGCGCTCTGTATGAACAAGGTGTGCGCGCTGTACTTGGATGAGGAAATAGAAATAGGCGGAGAAGGAGTGGAGATGAGTGGTGGGGGGCTGCGTTTCCCAGCATGCAGCTGGTGCTGAGTTGCCCTCTGTGTTGCCCCCGGCCAACACCTGCTTCCATTTCGCTTCCTCCACCCTCCTCACGCTGAGGAGCAGCGATGAACTCCGGGCCCCCTGACTAATGGAATGGGCCCTTGCTCACAACCATTAGAGGATTGGTGTCCCTTTCGGTGCCCCCGAGTGCCCTACGGTACAGAAAAGGGAGAGGAAGGGGCGAGGTAGAAGATGGTGGCAGGTCTGCCTTTTTTTTTTTTCCCTTTTGGCCCAACACACACACACACACACACACCTGGTCATAATATAACAGCCTAGAGTAATCCAGCCAGAGTAAGGCTTGACATAGCTTAGCATCTGACTGAGGCTATTTCTGAGAGGATATTAGAAAATTCTGAATTGGGTGCAGCACTGCGAGGTTTCGGAGAGGGAGCTCTCTGAATGTGTACGACAGCGGCCCCGGCTGATCGCGAAGCGTTTGTGTGATTTCATTTAGCCGGTAAATCCAGTGCTCTACCTCAATTACATCTGCTTTACTCAGATGGAAAACACACCTCTGTGTACAGAGGCAGGGGAGGGGGGGGGGGGGGGGGAGGAGAGAGGAGGGGAGGGTGGAAGCAGGGAGCGGATTGGGGGATTGAATCTCTCGATGAGCTGATAGCACGTCCGAAGACAGCGAGCCAAGCTGTGCAGCGGTAATGTTATGCTAATGATATGGTAATGATATGGTAATCTGCCAGCAGTATTCCACCTCACTGGAGAGAAGGGGAATCTGGGAGGCCTTTTACCATTGGTTGGAGACCGGGGACTTCCTGAAGTCAGAGTTCAAGACAAAACCCTTTCTCACACACACACACACACACACACACACACACACACACAGACACACCACATTAACATGGGACAGGCACTTAATTGTCGAAGCAGTGATCTCAGCTAAAATAAAAGCAATGCAAAACATAGAGCTAATCTGGCTTTAATCGGATTTGCAAACTCTTAAGTAAGCAAGAAATAATACCTGTAAACAATGCAGTATCATGAAGACTGGGTTGGCTGCATTGTGAGTAAGCCTGCGAGCTTTATCAGCGTGTAATATCAAGTCGCTGCGACGCTGTTTTGTGTCGACATAAAGCGAAACAGAAAATCATCTATTTTAGATCGTGATCAGGGTCTCTTTTTTTCTGTGCCTGTGTGTGTGTGTGTGTGTGTGTGTGTGTGTGTGTGTGTGTGTGTGTGTGTGTGTGTGTGTGTAACTCTGCACCTGTGATGGCTGCCATTACCTGTCTACACAGAGCAGCTCTTTCTCTCGGCTTTGTAATGAGTGGGTTACACCACCGCCGCCTTGGTTGGAGCGAAAAGACTCACCATTGTGTGACAGGAGTCTCTGAATGCGCGTCGTTTATTATATTTTGCTACATTTCACTGCATCTCATCTAATTGGGAATGAGCTGATTTGCCATTTAATTTCAAGCATTGTTGACAAACTATAGCCCATCTTTAAAGCCTCCCAAATGAGCAAATGCGTAAGGCATTATATAAATGTGAATGGATCGACTCTATCACTTAGACACGCTTAAGAATCGCAAAAAGTGACAGGAAATGCTTAGGTATGTCTGCTAAAAAGAAAAAAAGAGGGACACCTGCAAAAAGCAACTGCAATAGATGATGGTAAATCTGTCCGTGTGGCATAAAGACATCATCTCGGGTATTTTGCTTTTGCTTTTCTTTGTATTTTACAGTTGCAAAATGGATATGTCAAGTCTGCACAATGGAGACATGCGATGACATTTTCCTGGATGCTGTACACTAAATCAAAGGGACCAACAATATGTTGAGTGCCAGCATGGAGACATTTGATTCCCATTCCACTCATGCAGTATTACTGCTGGAATGCCAGCAGACATCACAATCCTCCCAAGCTGGCACTGGGCTTGTCACACTTTTTATTCCACGTCAGTGTTTTCAAAAAAATTAAATAACATGTATATATATATATATCTCACAGGAAAATGTGAAGCCCCTGCTTCTTCTTGATACACTTTATTTGCAGCACAGAATGCGCAAATCACTGGTGACACAATTAAAATAGGTTTGACTTAACAAAGGCGATTTAGTGTCAGTGACATTTAGCATCAGCCTCTGGCGACAGACAGGTAAAAGAAGCCAGTCAGCAGATTGGACCTGAGGGGATGGGGAAAGTGGGGGTTGTAGAAGGCTCTTGTCTGGGTTTTGGTGTTGCTGGGATGGACGACTTATTAACACAGAAACACACAATTAGTGTAAATCCTTGACAACAGACTGCCACTGTAGGCTTACACCAGGGCATCAAAGCTCCAGCACCCCTTAATTTGAATGACCAGACTATGGGTGCTGAACTCAACGACACATATAGAAAATATGTTTTGTTTTTTTTCCTCACTGAACTGTGCATATGCACAAATACAATAAGTTTATGTAAATAGATTAAAAAATTAGTGCATCATTAGTGTCTAAAAGAGGAGAAAACAATGCAGGAAAAAACAAGAGGTGTTTGTGGGTATACATGAGGGACAATGAGAGAGGGAGAGAGAGAGACAGGCAGAGAGAAAGACAGAGACGGGGGTGGACTGTCCAATACACTCCTGATAAAGGTCAAAGAGATGTTTTATTCATGATCCAGGCGGCAGCAGCAGAGGCAGCAGGGCCAAGGTTGAAATGAGCTCGCGTCCATGTTCCCTGGAGCCAGTGCTGCAAACAGCCTCACACCAGGCCAGCGGACACTCCAACTGACTGCTATCAATAATGCCAAAATGCGCGCACACACACACACCCTACCCTTATCCCTTATCAATAACTTCAAATCACAAAAAATAAGAAAAATGGAGTCTTAAGTAAGACTAATATTTTGGTCTGATTTCTATAATTATATATCGAACAGTAACAGTTGTAAATATTCTAGATCTAAAAATTCACGATTTCAGTATTTTTTTCATTATTTACAATGAAACTGTCAATATGCTGTTAAATGCATGTAATATATAATATATTACGATTTTTACAGTGAACCACTTCAACTATGTGTTTATAACATTTTTTTTGGATTAGTCAGACTTTACATTTGAAAAGCACAAGTTAAACAAAATCCCTTTTAAAATCCTGAATATAACAGCGCACAGCAGGAATGGGAGTCGATTCATAAAAGTTCTTACCTTTTAAATTTCTCTCCGCTGAGAATCTTTCATGAAACATTCACAGTGAAGAGAATCAGACGAGGTTCATTTCGAAATCTCTTACACCCTTGAACCCCCTCTTTGAACTCGCTCCAAACAAAAAAGGCAAAACCTCTGTACTGCACCTAACCGAGACCAGCTCCGAGCCCTTGTTTTTTTTTAATATTTATTTATTTCATTTTTTATTTCAGTGTAGCTGGGAACTTTTTGATGGAGCTGACACAGTCTGAGACTCAATAACTAAAGTAACCTTTAAAGCACAGATGTGTCTTAATCAGAAAGATTGTAGCATCACAGATTAAAACTTATGAAAATGGTTAAAGACCCAATAATTTCTAAAGACTTAAACACTGAGCCTATTCACATACTGAGTAGGGAAGTGGGGGTTTCAGGGGAAAGAGAGGCGTGTGTGCCTGTTTGGGAGCATAGATGTGTCTTTTTATACGTGTGTGTGTGTGTTACACTGTGCGGCCAGCCCACTCCAAGCATCTTTGATCAGATATGAAATATTCACAAATGCTGCTATAATTTGATGAAAGTCAGATATCCCTCAAATAGGAAATAGAAGTCAGCTCGTTGGCAGCTCTTAAATAAAACAAAATAAAAGAAATCTTAGAATCCAGATTTTAAAAATGTAAATTGCAGGCCCTGAGGTTGGAGTAACAAAGAGATTTTAAACATGCACTGACCCGTTGTACGAACTCCAGTCCATGCTGCTCAGCCAGAGCTTTGGCAGCTCTGGTGCCTCCGTCCATTTGCACTGCATAGAAGATGAGGCAGTTGGTCCCACGGTGCCCCTCTGTGGTCACTAGGTTCCTCTGCAGCAGGCAGCCCAGCACCAGCACAAACGCAGTGAACATGGAGCCTTTAACGAGAATATCTGTGAGAATTAGATCCATATTTTCTTTTTTCCCAAAAAAATAAAAAAAAATAATAATAAAAAAAATAGAAACTCTTGGAAATTATGCATGTTTTAGTGCACTGTGTAGGGATCAGCCCAGAGTGCTACATTACATAATGTTTTAAGCAGACACCTTGCCTGAAGTCTTCAATGTCAGTCAAACCTACAAAATAATCAGATTGTATTTGTGTATCGGTTTTGGTGTCATTTTGAAAGCACAAATGACAGAGTACATTTTTGGCAAGCCCACTAATTATTTGATCAAAAAGTTGTTTCCGCCCTTTAATGTCAGGCATCATTTTTCTCTTTCAAAATGCCACCTAAGGTTATTTCGCATACCCGTGCTCTTCACTGGATCTTTGTAATATCTAAAATCTGCAATTATATACATGCAACAAAACAAACCCAAACACCTACTTTTTTCTTTTCTTTTTTTTACATATTATCATAACACTTCATATACCATCTAACTACACAAATGAGTTGACACAGTTTAGGATTCTGCATCTCAGTACAGAGTATTGAACATTGGCAATTGTGAAACAATTTGCCCACAGCCACCTCCTCTGTACTTCTGCGTGAATTCCACCGAGGCTGCCACCTACAGCATGTGAACCACCCACCTGTAGCCACACAGAGTGAAACGTCCAGGATTTATCTTTCACCCTGTGCAATGAAAGCTAGAACTCTGGCATCGGGGGCCCCAAGCGAGACAACACACTCTCTCCAGTTCCCAACCCACACGTTTAATCTCCTGGCCTTGATGCAAATGCTTCTGAGAGCAGAAAACACTGCAGTGCCCTCATTGCGTGAACTAACTTCCCTCTTTAAGCAAAACAGGAACTTTATCAGTCTGTCTTTATGCTCGTACTTTTCCTGTGAACAATGATGGAACAAAAAAAAAAGTTGCCACGTTGCTCTTGAACAGCATCTACTGAAAGACTAAAACAGCCGATGTACTGCTGGACGAATGCCGCGTTGAAGAATATTAATTGCTTAAACTCCCTGTCCTTTCACCACATTACACAATCAACATTTACTGTTGATCTGCCAAGTAGGCCATTTTTCAGTTTTATACATTAGCTTACATTAAATGCAATTAGAAACGCAATCAGGCAAAGTGCTGTTTCCAGCGCGTATGTCTGCTGCCCGTGCAAAGAGCTCCTAAACTCTAAAAGGTTGCTTCTAAATACAGCTGCTCCTATTATACAAGCGACTAGTTGAGTAAGGAGGAATCATTTTAAGCCACGCGTTATGCAAACAATGCTTAAAAATAGTGCACGCAAGACATAGAACAAAATATATCGGACTTTTTGGAAGCCTGATGAACAAAACAAGCGGTTCTTTTAAATCCCTTCTTGAGAATCGTGATGGGAATTCTTAACAATGATTTGTTTTATGCGCAAAAACAATAATCCAACGTTATCACTTGCAGTGCCGGTATCTAATAGTGTTAATGTGCAGCATCTGTGGTTGAAAAAAATCTTTCTACTTCTTCATCAATTCTTTCAGCCTCTTTACTTTGAGAAATGCACCCGCTAAGATGCAGCAAAACTCTGAACCAGACGATTAAGACATCTCCGTCTATGAGTGATTCTGTTTGTGTGTTTATCTGACTCCTCGTCAAAGTGCCTCCTCCTGCAGCGTTTTTCGCCCCCACCCCAAACAACAAACAATGCAGCTGACCACTGTTTAAAGTCTGCAGCATCATTCAGCTCCTATCTCCCGAGCCACTGATTGAAATCGATAACCTCACTTGGGGCTCGAGCCCCAGTCAATCCCACTGAGGTGCGGGGCCGGGAGCGAACACCCCACCCAACGAGTAACCAGCCCTGGGCAGAGACAAAGTAGACAGGGGGAGAGGGAGGAGGGAAAAAAGAGGGCTCATGTGAGACTGGAGTACAGGGGAGCCACATTGAACAGTGTCAGGGCCTCGGGGCCTACTGGGACGCTGATAAAGTACCTGGACATTTTTATAGACAAACTACTTATTTCCGTCCTCATATCGCTTGGGAAGACTGATAACTTTATATTCCTCTCAGGCAGAGGAAAGAAAGGGAGGAGGGGGGTCCTTTCAGGAGTTTAATTGATCAAACTGTAGCCACAAGGTTTTTTTTTTTCTAGAGATAAAAGAGACTAGCACTCTCTCCTGTACAATACAGAGATCTTTTAGAAAGCAGACCCAATGAGGGGAAAAAAGTGTAACTCATTATGCAAAGTCATTACAGTCCTCTGACTACCCTCCTTAAAGAGAAGGCGTTAATGGTAAAACTGTTCATGATTTTCCGAGGTCAAACTACTGGTCACAGGATAATATTATTTCACAATGTCCACATTATCGCTCCAACCAAACTTTTTAGATGGCCGTTTTAAGGTCAGACTTAAACACCATGTCTACTTAGAGTGTTTAACATTAGTATATTACCATAGTAATATTGCCCAGGGGACATGTTGGTAGAGAGCGAGGGAGGGGGGGGGGGGGGGCAATGTCTCAATTTTACAATGGCTTTACAGTAGAATAATGTTCTTTCTGTCATGAGTCAAGAGAACAAACGCAATAAAAACTGAGCCACAATAATCAACCCCATCTCGAGCCATCAGCAAAATGGCAACACATATGCAAATGTTGTTAAATATTTTTCCTCTTTTTGTACATTGCCCTGAAAATACTCCAGAATCTTACGTTCATATGGATAAAGCAGACTTGTAAAGCTTTACAAGTCATAATGGACAGATTTTGTTGTCCGTGGAGAGAGGCAGGCTAGCAATTTTCCAGTGTTTAGCAAATGCCAGGCTGTAATATAAGGAGTCCTTGAGCAAGACTTAAACCCCTGCAGCAGCTGAACTACAGCTGACCGTAACTTCTGACCTTGTAGTGCGTTTGTGGACGGGTGCTCCATTTTTATCACTGACAAACAAATACTGTGGAGGCAGATACTTCAACAATTTAATGATAATGTTTCTCAACATAGTTTGGAAAATAAGAGCACTATCAAAGAATTTCTATATACAAGGTCAAAGAAACTGATGAACTCTGGACATTAAAAACAAACTAAAGCCCTACCGATACAGGATTTTGAAGACCGACGCCGATTTTGCAGACTGATGCCTATACTAATATTTGGTGGGATACAAAAACAAAAACAAAACAAAAAAACAGTTTTCCAATATATCCAATATTATTTCAGGCATTCAAAATATAAACATATTTCCAAAACATCTGTCTAGTTATTCATGTACTCATTTAGTCTCTTCCAGACTCTGCTCTGATCAGCTGGCTGTTGGTTTCCCCATTTCAAACACTTATCTTGCCAAAGGGAAGTTGCAAGTGTCAAAAAAATATGCAGAGTCAATACTCATAACATGGTTGAAGCGTTTTTCTCCTACCTCTTCTTTGTTTTTCAAGACATAACCAGACAGCATTCTGTACGGAGATCGGTAGTAAAGGAGTCCAGGTGAAAATAACTGGTTTCCTATGAAATTAAAAATCCTGCAGAGGAAGTCCAAAACATTTGAGTGCTTAAAATCATGTATCAAGCAAGGATGGAAAAATATTTTACTTGTACAACTACAACGGGGGCTACTCTGATTCTGTGATGGACTGGCAACCTGTCCAGCATGCACAGTCAGGATATACTCCAGGTTCATTGTGACCCTGAACTTGAAAAAGTAGTTAAATGGATGGATGGTTAAATGAAAACTACAGCAGCTGGTCTCCTTAGTTCCCAAACAAAGAGCAGTTAATGGAGCACATGGCCTTGTCCAAACTCTTTTGCAACTTTTTTTGGAACCATGAAAATTACCATAGATTTCAACATTTAAATGTTTAATATAACTTTTGTGCATTTAAAAAATGAAATATAGTTTTGGGCAAATTGGAAATTATTGCATTCTGTTCACCTTTTTATGAAAGGAGTCGCAAACGGAACTAAACAATCAATAATATTAATGACAGGTTTTTACTTTTCCTCCTTATATTAAAAACGTTGACTAATGAAAAAAAAAACACCTATATTATCAGCATAGCTCCACCCAGCTACATCATGCATGGGGGCTAGTCAGACATAAATGGGGGACACCTGTAGTGCTGCATGGCTATGGCCATTATTTCGTTTTACAGTGTGGAACATTTTCAGCAGATGTTGCTTCCAGTTGCTTCTGTAGCAGTCTGCCTCTAGTTATCCATATGTTGGCAACAGTGTTCTCTCCTTTACACACAGTTCATTAAGTCTATCTGGAAGCCTCAAAAGGATGCAGGTAATTACAACACCAGGTTATCACCTTAACATAATAATGTCCCACTGCATCCATTACAAGCACCAAATCCTTTTCAGAGTTCGCTGCTATTAACTGAGGATGATGTGGATTAATAAATGCATCCAGAGAACTGATGTGAGTATAGTTTAAGGTTCTCACACTGTTAGCCTCGGGTCTTGAATTTTAGTGACCCCCCCCACACACACACACACACACACAGAGAGAGAGACACAGCAAAAACACAAAAAACAACAAAACACCCAAACTGGTCCAGTGCATCAAAGCCTGGAAACGAGGCTACATCTGAGAAAGACGGGAGGAGGGAGTGGGGGTTCAACTCTCACTCCCTCCATGCAACACGGAGCTGTGAAAGGATAGAACGGGTTTGTAGAGTAGGAAGAAAAGAAAGCTCTTACCTTTCCCATCCAGGCGACAGAGCCCTTAGACAGACGGACTGCCTCCTGTTGAAAGCAGAACGGCAGGTCGATGCATCGTGGAGAAAAAAGAAAAATTCCGACGCGTCCATTTTTTTTTACTCTTCGTAATAAAAGATGCAAATTAGAGCATGCAAAACACCGCATCTACAGAGCACCTTCTCACAGAACAAGTCAAACGTGCAGAAATAACGATTTTGTAAGTCGGCAAAACGAGCACATCCACGGCGTGTGGCGGAAGGGGGGATTTTGTAAAGATGTGAGAATGCATTAGAATGCAAGAAATGGTGTGATGGCGAGAGGGACTGTTGGGAGAGACAGATCTGCATATGGAAATTAGGGTTAGCCTGCTTTAAATTCTTTTTCATACGGTCCATTATTTTGTATTCATTTGGGCGGAACCCCGACAGTGGGACCGAGGGGGACAAGTGACTTGACAAATCCCGGGGAAAAGTCACGGCACGGAACAGGTGCTTTGGTTCAGTGCTTTTTTGTGAGCAACTGTGTACGCACATACATGCTATGACGATAATGCTCTAAATATTTTTTCATATATCCACATAGTATTGTTTTCCCGAGTCTGTATTTAACATCTGTTATGTAAACTTAATTTCAAGTTAGCGTGTATGTCTTAACAAAGACCGAGAAGAAACTGAATGTAATTATTTTATTTGTTTAATGAGAGAGCTCAGCGGTGTTAGTGGTATACAGAGGAAGTTCAGGTTGCTCTTTAATACAACTCACGATAAATACAGCTGCTGAACCGACTATAAAACAACTACAATTCTAAATATCTTAAAAGCTGCCCGGAGAGACATTGCGACAGAGGAAGCGCTTAGCAGTGAGACCTCTTGTTGTGTGTCTGTCAAAGGATTAGGTTCCTCCCAGTAGGAAACTTCGGACCAATCATCGGGCGTGGAGCGAGTGTGCGCCTGCGTAGTGTGAGCGCGCGGGACCGGCTGAAAACACAAACAGCGATGAATACTGGGAAGTAAAATTCACAAACTACTAAATATACAAGAAGCCGAACTAACAGGTTAGTTCATATTTCATTAACAGTTGTTTTTGGAGGCTTTTCTGTCTTTAGTTTGCCTGTTAAAAATAGTTTTGTTTGACTTAACTGTGCTGTCGTGTCGGCACAGCGTATGCTAGAAAGTTAACGCTAGCATTATCATGCATAAAGCGTATAATGTAGATACGTTAAGTGTTAAATTTGCACTTCGTAACTTCTATGAAATGTTTTATACTCTCATGTCGGATCCATTGTGAAGTACTTGTTCGTTGGCTAGCTATATGCAATAACATACATGCCCGTCACTTATACATTCAATAAATTCATTTATGTTGCTCCAAAGATATTTTTTCCCTGCTTTCTGCTCATGTTTCCTTTAAAACTACATCTAATTGTGCACAACTCTGCAAAATTAGATGTAGTTTTGTATGCTCTGCGTTGAGTACCAGTACTTGTATGCATAAAGCGTATAATGTAGATACGTTAAGTGTTAAATTTGCACTTCGTAACTTCTATGAAATGTTTTATACTCTCATGTCGGATCCATTGTGAAGTCCATTGTGAAGTACTTGTTCGTATTTTACAAAGTAAAATGCTAAAATATTGCTGTGAAACCCTTTTGTTTAAATTGTATGTGGTATTAAATTATACATCATCCCAGTGTATTTGTGAATAACTTGTTGAATATTTACATATGAACACAGTTTTGCAAACCACTGACAAAAAAAGCATTCTCTCAGTATTTTGCGCTGTGATTTCTTTTTTTTTTTTTGGTCATTTCAGGTCAAATTGATTCTGCACTGACACCATGTCAGATGACTTCAGCCAGTCCCTCACCCCGCCAGTTTCCCCATTTGCAGGAGACAGTCTATGTGACCTGGCTCCAGTTCGACCACCGTGTTTCTGCTGCTCTGATGTAAAAGATGATCCCGCTGGAGTACTTTCCACAGAGGGATACGTTGTTAGAGGCTCCTTGAAACGGTATAATTACCTTCTGCCAGCTGACTGTAATCGTACAAAATTGTCTGGCACTATTTTGTGCCTGAGAAATGCTGTCAGTAAGAACAGTCTTTTATAAAATCGGTCATTTTTCTGTGTAATTTATTCAGAGGTCAGTTTTTTTGTACTTATAACACCTCAAATGTAATTCCATTTACCTCCCCTGTGATGTTGTAGCTGCTAAAGTTCCACTAGGAGAAAAGCTTTAAAATCTCACTGCAGTCATTGCATCCACTCCAGGCTACTCTTGCGTCTTGACCCAGCCCCTGCAGAATATGAGACGGACACAGTGGACATCTTTGGCTTCTCCTGGGTGACAGAGACAGCACTGGTGGAATCTACAAAACTACTGTTTGGCCTCTTCAGGTAAGGCATGATGTAAAGCATACGTTATTTCAGTCTGCTTTAACTCTTTACCCTTTGAAAGCCTATTAGAATTAACCTAGGAGCTGTCCTCTGAACTGAGCGGTTGTTTGACGCCTCCTTATAGAAATGACTGGGTGTGTATTGAGAGTTAGTGAGGGTGGTCTTTGCCTATGCAGCTACCTTTGGAAAAACCCTGATACTATTCTAATCATTGTGAAAACCTTTACTGATATGTAATGAAGCAACAAAACATGTTGTTATGGGAAGTCATCAGCTATCATCTTTATAAAGGAAAGAGTTAAAATCTGTTGTTTCTACCACTTAATTCTTTTCCACGGCAGCAAAAGTGTGGTCATGAAATCATTCTTTAAAATATTTCATATATATTCCTGATACATTATTGAAAAAGACATCCTTCATATCCATTTACAGGGTCTCTTCTGTTCTGTGTTATGTTTCAGACAACGGATTTACAAGTTGGAGACTTTAGTTAAGTCCAACTCAAATGACTTTGGTAAGTCTGTGTAATCATTAGTCCAACTAACAGTCTTTTAGTTTATTGTCAGTATTTTGTTCGCACAGTAAGCCACTGTTTGCTTACATAGGCATAGTTTGTGTATTAGTTGGATATACAGGTTGTTTATGTGCATTGCTTGTTTATATAATTAGCAGAAAAAAGATTTGAAACATTTTTATGCAGGTTCTGTCAACCCCTTTGGAACTTGGATCAGATTTTTAATCCTAGTTAAGGCATATTATGTGAGGACAGAAAATGGTCTGATCAGCTTATCAGCTTGTAGGAGAGTGATAAAAACTAGTTAAATCAAGTGAAATAAGTGTAGGAATTACCGAGGGCTTCAAATATGTTAACCCTCTCAGGCTCAAATTAAACTTTTTGTTGCTAATGCACAACCAAGTCCTGCAGTGGTACTTCTGAGTAAAAAAAACAACTCATAAAATATGTATGTGGGGTAATCAGGTTGTTAGTTTTTAACTGTTGCAAATCGGCAACGCCTGCCTTGAGAGGGTTAAAGAATGAAATGTCCAGAATAAATAAAAATAATTATTCTGCAAATTAAATCCCATAATTTCTAGAGAGTTGTTTTCTATATATATATTTTTATGAACAATTTGAATGTATTTGATATGTATATATGAGCTGTACAATAGTCATTTTCAGAGTGATCTGATCTCTGATACCGTAGACATATTATGAGTACTACCTACAGCACCCTTTTGATGTTTTAGGTCAAGCTGGAAATCTCCACTATAAAGCAGAAGAACTCTGGCAAGAATGTGTTACATTTCTTCAGTATGTCAAAGTCTTTCTACACAGGTAATTTTAACACATTTTCATGTCACACTGGAACTAATAAAAACATGTTAATATATTATGGTGTCATGGAGTTTTTGTTTATTTGAATGTTTGATTGGATACCCCTTTTGCATATGTTCAGATATCTCCAGCCTTCCAGGTCCCTGGATGCAGCTCAGTCACACCCTTACGAGGAGCTGGAGGCTCAGTTCCCCTCTGCTCTTTTGGAGGAACTTTTTGGGATCACTCTCCTCGTAGGACGACTCAAAGACCTGCCTGCTAATGTTCAAAGTGCCTTTACTATACAGAATCACGGAAAGGTACGGCCAAACGCTAGTTGGTTTGTTTAGATCTAACTTGAGTAGAGATTTAATGTAAGGCATTGATTACAAAGGTGTTAGGGAGCTTAAAAACCGAAGGAAAAAAACCCCAAAGACAGCATTTAAAACAGATGCAGACAATGTGGGGCTGGCATACCAGAGTACAAAGGCTATATATTATCAACTGAGCATTAGGTTTTATGACTACAGTTTTATCACCCAGCTGATTTTTCTTCTTTTCACATTGAAATGAGAAATCTGTGTTCCTTTTACAGATTTTACCTCCCTCCTGGCATTTGCTACACCTTCATCTAGACATCCATTGGTCAGTTTTGGAGATCCTTCACCTACTTGGTCACAAGATGCAGGGTTTGTGTTTGCAGCAGAATTCTCACCTAGGAAATAACTAAAGAGCTATTGAATTATGATGGAAACAGGCTCTTTGTAATTTTACTCATTCTGTCTTCAGGCCAGGTGGTGTACGCCCACAAGTTTGTGGACCTAACGGGAGAGAACCTGACTGATAGCAGCCTGTTTGACAAACACCTGTGCAGTCTGCTGTGTGACCTTACTGGACTGGCCATGGGCAAATACAGCAAGGTGGGTGGTTCATTTCATCTCACTAGATGCAGCAGTGGTATTTCAGAGTTATGTTTTTAAGCTGAAATTCTAAGTGTTTCTCATATAATTGCCACATTTTGTAGTTGGTTAGCAAAAACTGGATCGAAGCTGCACACAGAAGGCATCGCAATGTGCAACAAAAAACATTTTAGTGTAGAATAAAGCTTTAGTTGGCAACTCACTGTGTTTAATTGATCCTGTTTATTTGTAGGTGAGGCCTACAGAGGCGCTGAGCAGCCATCATTACCTTTGCACCTGCACCAAAGAGTTGTGGGTCCTGCTCATGTACCTTCTGGAACACAGGAATAAAGAGTTGCACACACAGGTAACACACATACACGCATGTTCTGTCACACAGTAAACTTTGATTCTGACAGTATTTAACTAATGTGTGCTCCCTTTAGTCTTTCTGGAGCTACATCAACTCGTTGCTGAGGCCTCTGGTTTTAGGAAAACCTGCTGCTGAGCAGTTCAGTGGCCTCCCCACACACTGTAAGGACCCTCTAGGATTCACATGGTGGCTGGTCACTCATTTATCAATGCTAGGCCAGTATAGTCGGAGCGGCATGATGGTCCAGAATGAGGTAAGAAACTAATAATTGCAATAATGATACCTAAAGATGTTCCAAATGAACAGAAAAGTGTTTCTATGTAAGATTTTTTCTGACATATAAAACTGCAATTTGTTTCATCTTAAACACTAAGATGAAGACTATTATGATGAATATAGAATACTGTGAGTTGTTGTTTTTAAGTGTCTCTCATTAATTTATCTTCATCTACAGAAAAACCTGGGGGATAACTGGACCTTTGTGGATGAGTTGCTCAAATTAACTTGTAAGGTAAGCGCAGTTTCTAGTTGCGATATTCAGTTTTTGAACCCTTTAAAATCATAGTGTTTTTAAATTGTGTGTGTGTGTGTGTGTGTGTGTGTGTGTGTGTGTGTGTGTGTGTGTGTGTGTGTGTGTGTGTGTGTGTGTGTGTGTGTGTGTGTGTGTGTGTGTGTGTGTGTGTGATAACAGGGAGGTCTAGCAGAGGAGCAGTTCAGGATGCATGTCCACTCCTGCCTCAGTCTTTGTCTGATGTGGGAACCGAGCACCAGTGCTGTGTCCACCCTCTGGGATTACTACAGCAAGAATTTGGTAAAATAACATCTGTGGCTTATCATGAAGTGTATACATTTGATTTGCTGACCAATTTACTACAAGTAGCTTACTTTTGTGTCTAACCATCAATTTTTGAAATGTCTTATTTGTTGCTCCTTTATTCACACCATACTTCTAATTCTAAGCATGTCATGCTGCACCCTGGTTAACAAGGGCTCTACAGTTATATATTATGCTCTGTCACTCCTCTTCAGAGTGCCTCATTTACCGTGCCCTGGCTGGGGATTTCTGCCCTGGGCACTTTATGCAAGACACCTTTAGCTCTGTTGGAGCAGGCCCGGAGCTGCTGCTCCCTGCCTCCCCTTCGCTCTCCTGGATACACCCAGCTCTGTCGCTCTGCCAACTCCTTCCACATCTTTCTTCGAGTGCTGGCCCTGTGCCTTGCACAGGATCGGGCTGGAGGAGTCCCACAGAGACAGATCAAAGGGAGGTAAGGATGGAGAGAAGGCTGAGAAGCTTTGTAGCTCTCGATCCTTCACATTTTCTTCCACCTTGAAAAGTAGGTTTGACAGCCATAACACTATATACTCTATATTGTGGGGTTTTGATTTGGAGTCTTTCAGCAGTGATTACTAATCAGGGATAGGCTATATAGATTTCCCCTTCCCACTTGATCTTTAAATGTGTGATGTGTTTAAATGGTGTTTGGATTTGCCTATGTGTAAGCACTCGCTTGCATAAATACACACACAACATGTGTGTTTGCAAACTGTCATGCATTTGAGTCTTGTTTGTGTACGTGCCAGGTGTATCGCAGTCTCCCGGTGCGTCTTTGATATTTACTCAGGCCCACCGGTGGAGCAGGTGTCTCAGGAGTCAACCACCTGCTCTCCAGCAGAGGCCAGACCCAAGAAGCCTCCTACTGATGCACACACAAACACACAGGCTGTGCACCTGCTCCCTAGAGCATTGACATGGTTTCAGTGTGTGAGGCCGTTGAAGAGAAGAATACAGTGCGTGTTTGAATAGGAAATAAAGAAAAAAAAATAGACAAAGGACAAGAAGCTGATGGATGCATCAGAACCATGTACTGGTCCATCCTATATCCCAGGCCGGCTGTGTGCCAGAGGGAGGCAGCCGTAGATAAATCCGCCTAATGACTTCCCTCTGTCTGGAATGTGCTCTGTAGCACTGCAGACATGGGGGCTAATTAGCTAACGAGCGTGGCGGTTAATTCGCCTTAACGAAGCTGTGTTGGTTTCCAACACGGAGAGAGGGGAGCTTGGGTGGTGGGGGAGCAGGGGGATGTGGGTGGTAGGCAGTCTGGCGACAGCCAGGCTGGGCTGGGACAGGTCCAGATCCCCACCCCCATCCCCTTCACCTCCCTCCATCTTCCTCCACCAAAACTATCACCACTACCTCCTCCTCCTAAGGAGGCGCGAGGCGTGCCGACTGTATCTCCACAACGCTTCGGCAGCGTTCCCACTCCTGGCTAGGCTCTGCGGGACACCCGTGACGACCACATTAATGGGATCGACTGCAAGCATGTTGCTCTCCAATGCTGGGAGTTAGGAGCATCTGCTTGCCTCCAGAAAAAAAAGCTGTCCAGAATAAACAAACAGAGAGACAGGTTGGGAGAACACAGAAAATCCCCTCTGCTATCTCCCAGTGTGCAGCTTATATCCCTGTTACATACTAGCCATTCATCTATTTAAATCTCCCTCCCTGCTCACTCTGACTGTATGCTTCACCACCTTTTCCTTTTATAGTTCTCTGTGGGTGTAACTAAGCTGGTTGTGGTGTTAACCTGGTCTTTCCCAGTTTCCGTCTCATTTTTCTCCACTCCTTTTATACCAGTCATACTTCTTACACTGAGTTTGTCTTGGGATGTGCGCTGTTTGTGTTTTGACCAAAACAGCAGCTCTACTCACCTGTGTGGGCTGCATCTGTATTTTAGGATGGGGAGGGCTAGGGGGCTCCAGCCTTCTGTGTTTTCCTGCCAGGCGAGCAAGCTCTGTGTGTGTGTGCGCATGTGTGTGTGGTTTTATTGATCTCTCTCTGTTGTTGCAGTAAATTGGTTTGGCTGTAGAGAGAGGGACTGAGCGCCTACTGCTGTGTGTCTGAGTGTCTCTGACATTTAACATGATCTTTAAAGGCATTTCTCCACAGTGCCCGCAGGATCTAACAGCGTGCTGGGTGGTTCTCTATTCTTACTTACTCTCTTGCTTTTTCCTTTCTCTCTCACCCACATAGGCTGGGGAGCCCAGCCTCTCCCCCTGGAGCTGAGAAGGTGATGGAGGCAGGTGGTGGGGTGCACTACAGGGGTGGAAAGTTCAGTTAGTCAGCGTTTAAAGTCAGGGTGTTTCAGAAGAATAAATCATTTCTAATGAATTGGATAGTGGAAGTAAAGAAAAAAGTGAAATAGGATAATAATCTAAAAATAAACAATGCAACCATTTGTTTCTTTGTCTTGTGTGACATGATGCTGTCCATCTCTTGTGGCATACCTGAAAACCTTTGTCCTTCCTCTTTCTTTCTTACTTTGGTCTCTGTGTGTCCAGGATTTACTCTAAGTTCTCCCCAAAGAAGATGCAGGAGCTGTCAGAAGCAGGTCTCATGAACTTTCTGCTGCTGTTTCTGGTAGTGGCCCGGCAGGCAGACCTGGAGGATGTGGCCAGCAGAGCTTGTGAGCTGCTTGGCTTTCTGCCCTCTAACTGTCCTCTTGGACACCGCACACTAATCTGGAGAGGGCATCTGTCAATGGTGTTGCTATTCCAGGTATATTTGTTTACCATAACATAAAAAAAGATTTTAATTAAAAATAACAAAACTGATGGACCATCGTATGTTTGCTCCAGGAGCGGGGTCTGGATGTTGGAGCTCAGGCTAGCCTGCTGACTTCCTCCTTTAACGAGACAGCCAAAGAGTTCTACAACAAAACCACAGAGGTCTCACGCAGGCTTGCCCTATGGGGCCCACTTGGGTCCTACCTGGAGGGTGTGGCCGAGGTGTTTGAGACCAGCACCACTCTCAGCCTATCAGAGGAAAAGCTACTCGGTGACGGGTTCAATTGGTTGCTGCCTGCCTGCCGCCAGTCCGAGCTGAATTCTGCCCTGGGTTTTCTGCAGATCGTCCTTGCGCAGCTCAGGTGAGAGAGCAGGTGTAAATATTCACCAGCTCCCAGGTATCTCTTACTTCTCCTCAGTTTCCCTCATTCTTTCATCATTCACTGATAGCTACTCCCTCACAGATAGTAGACACATCCAGACAAATGTTTTCTGGCAAAGGCCAAGCTAAGCTTTTATTAAAATCTGATAAGTCTCTACGGAAGAAGAGAGTGATCTCTTCTGCTCTCCCCATCCCATCCCAGAGTCCACTCACTTCTCATACTGACAATAAGCGGATTGTGCTGTCAGCAGGAATGGGTGTCTGTAAAAGGCCTGTGTAGCACTGAGGCCCCAGTTAGTCTCAGGAGGACCAGTGGCTCCGGGTCACCCTAACCAGGTGCTGCAGTAGTAGCCCTGATTAGAATTACGGGCCCAGGGGACCCTCTTTGGACCCTCCTGTCTTTATGAGGACGGCAGCAGTGCTGTGGGTGTGTTGAGAGACAGTGGTCAGTAGGGCACCAGAATGAGTTCAGCTGTAGGACAGGGGTGTTCGTTACATGAACAACCCCAACTGAAGGTCAGAGAGCCACATCTGAAACGCACTCTGTTTATGGGAGGTAGAGATGGAACAGAGGCCACAGTGGACAGATATCAGACAGTGAGGAAAGACGTGTATATTTTACACGCTAATCTGGTGTTATTTAGAAGAGTCAGTTTGTTTGCAACCTATTATGTTTGTAATAGCTCTGAACAACAATTAAAGCGGCTTCTTATAATTGCATGGATGAATTAATTTTAAGTGTTTCATGCTCCTAAGTTACACCAGTATGCTGTGCAAAGGCATTAAAGTCTTTGACAACAACTATCATTTTATATTGGGAAAAAATGCCTATTTTGAATTTATGACCATGTGGCCATTATAAACTCAAAATTAACTTATCTTTGAGCTTTGTTGTGGCCTTCACCAGCTGCTAGGTGAAATGGTTTCTCTTTGGTTGCTTTACCTTTGTATGTGCTCCACTTAGTTGTTAGAGTTCTCAATTGGTAGCATCCAGACTATTTTATCAAAAAAGTTGTTGCTTGCAGCTCCTGGAAACCAGGCTAGTGAGGTTTGTTTTGAAAAAAATCCTACAGAGTTTTGGTGATGGTTTCCTGTGGCTCCATCACTAAAGGTGAAAACTAAGTGAACATTTATTAGCAAATGTATTCAGTGCACACAATGTGCTGTCCATTTTATGTCAAAGTAATGAGGTTTGATACGCAGCTTTGTTGAGTATATATCTGATTTTTCAATATACCCCTAGATATATATTGTTTCTGGAGTTTTGTAGCACTCAGAGTGTTACTACGTCTTTATGCTTACGCTACTTTGAAAAGGTTAATAAATGATCTGAAACCTCAGAAAAAGGGCATTGTAAAATTAAGTGTTACCGAGCCCTCTTGCTGTTTCATGTAGGTGTATGATTGCTTTAATTCTCCAGTGTGCACTACCATCCTCTCAGCACACACAAACCTACACAACTGTCCACACCCCCAAAGTGAAACACTAACCGAGGTGTACTCGTTTCTTATTTCAGTGCCAGCCCCTTGTAACACAGTATCTCGTTAGCTTTGCTAATTCCCAGACTTCCCATCTCAGATCTTGGGGTTGAAGGGCACACATTTGCACATTAATGGCCAAGGAGTGAGAGGAGAAGAAGAGAACTCTCAGAGGCCCTCTGTGTTATGGCCTGGACCACCATGACCCATTTAACCAAATAAAAAAAAAAAAAATTAAAATACCGTGCTCTCTCTCTTTCCAATTCGTGCCGCCAAATTAAATATAATTCTTCGGCCTGGCAATTTTCGGTATCTCTTTGTGATTAATGCCTTTTCTGTGACACAATTAATGGGCAATTATGTAGCCTGGCAAATTTAGTGTGTGCATCATTATGTCTATTAAGAGCCATGTGGAATCTGCACACATTATGAGAATTATTCTGCCAATGGTTGAGGCGGCGTAGGGTCCGAACAGTCACTCTTGATAGCCATCGTCATGGTGCTGAGGCAAGAAGCCAGTAACAGGCATAATTCCTCAATTTTATTTCTTCCCATGACCCTCCGCTGTAGGAGGATGGGGGTGACGCTGGTTGACGAGGTGAGCTGGCATTGGCACAGTCTGTTGGATCTGTTTTTGGCACAAACAATTAATCCCCATCTCCTTGGCTTGATAAAATACAAGCCTTCCTGTGAAGCTTTTTCCTTTGTGAGCATTAAGACCTTTTAGCGGGTTTTGATTCCCCCCCCGATAGTCAAGGACAACTACTGTCAAGTGTCTTCTTATAAAGGAAAAAAACACCTTTACATTAGATACAAATGTGAGGACAAAGTAAGGAAATAGGGGACGTGGAGTTAATTCCATGTATGCCCATGTGTGCGTCTGATGTGTTTGTCTGCCTGGCATTGTTAGGATGCTACTTTTTTTTTTTTAATGTCTTTACAGTGAAGGCAGCTGGGGGAAGGGTTACTTTGGTCCCTAGTGGTATGTAACGGTGTGTGTATGTGTTTGTGTGTACATGTAAGAAGCCACAGTGAGGAGGATTAAGTGGGGTCTCTGACGATGTCTTGTACAATGAGGGTTGATGGGTGTGAAAGGCCTATTCCGCAGTAGTAACGAGGCTAATGAATTCAGACTCTAATCGATTGTCTCAGCTCTCTCTGGATTAGATGCAACCTTGCTGGAAGGGAAGGCACCATTGAGGTGTGTGTGAGTGTGTGCGTGTGTGTATGTAATATAGTAACAGAGTAGAGTGTGTGGTTAAGGATAGGATAGAAGGGGGCTGCTAGTTCCTCTATCTTTTGCTTCTTCCCCACCTCATCTTAGCCCCCGCTTCCCTACACCCTCATCCGGGTGAATGAGGGGGACAGAAGGATCATCTCCCGTCTAAATGAGATTACAGCTCCTTCAGCTGCTTATCTGGGCTAATGCCAGGCACTGTGGGGCTGCCGTAGCGGCTGGGGCCAGGGCCAGGGATGAGCCAGAAGAGCCAAAGTATAGTCTGTGTACAGGGGATCAGTATTAGGCTCCACTCTATGCCTATAATATCCTCCTCTCCTTCCTCACACCTACCTCCACCCCGCTTTGCTCCACACTGCAGCGCACCACTGCACCCAGTAATCCCCCAGGAGAGAAGAGAGGGAAAACATATGAAGGAGGAGTGAAAGAGAGGAACTGTGGAGCAAAAGGATTTGAGAAAGTAGGGGGGGGGGGGGTTGTACACAAGAGGGAGCACTGAGTTTGGATTTTGCATTGGATAGATTTGTTTATCTGTGTGTCTGTGTCCTTCCAGACGAGTCCATCAGCGCAGTGACCAGTCAGCTCCCACCCTGTCCTGGGTTCCTGCTACCGCCAGTGTGGTGAAAGAGCGCCACCTAGCGGTAGCAGCTGCTCTCTGGGCTCACTTCTTCCCCTTTCTGCACAGCCTACGTCTTTCTCAGACACCTCCAGCACAGCTTGCAGATGCAGCTGCAGGTCAGTAAGACCCAGTGGAAGGAAAGGTGGGAGAGCAAGATTTCTGGGCATCCTCATACAAAAGAAAACTGATGTAGCTATTTTAAATGAAAGAAATTTGAGGGGAAAATATGGCTTTACGAGTGAAAAGGTAGAACTGGAAAGGACACAAAATTCAAAGATCATAGTAAAGAGAAGACATTAATGACTTTGAGCGCTATACGTATCATCATCCAACTAACTGAGACAACACTGACCTATTTTCATTTTCCTCAGGTTTCACCCTGCTCGCCTTTGATCTACCCACTTCGGCACCCCAGGACCTTCAACCAAATTCAGTTCAGTCCATCATGCAATACTTTGGGTGGGATGACATGGTTCACCCACTCTTGGTAACTCGCTATCTTTCCCATCTGCTTCAAAACAGGTAAGCTTTGACCTTTGAATCCAATCCCACCCCCCAGTCTTCTCTGTCCCAAAACATTTTCATTTGACTCACCTGATGCTTTTACATCAGGTGAGTCCGATGAGAATGATGTTCTCCTCTTTTCCTGTTAGTTATCAAGCTTCATCATTGTGTGACGCACTTAAAAAAACTGTTTTCCATAACTTCTGCAGGTACATTACACCGTCTCTAATTAATAAATGAAGCACAGGGTGTCCTTGTATAGTGAAGATGGTTATTAATAAATAAAAATGCATTCATGCCTTTATACAGAAGGTAAAAGCTTCAAAATTACACTCAAGAGTAGAAGAATGATTATTATTTCAACCACAGACATCTTTTCAGACGGTGCCAAGTGATACTAAAGCTGCAGTAGGGGAAAAAAAAAATATCCAAGAGTTTTAAAAAAACCCTCCATCTGCAGCTCCAAGTCCCTCCCATCACATAAGCGCTGACATGTGCATGTGCTTCATATGCTTACAACACAAGCTGTTAGAGGCTCTAACAAGCTACATAAACATGAAATGGAATTGGCTGCAGCAATGAGCCTTTGGCTAAGGTTAACAGAGGGCTAAACCATTAGGAAGATTCAACATGGCCACTTGTGGCATGCTTAATGGAAATTCTACCTGCACAGCCTGAAACCACTACAACAAAGACAGATTAGATATTACAGGAATGCGTCTAGCAAAGACAGAGATGCTGAAACACCAATCAGAATAGCCTGCTGTGGTTTGAAATTAGTTCCCTAGTTAAAATTGCAGACATCTGGAATATTATCTGGCCATCAGCTGCACATCCTTCTCCACCAGTCCAGCAAGATGGAGAAAGAAAACGAGCCATAAGCTAAAATAATATCCATGAACCAAAATGTTAATAGACCACAGCCTTACCTACTGAGCTGTCTGGGCACTGTTTATTAATGAAAGAGAGGCAGGAAGATTATTATGCAATAAGGAGGTGGTGTGTTTTGTATGGGCAACTGCCAGTACCTGACCCTTCAACTGCAAGATACCAAAGTGATCCTTTTTAGAAGTTTTTTTCTGACAAGCTTATCTTTCTTATTTTGTGCGGGTTGCTTTAAAGTGATTGCACAAGCTGCAAAGTAGAATTTGCTTCCATTGAATTAGGCTTTCCACCATTTGAAAAGATGTGCATTAGTTGGACAGTCAATAGAAACCGCCTCGCCCCCCACCCACCCTGCCCCACACATCTCCAAACAGACTTGTGATCAGGTTCTTGCTGTCTCTTCTCTTTCGCAGTGAGCTGGTGTCCTCTCTGAGTGGAGATCCTGGCGTTGCTGTGTCTGGTTCTGCACAAAGCCTGTCAGTGAGGGCCTGGGTCAGATGTGTTCTACAGCAGCACCTTCACAAGAACCCAGATGGCACTGACAGCAGAACAGGTAACAATACTCAACAGCAGTTTTCAACCTATTCTTTAAGCAAAAAAGGAAGTGTTTACATTAATGTGAACTTCGTTATCATTTGAATAACCAGTGTTTGTGTTTTTGCATTCGTCAGCCCGGGCTGTGGAACAACAGTTGTGTGAATTGACCCGGCTTGTGCTGAGGCTTCCCGAGGTGGAGAGGCTTCTGCAGAGAGCCAACCTTAATCCCACAGCAACCAGGCCAGAGCCGACTGCAGCCCTGGAGATGTTTGTCAAGGTAACATACGCACACAGGTGACAAACACACTGGGGAATAATTCTGTCTTTGTGTATTTTGAAATTTTACAGCAAGTTAGTTATGAGAGAACTCAGGTCGGCTTTGTGTCCAAGTAAAATTAAAAATCGTCTGTGAACCTTCATCAGCGTGTGTTTCTATGTGTTTCACATGGTGTTAGGCTGTAGGCAGTGTGTACAGTGGACTGAAGGTTTTGTCTGAGCGTTCAGCCATGGTGACCACAGCCCTAGACTACATTGGTGACATCCTGAAGCACATTAAACCGTCTCTCGTCAGCAAGAACCAAGAGGGAATACAGCTAGCATACTGGGCTGTTGGTAGGTGCAAAGTTTATCAATTTCAAACGCATCACAGAATATACTGTGTATAAAGTCCACGACTGGGCAAGAAATTATTGGAATTGCGTATGAGAGTACAACACTCTTTTCTCTGTGACCAGGCTGCATTGTGAAGCACTGGAGCCCCCTGCTGGCCACATCAAAAGCACAACAGCTGTTGTTCCGCATTGTGGATGGGCTGCTGCTTCCCCACAACCTCACACAGCAAGACAAAGCTCTCAGAGACAGTCTGCCTTTGTATATACAGGTAGGGACAAATGTATAATATAGACACACATTGTCCAAACACACAGCCGTTACATTAAAGAAAGAAACCTGGCTATTTTGATAAAGACCCTTCCATTTATCGTCTTCCAGGGTCTGTCTGTGGCCTCTAGTGTGTCTCAGTCCCAGGGGGCTTACCTGAAGCAGCAACTACGTTCTGTAACTCGCAGATATTTGGACCATTTCCTTCCTGCCTCGCCTTCTGTGGGCATTATTGCCAACCACCCGGTGCTTCTAGGTGCCTGCGAGGCCAACCCAACCAGCCGTGGAGCTGCCCTGAGGAGACTCATCCTAGAGGTTCTTTGGTAGGTCTGCAGAACCATGAAAAGAATTTGCCTGATCCAGCATTGACCTGAATTTCATGTTCACTTAATTTCTGAATGTGATTCCTGTTTAATCAAAAACTCTCTCAGCAATGACTGAAAACTCCAAACGCCCCAAAGGCTGTCTTACCTTTATTATCAAGGACTCATGTACATCATTTCCTTCTTTCACCATGTGTCTACATAAACAGCCACTTAAAGTTACTAGAAACACCTCTGCTTGTGTTTGCAGTGAGAACTTCCTGCAGTTCAAAGGTCACGCCCCCCCTCCTCGTCTGGCATCCGTCCTGATGTTCCTGTTGGAGCTTCTGAGACGAAATGGTGACTCAGACCCCTCCCTACTCACCGTGCCCCTCCCCTCTCTGCTGCGCTGCATTATGCTGGTCAACGAGCCACAGGGTAAGATTGACAATCTGAATCTTAAATAGTTTTACAAGCCAAGTTTTAATATAGCAGTGCTCCACTACCTCACTGTTTCTCTGTCTGCAGCTTAAGTATAAAACTATATAATCATGAGATCTAACAATCCAGAAGTTGGTATAAAAAGAGAGCGTCTGGCTTTCCATATGATCACAGTTCACTGAGTACAAGCAATGTAATGATGGTCCAGAGCAGAGGAATATGGACAGTGCGACATTAGTGGCATAAACGAATAAAGTTGTAATCCAGCAGCTGTTCCCCGTGTGAGAAAGTGCCAAATTCTACTCAGAAACTCTTGTTATGTAGATTAGGAGTTGTTGTAATGACTTGCAGTACTCAGATCTTCTGTTAACTCTACATTTTACTGCAGTTTTGATTGATTGAAGTAGAAGTTAAAGTCATTTTTTTATATAACAGTGTCATTTAAGTGGATTCACTTCATTTCAGACTGATGCATTATATAATCAACACTTTCCAGCCCGTCTCTATTGATGTGATTGTGAAGTGATTTTTATTTTTTTTATTTTGGATGTGCAGTAAGGAAGACGAGCACAGATGCCTTACAGCTTGTAGTTGAGCGGTGTGGTGCCGCATCTACAGAGAGACCATGCGACCAGATGATCACAGTCTTACGGTAACTGAATGTTTGTAGCATTAAATACTGTATGCATCGACAAACTTTGCAATATTCGACTGTGTAAGATCATTTGAAGTGTACACATTATTCATAGACAGTAATTATAGATCATCATCAAATTACAGCCTCTTTTATCCATCATTTTTATTCATTTATTTATTTATTATGCCTACCATCTCGATGCTCTTAGGTCGTTTGTGGAGGAGAACGAGGGAGTCTACGACAGGCAGATATACGGCATCTTGGAGACTGTGGCTGTTTTAGATCCCACTGTGGTTCAAGCTCTTATCCCCAACCTGTCTCTCAGTCTGAGAAACACTGAGCACAAAAGAGGACTGGGCAAGAACATCGCCTTGAGGTGAGCAAGCACATGAATCACACCCTGGAAGCCATGTAGACGGCATTCATCACTTTAAACTATTTTTAAGTTGTCTAGACAATAAGCGCTGCAGTTGCATACAGAACAAGAAATATTCAGCAGCTCTGTGACTTACAGAATGTGCCACATTTGTTTGTGTAACAGGAGTGCATATGTGAAGTTGCTGGGTCTCCTTGGGGAAAGTGGGCAAGCTGAAATAACCAGTCTGGAAAGCGAGTGACAAAAAAAATCCAGTAAAGAGAGACCTCTTCCAGACCCCTCCAAGAATCTCTTCTTATCATGTTGTATTTTCATTTTTGTCAATTTCCCTTAAAAAAATGAGGATACCTTAGAAATTCTGTTTAATTTATGTTTAGCATAATCTGTAATATTCTTAAAACCTCAAATGCAGTTGTAAAAAAGCACAGAAAAGATTTGTAGAAGGGAAAAAATATACAAATGGGCATGTTCCTATCATGGATTAAAAGCTTAATATTACCTGCCTGTAGATATGTACATATTGTCCAAAAAAGAAAAAAGTGCAGCTTTGCATCTCAAGAGATTCACTGTTACTGAATGAAAAATGTGACAATAAATGTGAATGTGGCCACACGCCAGCAACCCCACCTTTTCGTTTCTGTTCGATACTAAGAGAAGGGAAGAATGTGAAGTGTGCACACATTATTTGTGATTATGGTATGAGGTGCTGCATCTATATATCCAGCAGTCTGAATTACAGATTTGATCAGGGCCCAATGACTTCACCACCACACCTTAAAAAAAAAGTTGAGCAGAGGGAAGAAGTAGTACTGTTTGTTCCCACTCTCCCGTTCTTTCTCCCCGTTCCAAGTTCAGCAATCTCTTCCAATCCCGTTCTAGTTTGCACCTAATCACATGAAGTCTCACTCCTGTCTCCCACAATCACCAAGTCTCATTTTCTGTCATTGCTAGTCATTTTCCAGCCTCATCAAACTGCAATGCATCTCCTTCATCCGAGGAGCTTTCTGCTGCATCACATTCCTTTTTCCTCCAGCAGCATCAGAGCTGGTTGGAGAATCCATGCATAAAGAAAGAAACTGAGGTGGTTCTTTAAATTAGTGTGCAATTATCTATTGCTGCTAAATAATTCCCACTGAAGAGCAGTCATCCTCACCCCCCGAACTCTTAGAACTACTACTGCTCTTGACAGAACACACTCCTGCGCCTTTTTTCACTTCTCTGTTTGCATCTTTATTCTGCAAATTTTCCAGGTTTTCAACACCTTTCTTTTCGACAGACAAACGGGGGTTTGTTTTGGTCAGAAGTATGTTTTGGACAATCAGCATTATTCAGTATATGGTACGTATGCACGCAGATGGGACTAGACATTCATTAGACCACAGTCTTAGGTCCTGAGTGTATTAACAGTCGGACTCACACAGGTCGTTTTTTTTTTGTTATCTTATTTGAACTGAAAAAGATGGCATGGTTATTTACCTACGAACCCAAGTACCAGCACAGGCGATTAGAAAGCAGGCTGTTCTTCAGGCCACCGAAGTGATTATAGGGATCACGTGGAAGTGTTATACAGCAGTTCTAGCTAGAAATGCTCCTACAGTACTTTAATGGGTTACAGAAACTGCAGTTTCATTATTATCTTGAGGACAGTTGAGCAGGTCAGCAATATCTTCTTTCCACGTCTTTATTAACAGTTAGGATGACTGTCTTTTTCTTTTTCTCCTGTCCCTTTCCTGCAAGATTTATGTTCCCACTTGCTCCTTATGTCTTCAGTGGTCATGATGTTTCAGTCTTTGGAAACATACAACCAAAAAATGCTTTATTGTTGTGAACGCAGATTGTTCCTAGAAGTTTAAATAGCTTAAATAGCATGGCTCTTGTCAGGAAAATATTATTATTACATTTTGGTGTCAGAGATGGCGTGTTTCAGATTGAGTCCAATAATCGAGCACTTTAAAAAAAAAAAAATTAAATAAAAAAGAGAGTTTATCTGAAAGTGCTCCATCCTCTGGTCACATGTTCTGGTTTCCTCACGTTTTGTAAAGGAGTGGTTTAAACAGCACCTATCCTGTGATGGGGTACTTGTAGAGTTTGTAGGTTTGGGCAGGTGAAGTAAGGAGCAGGAAGGAAACAGGCCGCTATCCCATTGGAGGCAAACGGCAACGTTGGCCCGTAGAAAACCTCCTCCTTTCCCTCCGTGCTAAGATCCAGCACCTGGAAAGAGAAAACTCATGCAATATATGGCACAGCTGTAGTAATGGCACTGGGCCAGTACATAGTAATAACAATGTCTTTTCCTTTGGCACCACCACAAGGCATGAAATTTGATACAAACATACATATCAGCCTCAGGAAAGGTAAGAGATATTGTCCTATTTCAGTCTTTAAAAACTGCTATAGATGACCCTATGCCCATTAATAAATCCCAATTAAGCCTGTTTTCAGTCTTTATATTAATACCAGAGAAAGATTGTTTAATGAAAGTCATTTGCTCCTTACTAGATTCCAGCTAGAATGGTCTTCATCTTTAGATTAACGAGCCATGAAAAGTTGGGAAGGTTCTTGCTGTTAACTAGGGGATAGTGGGTTAGATTTGAATTAATCGCCTACATTAGAGCACTTGTTCCCTACAATACTAGTGAAACTGCTTGAACAACCTACTAAAGCATGTACTAACTTAATCAATCATCAAGTCAGTTCAACTTGTGGAATACTAATCCCCTCAGCAGGGCTAGTATGTGCCCCTTTGTGCAAGGAGGAACTGGACGACATCCAGGAGGCCGCTGGTGTGAATGTCTCCGACCAAACAATCAGAAACAGACTTCATGAGAATGACCCAACGTCCTCCGTAGGAAGTAGTAGGCCCTGTGCTCACTGCCCTGCACTGTGGAGCGTCACTGGCATTTTGCCATCAAATATGAGAATCAGCAGACCCACCACTTTACTCTGAAGACTCACCTGAATGCATGCCAGAGGCTCGTTGGTCCAAATAGAGTATCCTCCAACTACATAGATCCTGTCATCGTGGACCGCTACTCCAGACTCGTTCTGACCTGAAGAGGACAGAGACGGCACAATGCTTCACTGTGCCAATCAGAGGGCATCCTGACAATATGACTTCCACGTCCCCCAGGAGGCAGAGGGGAAGATAAATGGAGAAAGATGGGGCAAGGGTGGGAGTGTACGCAGAGCTATGGCGTGTTCTTTCTGTGACTTTGTCTTTAAACTTTTGCAGATATAATGGGAGGAAAAGATCCGAGAACAATTGTGTAAAGTCAAACAGGAGTACAGGAGGAGGAGGAAATAACAATAAAGTCATCCAGAATTTAAAGCCTGTAATGGAAAATGAGAAAACATGACCACATCCTACAGTATATGCATGTGAGATTGTCTTGGCAGTGCTTGTGTTCCATCCCACCGCTATCCTGTAGGCTAAAAGGTGCAACATACCCTCAGGTCCAAAGTAGACATATACTCTCTATATGTTTTAATTTAATCATCCTACCACCTACTTGCAGCCAACAGGGAGGCATTATGTGTTGTGTTTCTAATCTAATGAGAGGAGGGCAAAGCCGAGAGTTATACTCAGCCTACGTTTCCAAGCACCACATATGTACAGTGCATAATTGTATTAAAAATATATGGTGTTCTAAATAGATTAGCATTAAAGCTGCTGAAAGCTTGTTTTCAGAAGTGTTTTTCATTAAAGATTTACAACTACATAAAGAGCAATTAAAAGTTCAGCTTGGAAAAAAGTTTGATCGACAGTGGCCTTGAGTATCAGCCTGCTGTTAGTCATCACACTGGTATTCAAATGTCACTAAATCCTCTGTGCATTTGGAAATACGTCCTTTTAATTTGCTCGATTTGACAAAAAACTATTAAGGTTTGCGTGAAAGTGTAATATATGATACGGTGCAAAAGTCTTGAGCCACCCCTCTTAGCTTTATATTTTGCAATAAAAATGGCAAATAGGTGCAGCGCTTAATTGAAATGTGCAAACACACATGGAAATGCAGTCACCCTTCCACTGGGACCATTTCTGATGAGGCTTCAGTGAACAGTACATGGATCAACTAAAGGCCCTGATGAATGTCTCGGGTCTTGTGTCAGGTCTTTGCTGGATTTTTCTCCTGTTTCTTAAGGACATGACTTTCACAAATTGTTCATCTGCTGTAGATACTTGTACAACATGCCAAGATGTGCAAGGTTTTCTGCTAACAGCATTCCTTGTTGGTGCAAAAAATATTATTTTATGTCTGTCAAACTGACCTTTGGCATTTTTCATAGATTCAACTAAAGAAATGGGAAAAAATATTTTTTTGTAACAGGCTGCTTGTGGCAAAGTGCCTACAAATAGCAAAGAACCAGTTTAAATTCTAAGATTAGACGTTTTTAGACTAACTAAAAACGTCTGAAAACGGCCAGCTTCAAGTACTGGACAATGTATGAAAAACCAATCATTGTCTGAAGATCAACTTTGAAAGACCTTCAGAAAGCCTGGAGAACTGTGGCCCAAAACAACATTTTTTAAAGGTCTCCAAAATATAAAGGAATGGGTGCTGTCTCTTGATGCTGTATGTCTTAAGTTAGCTCTCTTTTATGGCTCCACAGCTCCTGACAGAGCGGGTTCAAGCTGCTAAACACAACAGAAATTTCAATATGTTGCTATGATAGATGAGTTAGTTAACTCAGACTTTATGTGTATGTATAATGTAGGGCATATCTAACACTTTCAATTTAACATCTTCTCAAAAATAGAATATTAGAGTTGTTGGTCAAAAAAACTACAAACTGATTTATGCTAGGAAGATGGGAGAAGCAAAATGCGTTAACATTTCCCACCCAGTTTGTCACTAGTAAAGTCACTCGCAGTGGGCAGTGCGTCTTTTGGTCTATTAATATAAAAATTGCTAGTCTGGCTCAAATCAAAGGTATCGTGATCGAGCACCAGCATAAAAGCATTTTGTTCACACCCTATGTGTTTTTTTTAATCCTTACCAAAACACCAGCATTAAATAAACAAGTTCTAGTTTAAGATGGATTGTAGTGGTGAATTTCATGATCCTGTCAGGTGAATAGCAGAAGCAAATATTGTTTCTCGATAGAGTCAGTTAACTGCCCCAGTTCTAGTCTTTATCTAAGTTAATCTAACCACCTCCTGACAGTAGCTTTATGTTAGCGCAGACATGACATCACCTATCTCCTCTAACTCTCAGCAAGAAAGCTGCAATTTCTCTGTCACAGCCAAAGCTTCTTCTGCTTCTATCTAATGGATCATTTCAGAAAAAGTTGTGCAGGTCACACAGTTATTTCTGAGCATGTATGCATGTTTCCACAGTGGCTTCATCGCTTTGCCCACCTGTGAGGAGGCTGAATGAGCACCGCGTCCACTGGTCCAGGTCCATATTATAGGAGTCGATGTGGCGGACCAAGATGCGATCGTTGTTGTAATCCAGGTCGTTCCCACCTAACACGTACAGTTCCCTCCTCACCGCCGCCATGACGTGGTATACTCGCCTCTGCAACATGGGACTGCGGGCCAACCACTGGTCCTGAGGTGGAGGCGAAGGTGGTGGGGAGTAGATATGGGGAGGGAACGGCAGATGAATTTGAAGGGGGTGAAAAAGGGAGAAAATAAGAGATGCAGTACAAAGAGGGAGGCAGAGAGAAACAGCGAGGGTGGAAAGGGAAGGAGGATGAATACGAAGATTAATATTTAAGCATATCCATGCATGGGTAATTGATGTATGCTCAGCACTAGATAAATAACGTGACACTGGAGCTCAGGTTTGTACTAATGACTTCCCTCCCTATTTCTAATCATATGTTTCAGCCACTCCATTTTACACCAAGGATCCCTGCTCATTTCACTAAGTGTGTCGAAGTGTATTTTCTGTGTGTGTGTGTGTGTGTGTGTGTGTGTGTGTGTGTGTGTGTGTGAGTGCTTGATTGAGGCAGAGAATGAGAGAGAGAAAGTGTGTGTGTGCGTGTGTGTCTGCTGGGAGCTGACGGGTGGCCATCTGTTGAGGGTAGAGTGGGTGGGGGGTTGCTGTTGCTCTGGCAGGTGAATGTAGATTCATGGTGAATACAAATGAGACTCTCTTCCTCTCTCTTTCGTTTCTTCATTCCCTCGCTTCCACGCAGACATGTACAAACACAGACCCATATGGATATGCGCATTACACACATACACACCGCGTACTATATACAGGCTTTAGCAGCTGCCTATAAACACAACCGATTGATGTTTAGCCCTCTACATTCCAGTGCAGAAAGGTGTGTTTGACTATTGCACACAGAATCAAAATCATTTAAAGCTCATATTTAATTTCAAAAATATAACCGAAAAAACACGACAAAAGTTGGAACTAAATTTTACTGTTTGCAACATTTTGTCTTGCTGAAATAAGCAAAGGGGTTGTTTTACCTTTACATACCTTTACAGCTTTGTGTGAAGGAAAGTTTTCGCAGGCCTCTACATTGAAAAACTAAGGAAGACCAGAGCAAGTATGACCACCTCTATAAAGGTTTTGCAGTTTGCTAGTTGGGGTAAATTCACCCCATTTGAGTGCTCAGAGAAAATGCAAAAAAAATCCAAGAGCTACATGTCAAACTCTAAAGTTTTCAGTTAGCATGTTAAATGTTAAAATTCATGACAGTGCAATTAGAAAAGGACTGAACAAGTGCAGCTTTTTCAGTTTAAAATGTTTTTCAGAGCACTGTAGAGTCCTGGAAGTGTCGTTTCGCATTAAGCGCACCTTTGCAGATGCACAAATTAATCATACCATGTATACAAATGCAATTCCCATCCCAAATCTAGTTTTACTATTTATCAGAGTGGCTGGGATGTTTTTAATTGATTCCATACAGTGTGAAAATCAATTAGCAGACACTTGACACCTGCCTGTTGTGCTATCCGTCATTGAGAACGTAAGGTGTGCTTTTATTTCTGGGAGAGAGAAAAAAAATACTCCATTATTATTACACCGATGATGTTTAGGTGTGTACTTTTCCAAAAGTCTCATCATCAGTCAACAACAATTCAAACAGAGTAAACTGTATTATAAGCTAACCTCAGTACAAACTTTCACAGAGAAAAATCTCAGGATGAGTCTCATAATAAGTGGCTCTGAATAAGGATTCCAAGGACACAACAAGCTCTCAGCACTGACATAATAGCAACCAAAACGCTTTACCGAGCAGTTCACATCCACCACAGACCATCAATTTAGAGTTCTGTTTCTGAACACCTGAAAAATGTAACTCAAATAATCTCATCTACCTCACATTTGGTCTCCAAAAGCTCCTGAGAAAAAAAATATGAAGCTTGAGGGAAATTTTGTGTGTCAGCTGTTTGGACCTGGGCGTGTAAAAGGGTATTTTTTTTGTTTGTTTTTTGTACTGATCACTGCTGTTTGCTGTTGATGAGAGTCAGGAGATGAATGCAAACAGTAAGGTTACTGTCAGTAAAACAAAATCACTGTTCAAAAAAAGAAAACCCCACTGAAAGTACAATGAACTGTAGCGTATAATCATACTTCTTTGTGATTTTGTCTCTATCAGCAGCCTCGTTCACAGTAAATTCATTCTTAGCTTATATGTAAATACTGGCTCGAGTTGGCTTTAGTATGTTTTGGGAATATGGTGATAAAGTGTGCCGTA